>NC_083428.1:40557517-40882723 GCF_020745735.1 Hemiscyllium ocellatum
AGGTGGTGAGGATTAATGCAATCCCAAGTTAACGTCAAGTTACCCAAGCACTAATAAGGTCACATATTAACCTCTGCGATTCTTGTTATCCTGCTGATTATGGGTCCACCAACTCTCCCCTGAATTATAGATTTATGTGTGTCAAATGAGAACAGAATTGGTCTTGATAGTGATAGTTCTGACATTTCAGCAGCCTACTACTACAGCAAACTTTTGATTTAAATGGTACCTTATAAACCTGCAAAAATTAACTACCACAAAGTTTAGTGTATTATTGTGATGTGTGAGTAGTCAGTTGAGGACAGAAGACTCTCTGCTGGTAAGTTCTATTTAAGACAAATTTGCAGAATTATTTAAATAATTTATGCAGTAAATAAAGTATCACAGTGACGTGTATACCCCTTGCGTTATGGTTCTATTACTTTGTGTGTGTTTTTACATTCATTGTGTTTGCCTCTTAATCAAATAGTATATTTGATTACCTAGTACACTCCTGGTCCTGTATGTGCTGATTAATAAAACATTTACCATTGAGGCACGTATAGAACTTAAGAATTATACTAATGTTCAAAGGTATTCGTGGAATTGTATCTCAATAAGAGCCAAAACCTTTGCAAAGGATGTTGTGTTGTTTTAATAATGAGAAAAGAGTGCAGCCGTTAAGCAAAGTTAACAAGTTTTGTGCGCTGGAACTGCAATTTAAGAAATAAAGATGAAAAGCTAACTTTCATTGATGAGCCACTAGGTGGAGTTCCATATAAATAAACAGTCTTGATTGTGTTTCTCACCATAAGCTGGCTTAAATAGGGAAAGCGTAGTATCCTGCCAAGCTAAAGCCTGCTAACCACAAAATTCTGGTTTTAAAGTCCAAGTGATTTATTCTTATTCACTTCTTACTGCTGTATCCTGCTTGAACTTTGTGATCCTGAGCTTGACTGAGGCCCCTTCTAATTATTCCTGTTTGTCAGGTCAAAAAATTAAGATAACATGAGTACTAAAACACTGTTTTGTTCTGGTGGTTATATTCAAACAATTGAAATGGGAAGAGGGACAATATGAAAATAATTGCTCGGCTGGCAGTCACTGGGTTTATCCCTCTCCAGTCTGAAGATAATGGCTGTTGCTTGGGGGTAGTCCTTCAGGCTAGCTGCTGTACATATATCTTGCTGAATTGAGGCTTTGTGTAAACCTAAACAATGATAGGCAGTGCTACTGTGAGCAATTTTTTTTTGTGTAAATCCATACCTGAATTAACATTGCGCAGGGAACTGGTTAATGGAAGAGTAAGGATCCTGGCTTTTTCTTGCCCAGCGTAAGGCTTTGGGAACAGTTTGAGACCGAACTATTCCTGAAACTGAGAGCAGCAAACTCAGGAATAAAGCACTGCTGTCTGTTCTGTTTTAGTACTAGACTACATATTGTTGTCACTGAAGGAGCTTCAATTGCGCTTTGAACAGTGTTAATGCCACCAATGCTGTATTTCAAGCTGGATGAAACAGTGACAAGCTGCCCTGAATTCTTGTTACTTGAAGTAAATTTTAACTCTTCTTGCTTGTCCTGAACAGGGTGCCCTCCTGATTATGTGCCACCTGAAATTTTCAACTTCCCTAGCAAATCTGGTTTCAAGCTGTATGGCATGTTATATAAACCTCACAACCTGCAGCCAGCCCGCAAGTACCCCACTATCCTTTTTGTATATGGAGGGCCACAGGTAAGTCTCTCAGTATCTTTAAGTCCAAGAGGGAATTTTTGTGAAATTCAAATTTTATTTTGGTATTTTGAAGCTAATTTATTTTTCTTTTGCAATGCCATATTGTGCCCCTGGCCAGCATTTATTGCCATTCCTTAATTCTCCTTGAGAGCATGGTGCTCAGCTGGGGCTTTGAATGGCTATAAGCATTTTATGAAGTGTACATGATAATGTTAGATAGAGAATCCCAAGATTTAACCCAAATATATTGAACTAACAATATATGTAAGCTGAATTAGTTGGTGATTTTATTAGTAACTAGCGATAAACAAAAACAGAAATTGCTGGAAAGGCTCCGCAGGTCTGGCAGGATCTGTGGAGGAAAAACAGAGTTAACATTTTGGGTCCAGTGACCTTTCTTCAGATGATGCAATTTTCCCAGCGATTGCTGTTTTTGTTTCTCATTTCCAGTACCTAACATTGTTCTGTTTAGTAACTTGTGATTGTTCTCTTTTGGCTGAGACGAATCTTGGCATTGGTTTGTCCGAAGGCAAGATACTTGGCCTCCCTGCTATCAGAAAGATGTTGTGAAACTTGAAAGGGTTTAGAAAAGATTTATAGGGATGTTGTCATGGTTGGAGGGTTTGTGCTATAGGGAGAGATTGAACAGGATGGAGCTGTTTTCCCTGAAGTGCGGAAGCTAAGGGGTGACCTTAGACAAGTTTGTAAAATTCATGAGGGGTATGGATATAGTGAATAGACAAGGTCTTTTTTCGTCAGGATAGGAGGGTCCCAAATGAGAGGGCATGGATTCAAAGTGAGAAGGGAAAGATTTAAAAGGGACCTAAGCGGCAACCTTTTCACATAGAGGGTGGTGCATGTATGAAATGAGCTGTCAGTGGAAGTGGTGGAAGCTGGTACAATTTCAACATTTCAAAGGCATCTGGAAGGGTATGTAAATAGGAAGGTTTAGAAGGATATGGGCCAAATGCTGGGAAATGGGACTGGATTAATTTAGGACATCTGGTTGGCATGGGCGAGTTGGACCAAATGGTCTGTTTCTGTGCTGTAGATCTCTGTGACTTGGCAGTAGAGATGCATAACCAAACTAACCACTGGCTAACCTGACAGCTTGAGGAAAGCAGGTGCGTTATCCACAAAATCACCTTAAGCCAGACTAGGTAGACTTAACACTGGAGGGTTATTACCAGACAAACCTACGAATTGATATTGTAATAAACAGAGTAATCTAACTGAACCAGCCGCAAGTAGCTTATACTGTTAAGGAATGTGATCTTATTTTCATGAAATGCAGGAGTACTTCTGCATAAAGCTGAGCTTGTAAGACTTGACTTTTCAAATGCCAGCGGTGCAGGTTAGTACTTATGTGGTTGGGGGGTGGTGGAGGACAATGGGGAATGTGCACAATGGATATGTGACAGCAGGAAAAGCAAAATACAACATCTAGAAATTACAAATAAAAATGGGTAATGCTGGAAATATTTAGCACATTAGGCAGGATCTGTGGAAAAAGAAACCAAGTTAATGCCCATAGCACTTTCATTCCCCATGACACTGCCAGATCTGTTGAATAGTTACAGTTTTATATTTGGGTTGGTGATTTCACTCATGACAGTTAGCTTTTTTTGTGTCAATGCCAAGTGAACTAAAAGAAGATTTTCCTTTCTTTTGATTTGTTTTGTGTACTTTGCATTCCAGTTTTTAAAAACTACTTTCTGTAGATGATTCACACAGGGATGTTCTTGTGCCTGTGTTTTATTTTGAAAAGTAGCAGCTTTTTAGTTGTGATAGAACTTTACATACGTTCAGTTAGTGTTGGGGTGTTTTTTTCACAAGGTAGAGTATTGTTTGAAACCTCATTGACCAGTTTAATAGTATATTCCAAGCTTTCTGTATATCCCACTACCAAACTGGAAAGGTGAAGGGCTCATGCCCGAAAAGTCGATTCTCCTGCTCCTTGGATGCTGCCTGACCTGCTGCGCTTTTCCAGCAACACATTTTCAGCTCTGATCGCCAGCATCTGTAGTCCTCACTTTCTCCTACACTAAATTATTAGCAAGTTTCCTATTTCTTGCAGCATATATACCTCAAATACCATTGAAGAAGGAACTTTAGAACATGGCCATAAACCGCACTGATGTTCGTGAAAATTGTTTACTGCCTAACCTAATTCTGGTGCACTTTGCAACAACCCTCAATTTTGTTAACCTCTGAGGCAGCCATTACCTGTGCACATTTCACAATTGTACTTTTAACCACCTAATTACCCTATATATGGCTTGCTGTTCTTTCACAGCTCTTAAATATGTTTCACAGCTCTTCTTATCTCTTACTCCCTAACAAACGCCATGTGGTTCCCCTTTCCACTGTGACCTATTCTGAGATCCAGCACATTCAAGATGCTCAGACTCTTATTCCCAAATGGTTTAGTCATATTGACTCAAACCTGTTGGACCACAAACCAGTCAGTCAGAGTTTTAATTTCAAACTGTTCCCTTATGCATTCACCATGGCAGCACTTCAATCAATCAGTGTACGGTGAATGCAGTATGAATTGCTATTCCATATGCAGTTTGGAATTATGGTATATATCCCAAAAAGTGTAAGACAAGCTTCAACAGCAGATTTTTCTTTGTCTCCTGCAATACTGCAGTTCACTACTACAAAACAAGTAAGTTGTTGAGTTCCTTCAAGTAATGGGGAGAATATATGTGAGAGCTGTTGGTGCATATATATACACTTTCAAAAAGCATTTCAGGAAATATCTCTTGTGAAGGACTTGAATGAAATTGAAGCCTATGGCATTAAGTGCTGATAGCTATGGGTGTGGAGTTCACTAGAGGCACAAAGCTTGGTTCAGCTAGGATATTTTGAACAATTCTGGCACAATATATTCAGAAGGCTTTAGCGTAATTGGGTGAATAAACTTCAGATACATGACAAAACAGCAGAAACAGGGGTACCCTCTTTGAAGCAGGAGAACTTCAGGAACGATTTATGGAGTGGCTGCAAACTTTTGAGAGGTTTGATAAAATAGATACGGTTCAACTGTTCTCCATTTTAGAAAAGCCAGAGGGTATAGGTTTAAAGTAATAGAAAAACATCCAGAGGCAGCTTGAGAAAGAACTTCCTTTTGCAGTATGTTATGTTCAGGAATGCATTGTTGAAAAAGATGGGAATCTGGGCAATTATTTAAATAGGAAACATTTGCATAGCCATGGGGAAAGAACACAAGAATTGGACCAAGTGTACCTCTTGCAAAGAAAAAATATTTTTATTGTACATGATAACATTTCACCGTAGTGAGTACTCTGAGTTCTACTTCTAAGAATAAACTTCCATGGTGCTCATACTACTGAAATTTTATTTTTGTGGCAACATTTTGGGAGACATGAATTGTCTTTGAACATCTTTAATGCACATTTAGTTCTTAATGCTGTGAAGCCTCAAAATATTATCTACCTGTGGGGCATCACAACCTAGACCAATCTGTTCTCTCTTAATGTTCACTAACCAGTAGCAAGCACACAAAGGTCACTTGCTGGCCTGGTTTCTTCCAATTTCTTATTTTTTTTACTGTTAATGCAAGGTTGTTTGCATACTGATGCTGATTTTCATTCACTGATTGAAAATTTGTTCTTTCACTGCCTGTAAAGATGTTTTGTTTCTCTTTGAATAGGGGATTTGCAAAGAAAGGTAAGTGGAAGGCATTTAGCTGTTATTGGAGACTTTCTGGTGTCTTCACAAAGAGAGGTTTTGGTGCTTTCTGTTTGTTCACTTGGTGGTTCTCTGCTGCCCGCTGCCACATAACCCATGGTCGTTTGGTAGGAACCCAAGTGTTGTTTGCAATCAGTTTTCTCTTAGTTTGCTTTTGCTCTCTCAAACTCAACCACTGGATATTATCCACAGTGGACTCCAGTAATCATGATTTTAAAACCGCAGTCATCTATATACAATCTTCTTAACTTAAAGCAATGTCTTGCTTTTATAATCCACAGTCTAAACATAATGGAGCAAAAAGATCTGATCCTCACATAATCTTTTGTGATTCATATACAAGGACCCACAGAATCCTCTTCACCTCCAAGCTGTGCAGCCTCACTGTCTAGGCACCACGCTTTTTAATTCTTCCTGCTGAAATGAACAATTTCATATTTTCCCATATTGTACTCCATCTGCCGAGTCTTTGTCCCCTCACTTTAAACCTCTTTTTGTAGATTCCTTCTGTCTTTTTCACAATTTGTTTCCTATCTTTCTTTGTGTCATCAGTAAATTTGACAACTATACCTTCCACCCAATGGTCTAACTCATTGCATCTTGCCAACCTACTCTCTGCTTCCTGTTGCAGAGCTCCAAGGTGAAGAGGATTCTGTGTCTCCTTGTCTATGAATCACAAAAGGTTATGTGAGGATCAGATCTTTTCACTCCATTATTTTAGACTGTGGATTATAAAAGGTAGATCTTGCTTTAAATCAAGGAGACTGTGTACAGATGACTGCAGTTTTAAAAAATCATGTTTACTGTCGTCTGTTGTGGATAATATACAATGGTGAGTTTGTGAGAGCAAAAGCAGACTAAGAGAAAACTGATTGCAAACAACACTTTCGTTCCTACCAAGCGACCATGTGTGGTAGCGGGCAGTCGAGAAACCATCAAGCGTACAAAGAGAAAGCACCAAAATCTCTCTTTGTGGTGACACCAGAAAGTCTCCAATAACAGCTAGATGTCTCTTCTACTCACCTTTCTTTGAAATCCCTTATTCAAAGTGGAACAAAACATCCTTACAGGCAGTGAAAGAACAAATTCTCAACTAGTGAATGAAAGTCAGCATCAGTATGCAAGCAATCTTTTCTCATTGCCAATATACCATGCCCTCACCATGATATTCTATTGTGACCTGTACCTTTGAGGAAACCACCTCAAATAGCCTGAACATTCTTTTTCTCAGAACGTTCATATAACTCTGGATCTAGCAGGTGGGCTGCTCATGAAGCGTTACAAGTGATGTTTTCTTTCGTTTCTCTCTTTGGTTCTTCTGTCTTCCAACGAGCTGAGGTTATGTGAATGGTGTGACAGCAACGAAAACACATGGTGTGCCACGTGATTAAGCCAATCTTTCTCAATAGCTTTACAATGGTTAAATTATGATGCTAGAAGCAGAAGTAGGCCATGCAGCCTGTTGAGCCCACTATGCCATTCAGTTAAATCATGACTGATCACTTATCACATTGCTATTTTCCCATCTTGTTCCATATCCCTTAATATTATTCCTATCCATAAATCAATCTATCTGTCTTGAATATGCTCAACAGTTCAGTTACCATAACTGTCTCGGGTGGAGAATTCCAAAGATTTGTCCTTCTGTGTGAAGGAAATATTGTTCTTCTCTTTCTCTAATGGCCTACCCTTATTTTGAATCTATGTCCCCATGGCTCTACACTTATAAACCTGATAAACATCCTATCTACATCTTTCCTGTCACACACTTTATGAATGTTGTGTGTTTCAATAAGATTATGTCTCATTCTTCCAAACTCTAGGAAATACAAGTCCAGTTTACTTGGTCTCCCCTCATAAGACTATCCTGCCATCCCAGAGATTAGTTCAGTGAACAACTGTTGCATTTCCTCCATAACAAGTAAATTATTCCTTCAGTAAGGAAAGCAAGGCTACACAATTCTCTAGGTGTGGGGTCTCAAAGGCTTCATACAACAGCTTTCCTAATTGCTTGATGTATCTGCATGCTAGCTTATAGTGACTTGTGAACAAAATCTCTTTGGACATTAACATTTTGAACCTCTCACCATTTAAGAATTGTCTTTGTCATTTAAGTCTTTATGTTTTTCTATTAAAATGGGCAACTGATTAACGTTTCCTTACACCCACTCTGTTTTTGAGCAGCCTGTCCAAGTCTGCTTGAAGCTTCCATTCATCATTTATTTTAAATGGGCTGTTGATGGTGAAACTAATTAAGATAGGAATTTAACACAAAAGTTGACCGGTGTGCAGGGAAGGAAAACTCACACTTGATCTGATCTAGAACTGGTGCAGTGATTTTTCATGCAGTTTGAATGTAGACATTATCCTTTCCCCAGCTGCCTTAATAACACAAACACCTTTACTGTAATGATATTTTGGAAATGTTTGAAGCTTGCTTTCCAGATTTTTGTGTTGATTTCAGAGGGGGTTTCAATCTGTTCATAACAGGTGCTGCACAGCTGTAGTAGCAAACCACTATAGGCACTAGCAGAAGAGTCAATCTTTGATATCTCAAAATTCTTCAAGAAAAGAGAGTTGACCTGAACACCAAATATAAAAAGGAACTCTAAATGAACTGTAAAAGTGTTGCTGTACTCCATGTGAGGTCTGCAATGTGCAGGCAAGACATAAACTGTTGCACATATTTGCGACATAGGCCAAGTTACCTGCTTAATCCCTAGCACCAGTTGAAATATACTGTTAAGTAAAGCATGAATTTGTGAGGCACAAAATTGAGGCTGACTAATATACATAATCTAACTCTTTGTCTGCATACTTGAGATTGGCCCTAGACCCAGTTCCTTTTGACCCCATTGACAACTCCAGTCTAATCACGCAGTCCTTTGCAGTAGATAGGTGGTTTACATTCATAGCAGTATCAGTGTTTTCTATTCTGTGAGATGTCCAAAACTGAAAGACCTTAAGGTGAATAAATCACCTGGACCTGATGACTATCTCCCATAGTTCTGAACGAGACAGCTGAAGAGATTGTAGAGGCATTGGTACTAATCTTTCATGAATTGCTGGTGTCGAACAGGATGCCTGAGGCCTTGAAAATAGCTAATGTAATATCCTTGTTTAAATGACAGGGAGGCAGAAGACCAGAAACTACAGGCTGGTTAGCCTTACCTTGGTCTGAAGTAAGATCTTAGAGTCCATTATTAAGGATGAGATTGTTTGGAAGTGCATGGTAAAATATGGCTGAGTCAGCATAGCTTTGTCGAAGGCTGATATTGTCTGACAAATCTGCTAGAATTCTTTGAGTTAACAAGCAGCTTAGTCAAAGGCAAGCCAGTAGATGTGATCTGTTTGGATTTCCAGAATGCCTTTGACAAGGCATACCACACAGGAGGATGCTAAATAAGAGAAGAGCCCATAATGTTAGGAACAAGATACTCGTGTCAATAGAGGTTTGGCTGCATAGCGGAAGGCAAAGAGTGGGGACTGAGGTTGACAGCCAGGGACTAATGCATTTATGCAAGGGTCCACGTTTGGGCCACAACTGTTCATATTATACATTCATGATCTGGATGAAGAAATTGAAGGCATTGTTGCTAAGTTTGTAGGTGATACGAAGATAGCTGGAAGGACTGGTAGTGTTGAGGAAGTGGGAATCTGCAGAAGACAGGCAATAGTGGGCAAAGAAGTGTCAAATGGAACAACATGTTGGAAAGTGTGAGGTTATACACTTTGGTAGGAAGAATAGAGGTGTAGACTATTTTCTAAACAGACCGTTTTCGAAAATCTGGAGACCAAAGGACTCTGGAGTCCTGGTTCAGGATTCTCTTAAGATTAACATGAAAGTTCACTTGGCAGTCAGGAAGACAAATGCAATGTTAACATTCATTTCAAGAGGTCTAGAATATAAGATGGACTGCTGAAACTGTAAAAAGCTTTGCCAGACCACTTTTGGAATATTGTGAACAGCTGGGGCCCTGTACCTAAGGAAAGATGTGCTGGCTTTGGTGTCCAGAGGAAGTTGGGTTTGTCATGAGAAGTCGATAAGGACTGTGGGTCTGTAGTCAATGGAGTTTAGAAGGATAAGCGGAATGTGATTGAAACTTAGAATACTGAAAGGCCTAAATAGAGTGGATGTGGAGAAGATGCCTCACTGGTAGGAGAGTGGAAGACCCAGAGGCACAGAGTAAAGGAAAGACTCTTTAGAACTGAGATCAAGAGGAATTTCTCCTACGACAGGGTTGTGAATCTATGGAACTTATTGCTGCACAGGCCTTTGGAGGCCAAGTCATTGGGTGTATTTATGACTGAGGTCGATAGGTTTTGATAGTTTAGTGGATCAAGGATTATGAGGAGAATGAGTTTGAGAAACACCTGAAGCATGATCGAGTGGCGGAGTAGACTTGTTGGGTCAAATGGCCTAATTCTGCTCTAAATCTTATAGTCTTAAGTATGTGCAAGAACCTGATTTTTTTTAATCTGGAAAATGGGTTATCTTATACAGTTTGTTGAATTGACTGTGTAATCATGACTAGTGAAAAAAACTTCTTTACAAGTGGTTCAATTGTGCTATTTGCTTATTAATCTGTTAGAGTTCTGTAGGATTGAATAGCTCAGTCAAATTGAGGTAATTGGTTTACAATTGACTATAAAACATGCTTCCTCCTTTTAGGTGCAGCTGGTGAACAACTCGTTCAAGGGAATCAAATACCTGAGGTTAAATACACTGGCATCTCTTGGTTATGCAGTTGTGGTGATTGATGGCAGAGGCTCCTGTCAGCGAGGTCTTTTATTTGAAGGTGCCCTCAAAAACAAAATGGTATTTCCCTTTTACCATGGTTTTTTAAGTTGCATTTAATTAAATATGTCCATCCCCACAAGGTTCTTGTAATTGTCAAATTAAGGCATGCTTGCATAATTGAACTACAATACAGATTCATTCCAATGTTATGAACATAAACAGAAGGAACAAGAGTAGGCCTTTGGGCCTGCTCCAAACTGTAGTTGACTTAATAAAGTTACGATTGGAGAGGAGTTATTGGAGAGGCCTGATGTCTGTCTACTGGAGCAATGTGTCTAGGTAATTCTTTTCCCCCCCTTCCTGATGATCCACAATGTCTACAGCTCACCTGCAGCTTTATCATCTGAGATGAAGTTATTCAGGCTGTAGATACTTAACAAAAATATGGTAGTCCAAGGCTGCGACAAACTCACATGCTCTGACCTGGCAAGTCTATCTAACACTACTTTATGTATTTGATTACTGTGTTACCTGGAAACCTCTGCACTGGATTCTCATTTACATTAAATTCCTGACTTACTTTGGGAAGCATTTGTTCCTGCTCATTCTGTGTCCCACATTTTGTGATGCTTTGTATGTGAATTAATACTAAATTGGGTGATGTTTTTATATTGTATGCTGACATAACCACAGACATGCATTTGTGACTTAAATCCAGGGCACAAATCCCAACTTTCATCCCATCAGGCAAGTGTAAACCTTGACTCTTGATCTAATTTTTCTGCTTTGTAGATTAGTGATGTCCAGCACCTAGTAAGTTCCTAATGTGATCTCTTAGTCCTAAAACCTTTTATAGACATCCACAATTGAAGGATGTGTTTAAGTAGATTTGGGGTATGTATCACTTCCCTGCTGGTAAATGTTACATGAAACCCACGTTTTGGTAAGAAGAATGTGCAGTACGTTTGTTTGGAGATAATAGCAGCTGTCAGTTTACAGCGAGTAGGCTTTGAGTCTTCCAGAGTCCAAGAAAAATATCAAAGACTTGCAGCAATTTTACTTTCTCTAAATTCTCCATTTGCTTCTAAAATGAAAAGGTTTAAGTTATTCAAAACTAATTAGCATTTCTACTTGAATGCAAGACCAGTATGTTTCACTTTGGAGTGGAGAAGAGGGCAGAGATGCTATCTTTCATGATCAAGTTACAAGCCTCCAACAAATCAGTGCTACTTGAGCAATAGCTTTGTGTGGTCACCAGAGAGAAAAAAAACTGCTTAATTTTGTGTGTTGGCACAACTAGGAAGGGAAATGATCTCTGGTCAAATGGCCACATTCTGCATGTAAGGATTTCAGCAAATTCTTGGCATGGCCAGAGGAAGAAGAATCACCAGAAAAAATTTTGCAACTGGTAATGGTTTTAAGAAGCTTGACAAAAACTGAGTCAAGTGTCTGGAGCCAACCTAGCAAACAAATATTGACACCGATTAAAAACTAAGAGTAGAATGTTGAAAGCTAGAATGTTTGCCGTAAAGACTATACTGCAATGTAGTGAGAGATGAGTAATTAGTACACAAGGACAATGTCACTTTCTCTAGTTAAGTATTAAGTTATCATAAAAAGATAAGTATTTGATCAGTAATGTTTTCATCTTTTATTGCAGTAAATGTTGCAAAATATGACATCCTGACTCGTAACTAAATTCAAATATCTTTTTAGAGGTTATCAGTCTTTATGGAGATCCTCTGTTGTAAATGACAAAAAAAATACCTTTGACATATCAACTTTGTACATCTGGCATTCAAACTCACCTAGCTTGTCTCAATGAGCACTCAAAACTTGCCTGATGATGAATGATCAGTAGAAATGAGGAAAACCACTTGTCCCATCTTGTTCAACCTTCCGTACAATCCTAAGGTTCCTTAACGTCATGGATATGTACCTCTAAGCATTCATCACCCACTGAGGAACATATTTTATCTGAGCATTTGCTTTTCACATTTTCCTTAAGGTTTATAGCTCTAGGCAAACAGGCGTGACCTAATTGTGGAATCCCGTATTTAAATGTCATTGTGAATGCTCCTGTCAAATTGTAGATAGAAAGAGGTAACTTTGCAAAATAAATATTCATAGACAACTACGTCATGTTCAATTAAATCAAACTATTTAGAGTCCACATTGTTCTTAGAACTTAAATTGCTTCCCTGCTTTCTCAATAACCCCAAACCTTTGTGCTATTTTCCACCCTAAAGGAACAAGCAAGTGACTTGCTCCCACCTGTATTCTAATGTTACTCTTAAGCTAATCATGAGGAAGTTAAGTGATTTAATTTTACTACAGGATGTTTTTCCAACTGCGGAACTTAGTAATTATTGAAACCGTGCATCTCTATTTTCTCCCAACCTCCACAGGGTCAGGTCGAGATTGAAGATCAGGTGGAAGGGCTGCAATGGGTCGCGGAGAAGTATGGTTTTATTGATCTAAACCGAGTTGCCATCCATGGCTGGTCATACGGAGGTTTTCTATCCCTCATGGGTTTGATCCACAAACCCAAAGTCTTCAAGGTAACAGAAGCAGCAGATGATTCAAGTTGGGTGAATTCTGTTTGAAAATTTCTAATATTTTAATTAAAAGTGTGTTAAAATTAGATCTCTGAGACCAGAGTTATGGAATATCTTATTTATAACCATGGTGTTGACCAACTCAACTAAACTATGACTCTGATGTGAAGTTGCATTTCATTAAAGTTTGCACATGTAGATTATCACATGATGAGGGATCTGTTTTGTTAAGTGATTTTATTCTCATTTTAGATTCATTTTGCTGCTTTTTAAACAAAAAAAACATGCAAATAAGTTTTGTCCTTTCAAAGTGAATGTAAAAGATCCCATGATATTTTGAAGAGAAGCTACTATCTATAGTGCTATCGCCAATACGTATCCCTCATTCGATGTTACAAAAATCACATAAGCTGGTCATTATCCAGTTGTTTGTGAGAGCTTATGAATGTAAGTTGACGACCATGTTTCCTGCACTGCAAAGTGACCAAAGTTCTAAAATACTTACTCACATTAAATGCTTTGAGATGACCATCAGTTACAAAAAATGTTATCTATGAAGCCAACAAGATATTGATACACTATATCAGACCAAGCCAAAACTTTAAATGGAAATGGAACTATGAGTCTCAACAGCAGTGATCTCTGATTGAACAAAGTGAAAAAAGGTATTAAACATTACTCAAAATGTTCTGTTTTATGTAACAGGCCATTTTGATATTTTGTAGGTCGCTGTAGCTGGTGCACCAGTCACAGTCTGGATGGCCTATGACACTGGTTACACTGAACGTTATATGGATGTTCCAGAGAGTAATCAACAGGGTTACGAAGCTGGTTCAGTGGCACTTCATGTTGATAAACTACCCAATGAGTGAGTAATGTAGCTTTTGTTCGGAGTAGCAACCAACAATACAGAATTTATATTACTGAAATGGTCCAGCAGCTCTATCTGAGCCTTCATTTAACCTTGTCAGCATAATTTTTCATTCCATTCAGTCTTTTGTTTTCCACCTGCTCCTTAAATGGATCACCAAATGTTCTCCATTATATTGAGTACATAAAGGCTCAAGAATTGCAGAGTGTGCTCTGTTGATATTTGTGACTGGTACTATTCCTGATTTGAGGGATGGGTTATTTTACCATGTTGGTCATACATTTATTTGGATTGGAGATGGCAAGTAGTGACTTGGATTCAGATCTGCGATATACAATGCTATTTTCTCCTCTTTTGTATAAAAGTTAGTCAAAATGAAAGGAAAATTTGGAAATCACAAGGAAACCTAAATATTTGGTCAGCTTGGCAACACTTAGCAGTTGAAAAGTCAGGCTAATGTTTGAACGGAGACCGCTTTCAATAGTTAGAACGAAAGAGGGAGCAATGTGGGAAGCCAGTTGATGAAGAATAAAAAAGCACTTTTAGTAAAAGATTTATACAACATTTTCTTGAGGCAAAGGCAAGGAAAGATCACTGTTGGTGCGTGCACAATGTCTCTCATGTAGAGAGTGAATTTAAAAATGAATAGGAAGAATCACAAGGTGGGAAAGCGTGGAACTGAAATATTCCATCAGTTCTAATTGACTAAAAAGTAAAATCCTGCCCTAATTCAGACATTTGAGTGTATAATATGATAAGTTCCCCACTGCTGGCAGAGGTGCTGGCTCTCAAGCTAAAGAAAATTTTAACTTTTCAGCTGATGTCTATTCATGGCAACACAGAATTCACTGGTACATTGAGTTATGGCCACAGTAACATTCAAATATTTTGATAGTAATTAGATCACTCCCTATCTTCAGATATCCTAATCTCTCCTGTGGAGCCTGAATGTTGTTCTTGTTATCAATTTTGTAACCTTGTGAGGCCAGCTTTGTCTATTACATCATGTATTGAGCATAATTGAATTGTGCTAAGGTCACTAGGCATTCAAACTACTGATAAGAACCCAGAAGTTACCATCAGTTCCACTATGCCTGTACTTAGCTGCCTGGCCTCTGGCCGCTACACTGGCATTTAGCTGTGGATTGAATTTAACTCCAAAATCATTCTTTGTACAAGAAAGTGGAAAGACATGAACAATACATATTAAACTAACTAAATTTCCTAGTCATTTCTAATATAATCACTTAACCTTGCGGAAGATTTTTATTGATTATATTTGTTTCTTCCCTCAGTAAATTGTTTTGGGGGTTCGCCCGTGTTCAAAACTCACATTCAATACCTTCTCCCTTACAAAGTCAACCTAAGATTCTGAATATTATAAATTAGTCATGAATTAATGGTAATATCCTTACCCTTCAACCAAAGATTCAGTAACATTCATTGTTTTCCAAATTCTTGCCTTTTAGATTGATTTTGAAGCATTGTCATTCTGTATATTTGCTTGTTTGGTCACAGTTATAGCAAATTCATGATGAATGGTGATTTACTTTGGAGGGAGAAACATAGCTCTGATTACATAAAGTGAATGTTACTGTGTTGCAAATGTAAATATTACAAATACCTGACAAGAATTGTGTGAAATTGGAAATAAAATAAGAAAATTAGCCAGTCAGCAAAATAATCACTCAATGCACCCTTGCCTTTAGGTTCTGGCATCACACAGTTAACCAGTCTTCCTGGAGACATTGAAAAAATGCTCCTACAGTACTTGTACAGTGCCTAATGGTTGTTTGAAGAATTGCATTTTGCTGATGTTGGTTAATGAAAAACCTACAACATACACCACCCTGTCCAGTGAAAGATATTTGCTAATGAATAGCATTGTAGGAAGAAAAAGGAGCCAGATTTAAATGTAATGCAACAGTCATCTTTGGTACAGTTTTGCTTTTTAATTCATCATTGTCTTGATTCATTCAGGCCCAATCGTTTGCTGATTCTGCATGGATTTTTAGATGAAAATGTGCACTTTTTCCACACAAATTTCTTAGTATCACAACTAATCAGAGCTGGAAAACCATATCAGCTTCAGGTAGGTTTCGATTCCTAGGAACTGGATACTTTATTACGAATACCAGTGATTAAATAACAGCAATATTTTGGTTTGTTGTTCTAATTTTTAAATGACTATCCATGGACACTGTTGTTTTAATTATTTTCTAAAATAGCAATTGAGTCAGCCCATTATCCTTGAGATGTATATGTTACAGTGTATTGAATCTTTCTGATAATTGACATGAGATATATGCCTTGTCCAATTAATATGGACAGATTGAATACATTACATACATACATTTTCACTGCACTGTGAATATTGTAGTCTAATTGCAATTTTCTCCATCCTTTCATTTGGTGTCATTGTAACTTTCCTAACCTTGCCTCACTTTTGTTAGTGTTCCAGTCAAATAAAGCAATGGTTTCTTTGAGTTGGTGATGTCATTTCCTGTTCTTTTTCTCAGAGGTTGGCCCATTTACCACCACCTGAGAAAAAGAACAGGAAATGACGTCACCGAAGGAAATGACATCACCACAACAAATGACATCACCAACCCAAACATATAAGTAGAAAGCAGGAAACAACAGCAGTGCATCGTTCGGAGGCTCACTGAAAATGTTGCCTAGTATGCTGACAAAACATCTGAAAATGAACCTTCCAGCTCAGCGAGCAAACCTACATCCAGAACCTCCACCTGAGCTACAAATTTTCTCAAAACTCATTATGAATCATAACAAGATTTTCTTGCCTGTTTGTGATATGAATCGCTGCCAAATATTTTAATACAACTAATCTTGGAATTTTGTTTTTCCAAGGCTATTGTGACACTTGCTTTGAATGACCTTATGCTTGTATCTCCAAGTTCAGAGTTACTCAGTTGTGAGTATTTTTTCAGTGCTACAATTCTTTGAAAATAACTGGATGCTGTCTCTCTTGCTGCAGATTTACCCCAATGAACGACACAGTATTCGCTGCCCTGAGTCTGGAGAGCACTATGAAATAATGCTGCTACACTTCCTACAGGAATACCTCTGAGAAAACAAACGAACCACAATGAAAGAAATGCTTTTGAACAGTTGCTGATATTCGGTTCCTGGTGACTTGCTCTCTGTCAAACAACATTCTTCATGCCCCCATCCCATATATCCTCAGACCTAGCTACAACAGTTCAGCGTTTTTTTTTGCAACTTCCTTTCTGAACAATGTGTGGATACTACACTGATCTCACTGAATTGATTTTAAACTGTGATTTGATAAGACTGAAACCTAACATTGTTACTTTGGTTTAACTTATGTGTTAATGGTACAGTATGGAATCAGCTAATTCACCTAAACTGTACACTGGCATTGATTTCAACTTTTTGTACATGCCTTGAAAACTGCACGATTGTGGGAGAAAAAAAGAAATGATTAAAGCCAAATGATTCACGGCTTCAAAAGACACATCCAGACATGCTGCTGTGAATTTGAAGTACCACTTTGCAAAAATAAGAACAAGCTTCAGTTGTTCCGACTAGCCGCCATAATTCTAAAATGCATCTCCATAGGAACTTAAGTTCTCATCATTCAGTTAAAGACTGAGTTTTAACCTCTGCAAGCTGCACCACCCAAGAAGTGTGTTTCAGGGCAGGAGCCAACTACAACTTTGCTGAGTATTCAAAGTGCGTATTATTAAAAGAAAATATTTTTATGGATTCTTATTCTTTTATAATGAGTGTATGGCATTGTAACTCATTAAAACGATTGTAACGCTTAATTCTTCATGTGTTATTTCTCTCAAAGTGTCCTTGCAAGTCATTTGCCTTTCTCTCATGAAGACATCGACCCTAATTGCACAAGTGTTAGTGTCCTTCTGTTTGCTTGTCCAGTTTGGTTATTTGTAGGTTCAACCCATTGAGGGTCAAGATAATGTTCAGCTCTGGAGAATATTGCTCTCAATTCCAGTCCTATCTTCTTCCAGTAACGTTACTAATTTGCCTTATAATGGCTTTAACAGAGTGACAGGCTGTTCAGTATTTCACATAATGCAAAGGATGAAAATATGTGCTGGGTCCAGGAAGGAGTAATTCAGCTGAAATGAAGTTTGAGGCTGTGTTTCAAAGAGATCCTTAAAAAAGGAGAGAGGTAGATGAAATGAATGTGTTTAAATGAGAAACTCCCAAGTCTGGACCAAGCTGACTGAAAGCCTGGCCACTAGTTGTGGGACTACAGGGTGAAGCATGCCTATGAAGTCAGTCAGACAAGTGAAAATGTGAGATTTTGGACTGACGATTACAAAATTAATGAAGGTCAAAGATCAATCCTTAAGGATGCTGGATGCAAGGGAAACTTGTTTGGAATGCTTTATTTAATTGGATAAGTTAGTGTAATCAAGTTAGAGTCAACAAGATGATGGCTATCCTAGGATGGTAGGAACAATTGTTAAAGGCTGTTTTAGGGTTGAAAAAGGTGAACCTTCCAGCTCAGTGAGCAAACTTACATCTAGGATGAGCGGGGTTAATGCACCACATATAGTATCAGCGAATGTTGCCGGAGATTTAAGTAAGAGCAGCATAAATTTAATTGGAGGGATTAATATAAATTGAAGAGTTGGTCCCAAATCTGTCACATTCCAGTGAAGTCAATGGATAATGACTGTGCGGTAGTGAATGGAGTCTTACTCTAGCAAAACTGTAGGAAATCTACATATGTTTGTGAAAATGAATGCATCAAAGTCCAATAAATGTTGCAGAAGTATGAGCTATTAAACAGCAACCCCAGTGAAATCCTTACAGCTAATTAACTAACTAATTTTATTGCTTTTACATATTTTCATGCTTTCAGTGTTGTATTACTTAATATTGAAGTTATAGACAAGCTCCTGATAAAAGAACAATGTTACAGGCAAACCCGTTAACCAATGGAAGATTAAGGTACATTGAGATTAATGAAATTTTATAACAAATTTTTAGTTGGTTTGATGTTTAGGAGAAAATTCAGGTGACATTTTAAAGCCGTAGCACATTGACACTGGCCAACTTGGAAGGATTGCTGTAATTTCATTCCTAATTAATTTTGCCAGGATAATTGCAATAGCTAATTTTCTTGTCTAAGCATACCTCCAGAATTCCCCTAAATGCATGGGATTTATTCATTTCCCTCCCATATCCACATGCTGTGGCTACAGTGACATCCATGATAAACATATGATTAGAATAATCTTGGCTCCATCTTATCAGTACTTTCATCCTCTGCTGTTAGTGTAGCAACCTTATGTCATTGAGTCAAAAATTTGTCCCTCATATACCAGAAAATATGAAAATACTTACTTTTGATCCGTATTAGGACACTGTTACCCACTGTTGTTCTCATTCAGCATTTCTTATACTGAATAATATGATGAACGAATGATTCTTATTGAATCGTGTTTGAGCTCTGTAATCCATCACCAAAAGCGTTAAATTGTATTCAACAAAATTGTCAACATCACTCGTACTTTGAACTGTTGTTACCAAAACCCACAATCGTCAATCACTTCTGTCAGACACACAATAAATTTCATTTTTGTTTTTCCTGTCCAGTCACTCGTAGAATTTGGAATGTTAAGAATTTGTTACTCCTTTCTTAACCTGTTGTACTACTTCCACTATTTACTTCACCTGCACTGGCTGCCTTAACACGCACCACATGGAGTTTAAATTGAAATTCCTCCACTCCACATCCTTGTCTCACTGCTGTTGCAAACTTCTACAGCATTACGTTACTTTCTACATATGATTTCTCTTAATATAATTTTGAATAATCTATTTCACCAATGCTGGAGCTAAATTATTTGTTCCTTGTTGCATCTTTAATAGCACACTATTGAGATGAACCAATCATACATTTCTACTTCCCTTGATAGAACAATGAACAAAGAAAATTACAGCACTCCAAGCGCACGCGCCAATCCAGATCTTCTATTTAAAGTTGTCGCCTATTTTCTAAGGATCTGTATCCCTCTGCTCCCTGCCCATTCATGTATCTGGCTAGATCCATCTTAAATGACGCTATCATGCCCGCCTGTACCACCTCCACTGGCACTGCATTTCAGGCACTCACCACTGTCTGCATAGAGAGTTTTCCATGCATATCTCCCCTAAACTTTTCCCCCCTCAATTACTAGGTGTCACAAGTTGAAAGTGAGTCCCGCAGTCGGGGGAAAAAGCTTCTTTCTATCCACACTGTCTATACCTCTCGATTTTGTAGACCTCATTTGGGTTCCGCCCGTAACCTCCATCTTTCTAATGAAACTAATGCTAATCTACTCAACCTCTCTTCATAGATAGCACTCTCCATACCAGGCTCAAATCTAGTGAATCTCTTCTGCACTCTGTCCAAAGCATCCACATCCTTTTGGTAATGTGACCAGAACTATACACAGTACAATGATGATTCCTGATGTTGTATACCATCTCTATTTGCTTGATGATCAGAATCATTTTATGGAGGTATCATTTGATAAATGATAAACCAGATAAAAGAAATTTCAATTGGTTAAGAATTGCAGACATCAAAAATGGGTAACTTGACCTCTTGTAAGCATGTGTCAAGCTAGCTTTGTTTTAATGAAGGCAGCTGACACTATGATACTGCATCAGCAGGACATGCTGCCCCCAGTCCAGCAGCACAGTTAAATGCTACTTGCAGTCACCAACATGAATTTTCGACTCCTTTGATAAATTCCTGTAAGTAAAATAGTTGTCAGAAGTAAGTTCCCTTTCTTAATTCCATTATTGGTGAGTCAGAAACTATGCCACCTTTCCCAGATGTTTGCTTATAAATGGTTACACAGGAAATCATCGATTGTGATATCGTTGTCTCTCAAGGACATGAAAGATGATATGTAATTTTTTTTTCAATAGGTAATGTGTACTGGCTGTTTTCTCTTTAAAATAATGGAATTTTAATGAGACCAAAAGTGCTGCAAAAAAAGCGAGAGTCAACAGAAAACCATTACAGAGTGAGTGTTAATAGATTAAGTAATCTGCAAATTGCATATTAAATCCTCTTAGATCATTTACAGATTCTAAGTGAGAATGGAGCAATAGTGGAAAATAAAAATGACAAGCAGACATTTGGGATGTACAAGGGTAGAGTAATCCATATTCAAAGTTTGTGAGAATATTTGTAGCTCGGGTGTTCGTTGTTGTGGTTCTGTTCGCTGAGCTGGGAGTTTTTGTTGCAAACGTTTCGTCCCCTTTCTAGGTGACATCTTCAGTGCTTGGGAGCCTCCTGTGAAGTGCTTCTGTGCTGATTCCTCCGGCATTTATACTGGTTTGAATCTGTCCCTTCCGGTTGTCAGTTGCTGTCCGCTGCAGTGGCCAGTATATAGGGTCTAGGTCGATGTGTCTGTTGATAGAATTTGTGGATGAGTGCCATGCCTCTAGGAATTCCCTGGCTGTTCTCTGTTTGGCCTGCCAACAGCAACTGACAACCAGAAGCGACAGATTCAAACCAGTATAAATGCCGGAGGAATCAGCACAGAAACGCTTCACAGGAGGCTCCCAAGCATTGAAGATGTCACCTAGACAGGGGACGAACCATTTGCAACAAAAACTCCCAGCTCGGTGAACAGAACCACAACAGTAATCCATATCAAAATTTGTGAAATTTTTCATTTTACATCTACAAAATGTAGAGCAGTTTCTTAAATTAACAAGAATCTTATTTGGAATCTGTAAGAAGTAAATTGGTTTCTGGCTCTTGCATGTGGGAAAGTAAATATCAAACTAATTTACTGATAAAGTTTGTAAGAACAACCAAGTAGAAATTTATTCCAATGCAGAATGAAGGTACACCATAGGATGAGCAAGGAAGTATGGAGAGGTTAGAACAACTATGCACTAAGAATTGTATGAAGGAGAAGTTTGTAGTGCTGGAAACATTCAAAACAAGGACTTTCATTTCATTGCCAAGATTAATGATCAAATAGGGGTTTTCATAATAGTGCACGCTTCCAAGATTAGTCAGCATTTGGATTTGTATTGTGCACTTAACATGAGCTGCTTCACTCATGCATTACAAAGCAAAATTTGATACTAAGCCACGTTGGGGAAAAATAACACTTGCTGTTTTGATGACCAACAGGAATCTTAAAATGCTCAACAGGAAATGTATTATTTTTGAATTATAGAGCCTGTTATGGTATAGGAAACTTGGTAGTCAATTGTAAACAGCAGCACCCACAACATCCAATAATATATGACCAGAGAAACATATGCAATAACATTCAGATAATTTGTGAATGCTGCTTCAGGAATTAAATTCTGTTAGGATAATCTCTCTTCCAAATAGTTCCATGGGATATTTTACATCCAACTGACAGACCAGATGGCGCCTCAGTTTCATGCCTCATGTGAAAGAGAGCAAGCACCTCTAACAGGGCAGTACTCCCTCAGTGCTGCCCTGAAATATAGGCCTTTATGTTCCTTCTCTAGTCCTGAACATGACTGAGGCAAGATTGTTACTGCTGAGCTACAGCTGAAAACAAAAACTGTAAAGAGACATCTCAATTGTGGAATAAAGAAAGAAAAGTCTTTTTCTTTCAAGTGATCTCATTTTGTATTTTGTCCTTTATATAGTTAAGCAAAGTCACTTAACAACTATAGTCTCAAGGGTTTGAAATACTGTCAAAAGTCTGAGAATAATATTGGCCCCAAGATCACTTCGTCCTGCTTGGACGCTGCCTGACCTGTTGTGCTTTTCCAGTGCCACACTTTTCAACTGTGTCCAAGAACTTCCCTGCACTTCAAAAGCATATTTGTTGGATTTGCTTTGTGACTAGCAATGACAACTTTCCCATTTGAAAAAAATGGTCTGATTAGTGAAAATGAACTTTGTTAAAATGTGTTAATAGTACAGACCATGTTAGCATTTAAGGAGTTGGTATCTGTTTCACAACAATTACATTTATTTTGCGGCACTAAAACTAAGGCAGAAATGGTGATTCAACCATGGCCAGAAGTTACAGTAGATCAGAGTGAGTGAGTCACAATGTTGTGAAAAGCAGGAAACCTGGGGATTTGCTGCTGCTTAAAATTCAATGAGAGAGGGTGGAGAAGCTAAGAAAAATAAAATGTGAAAGTAAACTCGCACAAAATGTAAAAATGAACTGTAAAATCTTTCATATGAACGTAAAAAGCAAAAGCTTATCAAGAACAACCATGGACATGTGACCAGCAGAGACCAGATTTTTATAATGGGAGAATAAAGTAATGGCAACGCAACTAAACAAATTATTGGTGGTTATCCTCAAGAGGGAAGCTACAATAAGTCCCAGAAATATTCAATGATCATGGGATTAGTAAGAATGAGAAATTGAGAATACCTGGCATTAGTAATCGCATGGTACTAGAGAAATAAATAGTGCTACAAATTGATAAGTCCACTGAAACTGATGATCTGTATTGGTGTTGAAAGGAGTGGCTGCATAGATAGTAATGGTGATCAGCTTTCCAACATTTACCGATTCTGAAATGATTCCTGAAGATAGTAAGTGTAACACTTAAGTTTGGAAAAGAAGAGACAGACCAGTTAGATTTGACATGAATAGTAGGGAAAATGTTAAAGGCTGCTATAAATTTGATCATATCTGACATCAAAAATAGTCGAATCATCATCTAACTACTGTTCATTGTTGTAAAATTTCATCTATTTCACTAATGCCCTTTGGGGATTGATATCTTACCATCTTTCCCCGTTTGACACACATGACTCTAGATGTAGAGTAATGTGGTTGAGTCTTAAGTGCTTTCTAAAATGGCCAAAAAAGTCACTCAGTTGTGTCAAACCACTGCAAACTCTTTTTAAAAAATTGGGAGCCAGACACATTACCTGAAACTAATTTAGGGCTCCAGAAATGACAATGGCAAACATGGCCTTATCAAACTTGCAAAATCCTCTTTAGCATCATCTAAGAGCTCTTGCCAATATTGGAATGGCTGCCCTCCAAACTAGTTGAGCAAGACTCTGACATGGTGGCACTCTTAGCAATGTCCCAGGCACTACCATAACCATCCTTGGGTATCTTCTGTCCCACCACCAAGACCGATTCACCAGAGGTGACATCACAGTCGTTTACAGTCAGGATGGAGTAGGCCACGGGGTCGTCACTGTTGACTCTGATGTGGGGTCAACCCTGTCACCCCAGAAAAGATGATCAGATCTAGCAACACAACAGGATATTCATGAGCCATCAGCAGCAGATTACTTTATGACCTGTCATCATCCCACTCTACCATTGCAGTCAAACTTGGAATATCAACCCTTGTTTAAAGTCTGCAGGAGGGCCTTGCAGGAGCAGCATCAACTATACTGAAAACTGAGGTGTCAGCTTGGTGATGCTGCAGCACAGGACCATATACATGTGAAACATTGGAAGCAATTTGCAGTCCTATCTTATCCAATTGTGATTGGTGAAGGACAACTAAATAACTGACAGGAGGTGGGGGCTTCACAATATCCCATCCTTGATGCTGAGGAACCTCAGCACATCAGATCAAAAGATGAGGATAAAGTATTTGATCCAACTTCAGCCAGAAAGTCTGAGTTGATGATCCATCTTGGTCTCCTCCTGAGGTCCCCAGCATCACAGGTGCCAGTCTTCAACAAATTCAATTCGCTCCACGTGATGTCAAGAACCAACTGAAGGTATTGGATACTGTGAAGGGTTTGAGTCCTGACAGCATTCTGGTAACAGTGCTGAAGATTTCTACTTCAGGACTCGCAATGGTCCCAGCCACACTGTTCCACTTCAGTGACAGCACTGGCATGTGGGAAAATGCCCAGGTATGTCCTGTGCAGAGAAGCAGCACAAATCCAACCTGACCAGTTGCCACCCTGAGTCTTTTCTCAATCATCAGCAAAGTAACAGAAGGTGTTGTTGACAGCGCTATCGAGTGATGTTTTGCAAAGGAATTACCTGCTCATGGATATTCATTTTTGTTCTGCCTGAGGCACTTGGCGCCTGACTTCATGACAGCCTTGGTAAAAACATGAACAATATAACAGAAATCACATGAAGAAGACAGAGATTTACAGGTCATAGAGTCATAGAGATGTACAGCATGGAAACAGACCCTTCGGTCAAACCCGTCCAGGCCGAACAGATATCCCAACCCAATCTAGTCCCACCTGCCAGCACCCAGCTCATATCCTTCCAAACCCTTCCTATTTAGATACCCATCCAACTGCCTCTTAAATGCTGTAATTGTACCAGCCTCCACCATTTCCTCTGGCAGTTCATTCCATACACGTACCACCCTCTGCGTGAAAAAGTTGCCCCTTCGGTCCCTTTTATATCTTTTCCCTCTCACCCTAAACCTATGCCCTCTAGTTCTGGACTCCCTGACCCCAGGGATAAGACTGCCTATTTACCCTATCCATGCCCCTCATAATTTTGTAAACCTCTATAAGGTCACTCCACAGCTTCCGACACTCTAGGGAAAACAGCCCCAGCCTGTTCAGCCTCTCCCTGTAGCTCAAATCCTCCAACCCTGGCAACATCCTTGTAAATCTTTTCTGAACCCTTTCAAGTTTCACAACATCTTTCCTATAGGAAGGAGACCAGAATTGCACGCAATATTCCAAGAGTGACCTAACCAATGTCCTGTACAGCCGCAACATGACCTCCCAACTCCTGTACTCAATACACTGACCAATAAAGGAAAGCATACCAAACGGCTTCTTCACTATCCTATCTACCTGTGACTCTACTTTCAAGGAGCTATGAACCTGCACTCCAAGGTCTCTTTGTTCAGCAACACTCCCTAGGACCTTACCATTAAGTGTATAAGTCCTGCTAAGATTTGCTTTCCCAACATGCAGCACCTCACATTTATCTGAATTAAACTCCATCTGCCACTTCTCAGCCCATTGGTCCATCTGGTCCAGATCCTGTTGTAATCTGAGGTAACCTTCTTCGCTGTCCACTACACCTCCAATTTTGGTGTCATCTGCAAACTTATGCTAACTGTACCTCTTATGCTTGCATCCAAGTCATTTAAGTAAATGACACAAAGTAGAGGACCCAGCACCAATCCTTCTGACAGTCCACTAGTCATAGGCCTCCAGTCTGAAAAACAACCCTCCACCACCACCCTTTGTCTTCTGCCTTTGAGCCAGTTCTGTATTCAAATAGCTAGTTCTCCCTGTATTCCGTGAGATCAAACCTTGCTAATCAGTCTCCCATGGGGAACCTTGTCGAAAACCTTACTGAAGTCCATATAGATCACATCTACCGCTCTGCCCTCATTAATCCTCTGTTATTTCCTCAAAAAAAAACTCAATCAAGTTTGTGAGACATGATTTTCCACGCACAAAACCATCTCTTTATGATTTCATGCTGAGAGGACGACAATTCCAATTTGAAAATTTTTCTTAATTTCGTATGCAAATGAAAATTCTGAATTCTATATTTAAACAGTAAACTAAAAGCATTTTTAAAAAAAAAATGTGCCATGTAACTCTGGTTTATAACAAATTGAATCATGTGGCTTCCTTCTTTTAGGAAATAACTGGGATTATAGATTTCTCTACTTTTTTGGAAAATGAAAAATCACAGTCTCTGAAGAGATCATAATAAAGGAGAGAATGACTGTACCTCAAGCATGGGAACCATGAACAGTATCAGCTAACGTGAGGGTGCTGTGAAGTTGGTGACCAGCTTAGTATGAATAAGACCACGGAGCAGGAAATGAATCCCACGCCTGTGATGACATTGAAATGGGTTAGGTAAAAATGAGAAAGAGCTAGCTTGAGATGTGAGGTGAGTACTAATGAGGGAAGATCAGTACAGGAAACTTTATACGTAGGCTGCTTGGATGGTCCCGATCTCCTTGACAATCGGATGAAACTCTCAGGGAACAGAATAATTATGGTTGACCATAATTTTGCAGCTACCTCTTTGCTGCATGAACAAGCCTACCGCAGACAACAACCGAATGACATCAATAATTTTTTTAACAGGTTGGCGTTTGTGTGAAAGAACATTTCTCAAATGTTTTGGGTTTGCTACGGTGATCATTTTTTGGCGTTTATCTTCATAGTAAAAAAAATGCTGCCTAACCTGCTGTGCTTTGACCAGCAACACATTTGCAGCTGTTTATCTTCATAGTACCCAACATAACTTCTGTGGTTTCATCACCACATGTAGAATTTATCTTATGATCAAGACAAATGATATACTATTCTAGTTACACTCACAAGCATAGATGTGTGTTGGTTAAAGATTTTAACTTGTCTTACACAGAACATGTGATAATTGTAAAACCTCATGTGTCCATTTAATTAATTTTAATTAATTTTATTTAATTAACTTTAATCTTTACACCAAAACAAAATATTGAAAGGGCTTTGTTAATGCTACTGTTGCAAGTAGTGTAAATTCTTAAAACTTGATGCAATGTTTGTGTTGCATATGAACATTGCTGAATCCAACTGTGTATTAACATACTCTGTGGCATTTAGTGTTTGATAGAGTTGAGTTTGAGTAAGGAGGCATTTGATAAAATCGAAATATGGGGGATTAAGGGTGTGCTAGCCTCCTACTGCTCTCTATTCAAGTCCAGGCTCGCTGGTGACCCTTTTAATCCCTGTGTCAATTGAAAGCCTTAAATGGACCTCATCCTGCATCTTCTGATATTAACCAATAATTGGGTGGGGTCTTTTTTTAGGGCAGACTACTGAGCAAACCTATGTTTAATGAGAGAGGATTGATTAATGACCTCATAGTCAAGTATTCTCTTAATGATGGGTACGATGATGTGGTTGCATTTGAGGGTGAGAATTAAGTGTTTTAAACTGAAATAATGGCAGTGACAAGGGTACAAAGGTATGAGACCACACTTGGCTAAAATGCAATCAGTAGCACTTGCCAATATCTGGGGATCAAACAGCAATCCCCACTGTGGTACAGCAGGGGCCTGGCCTCCCCTTCTCATGGTGATCCTGAAGAACTGCTGACATCAAATAAAGAGCTGCAGATGTGGAAATCTGAAACACAAACAGAAATTGATGGAGAAACTCAGGAGGTCTGGCAGCATGTGGAGGGAAAACAAAGTTAATGTTTCAAGTCCCAGTGACCCTTCTTCAGAACTCGTGCGGTTTGCTTTGGTGACAGCTCTCAGGTGGGATTTCGGTCTTACTGAAGATTCATTAAACTTGAGTTTGGTGAATGTGATCCTGTTTTAGTTCATTTTGTAAAAAATATATCCCAAGAATCAACTTCAGTGAAACTTGGTACACAAATAGATTGTAACCCTGGGAATTGCTGTATGCATTAGAATGTATGAAGCTGGATAAATCTGGTCCTGACCAGATATAGTTGAGAGTGTGTAGCTGGAAAAGCACAGCAGATCAGGCAGCATCCGAGGACCAGGAAAATCAACATTTCAAACAAAATCCCTTCATCTGACTAGATATATCCTGACTAGTACCTGACTAGATATATCCAAGAACACTGCTAGAGGCTAGAGAAGAAAGATCAGGGCCCCTGCCTCATATTTTTGTATCATCGTTAGCCATGTGTGAGTTCCCGGAAGACTGGAGGGGAGCGAATGCTGAGCTGTTATTCCAGAAGAGTTGAAAAGACAAACCTGGAGACTATAGACCAGTCAGCTTAACATCTGTGGCAGGTGAGTTACTTGAAAAGATTCTAAGAGATAAGAGATACATGCATTTGGAAAGGCAGGGTTTGATTAGGAATAGTCAGCATGGCTTTGTGCGTGGGAGATCATGCCTCACAAATGTGTAAGAGTTCTTTGATGAAGTGACCAAGAAGGTTGATGAGGGCAGTAGACGTAGTCTATATGGACTTCAGTAAAGTCTTTGATAAGTTGCACACGGTAGGCTGCTCTGGAAGGTTAGATCGCATGGAATCCAGGGGGAGCTGGCAAATTAGATACACAATTGGCTTCATGGTAGGAAGCAGAGAGTAATAGTGGAAGAATGCTTGTCAGACTGGAGGCCTGTTACTAATGGAGTGCCTCAGGAATGGTGCTGGACGCATTGCTGTTTGTTATCTATATAATGACTTGGATGAGAATGTACAAGGCATGATTAGTAAGCTTGCGGATGATTCTAAAATAGACAGTATCATGAACAATGAGGAAGGTTATCAGAAATTGCAGCAGGACCTTGATCAGCTGAGGAGGTGGGCTGAGAAATGGTAAGCTGAGTTTAATATAGATAACAGTGATGTCTTGCATTTTGGAAAGTCAAATCAAGGCAGGAGTTTCATGGTGAAAATGGTAGGGTCTTAAGGAGTGTAGTGGAACAGAGGGACCTTGGAGTTCAGGTGCACAGTTCTCTGAAAGTGGAGTCACAGGGAGACAGGGCAGGGAAGAAGGTTTTTGGCACACTGGCCTTCATCAGTCAGGGCATTGAATATCGAAGTTGGGAAGTTATGTTGCTGCTGTACAGGACATTGGTGAGGCTGCACTTGCAGTATTGTATAGTTTTGGTCACCTTGCTGTAGGAAGGATGTTATTAAATTGGAAAGAGTGCAGAAGAAATTTACAAGGAAGTTGCGAAGGCTCAACAGTCTGAGTTATACAGAGACGTTGTCCAAGCTAGGACCATTTTCTTTACTGCATTGGAGATTGAGGGGGATCCTACAGAAGTTTGTAAGATCATGACAAGCATGGATAGGGTGAATGCACTCACTCAGGGTTGGGGAATTGAGGACTAGAAGGCATCAGTTTAAGGTTAGAGGGGAAAGAATAAAAGGGAACGTGAGGGGCAACTTCTATTACACAGAGGGTGAGATGCATATGGAATGAGCTGTTGGTGAAAATGGCTGAGGCAGGTACATTAATGACATTTAAGAGGCATTTGGGCAAATACATGGATAGGAAAGGTTTGGAAGAATATGGGCCAAATGTGGAAAACGGGGTTTGCGCGAATGAACATTTTGGATGACAGGGACCAGTTTGGGCCAAAGGGCCTGTCTCCATGCTGTAGGATGATGTGACTCTATGACTGTATGATTGCAGTGACCTGTCATTGGAATTTTGTGAACTATTCTCAAAATTTCATTACAAATACTCAAAATTATCATCTGATTGACCACTGTTCATTTTACATTGCCTTGTATTTGAGGTGTTCTCCATTTCCATGTTAGTATCTTGTCTGTAAAATAATAACACTCGGGGATTGTTCCTGATTCAGTTTCTGAGTAGGTTGTTAGGTAACTCAATTTAAAATCTTGCATTTCTATTCAAGAAGGTGCGCTGAACATGTCAGCCTCATTATCTTTACCTTCATCCATTTCAGTTAAATATTCAAAAGTTTAATCTGATAACTGAATTCCCATATCATCTCCTTTCTGTATAATGATATAGACCTCAACTTAGTCACAACACAAGCAGAAAGCAATCCAGGATGTTCCTTTTGTAACATTTCAATTTCTTTTGCATGCACTGGTTGTTCCACCATATAATTATGGAATCTCTTTGATCCATTAAGTCCATGCTGCCATTCTGAAGAGCATCCCCCACCCCACCCTGTTCCTATGACCCTGCATTCCTGATGGCTAATCCATCTAACTTGCACACATTTGGACTGTGGGTTGGAAAGCAGAGCACCCAGAGAAAACCCACGCAGAAACGGGGAAATTCCACACATACAGTCACCCGAGGCTGGAATTGAACCTGGATCCCTGGAGCAGTGAGGCAGCAGTGCTGCCAATAAGCTACTCTTATGTCAATATTCTTGAACCTGCCATGCAATTTTCAAAAATAAAACAAAATCTATCCATCGGAATTTGTTTCACTTCTCCCACTACAACTTCTCCACCTGCCCAGCCATTCCTTACTCTAACTCTGTATAATCAGACTGATTTGTAACCTTGTGTACCTCTAATTAACTTTCATTAACTCCCCTGGAAAAGGAACAAGTAAAACCAACATCAGTGACCTAACTTGCTCCATTGTCTCTCAGTATCTTTACTGGTTTACCTCCTTAATTCAGATCATAAGTAGCAACTTCACTTTTTGAGATAAGATACTTAGAACCTCCATTTGTCTGATTCTCTTTGTCAAGTATTCAAAAAATTCTCATAATCGTCCTTTCTTTGTACATTTCTAAGTAAACGTGTTCTCTTTGTGTTACCATTACAGTTTTAATATCTAATTCATTTCTCGATGCACATTAGACATTCCTACTCCTGTAATCAGTCTCCCAGTTAACTTCCAGCAATATGGTTTGATATGTCAAGTCTGATTAAAATGGGAAGTATATTCATTTATTTATATGTTTTTGTTTCATTGTTTCTCCTTTATTACTTTGGCATCCTTCCCTTAAAATATTTTAAGAAGGTAGCCTAGATCTAACGTTTTCTTATTTTAAAGATTTAAGTTTCCCCATGGGAGATTGGTTAGCAAGATTAGATCCCACGGAATACAGGGAGAACTGGCCATTTGGATGCAGAATTGGCTCAAAGGTAGAAGACAAAGGATAGTGGTGGAGAGTTGTTTTTCAGACTGGAGGCCTGTGACCAGTGGAGTGCCACAAGGATCAGTGCTCCGTCCTCTACTTTTTGTCATTTACATACATGATTTGGGTATGAGCATAAGAGGTACAGTTAGTAAGTTTGCAGATGACACCAAAATTGGAGGTGTAGTGGACAGCAAAGAAGGTTACCTCAGATTACAACAGGATCTTGACCAGATGGGCCAATGGGCTGAGAAGTGGTAGATGGAGTTTAATTCAGATAGATGTGAAGTGCTACATTTTGGAAAGCAAATCTTAGCAGGACTTATACTTTACTGGTAAGGTCCTAGGGAGTATTGCTGAACAAAGAGACCTTGGAGTGCAGGTTCATAGGTCCTTGAAAGTGGAGTCGCAGATAGATAGGATAGTGAAGAAGCCGTTTAGTATGCTTTCCTTTATTGATCAGAGTATTGAGTACAGGAGTTGGGAGGTCATGTTGCGGCTGTACAGGACATTGATTAGGCCACTTTTGGAATATTGCATGCAATTCTGGTCTGCTTCTTATCGGAAAGATGTTGTGAAACTTGAAAGGGTTCAGAAAAGATTTACAAGGATGTTGCCAGGGTTGGAGGATTTGAGCTATAGGAAGAGGCTGAACAGGCTGGAGCTGTTTTCCCTGGAGTGTCGGAGGTTGAGGGGTGACTTACAGAGGTTTACAAAATCATGAGGGGCATGGATAGAGTAAGGAGACAAAGTCTTTTCCCTGGGGTCAGGGAGTCCAGAACTAGAGGGCATAGGTTTAAGGTGAGAGGGGAAAGATATAAAAGAGACCTAAGGGGCAGCTTTTTCACGCAGATGATGGTACGTGTATGGAATGAGCTGCCAGAGGAAGTGGTGGAGGCTGATATAATTGCAACATTTAAAAGGCATTTGGGTGGGTATATGAATAGGAAGGGTTTGGAGGGAATTGGCCGGGTGTTGGCAGGTGGGACTTGATTGGGTTGGGATATCTGGTCAGCATGGATGGATTGGACTGAAAGGTCTGTTTCCATGCTGTACTTCTCTATGACTCTATGACAAATGTGAAGTGGGTATTCCCGATATGACGCAATTGGTCAAACAACTAGACATTAAGCAAAACATACTTTATTTTAAATACATTAGTTAAAATACACACAAAAAGAAAGAATAATTTAGAATGCCTTAACTGTTGGAAAACGTAGCTGGATAATAGAGGTACTACTATTACTAATTCACTGTTCCAGTACAGGGTGAAAGTGGGGACTGCAGATGCTGGAGATTAGAATCGTTAGTGTGGTGCTGAAAAAGCACAGCAGGTCAGGCAGCATCCGACGAGCAGGAGAATCGACATTTTGAACAAAAAACATCCCAAAAACACACCCTTTGGCAAAAAGGTAAATTCAGACACAGATTCTTACATCTAATTCTCCAATCTGGGGGAAACAACATCAAGAGATTTGAGAGAAAGTAGCGATTAGAAATCATTTACTGACGCTCCGACTCTTCTGGGACCCAAACAGCTTCTGACAGCTACAGCTAAAAGTCTAGAAAGGCTGATCTATGAGAACTGGCCACCCCTCTTCCATTGTTGCAATTGTTTTTAAAAAAAGACCTAAAAACCTCTGGTCAGCATGGACTGGTTGGACCGAAGGCTCTTTTTCCATGCTGTACATCTCTGTGACTCTGTAACCTTCTGAATTGTTGACTTAGGCCTTCTCCATTGGCCACTTTGACACCTCTGCATTTACAACATCTCTTCAAATAATCCCAGGACAAAATAATCTCTTTAAAGTGACAGCTTTGTCACAACATAATATCTTTTAGATTCTGAGAACTTTTCTCTACCTATAGTGATCTAAATCGCTGATCCCACAACATTTTGCTTTTCCTGTACAAATTCTGTGAATATCTAATTAGATTAGATTAGATTAGATTCCCTACAGTGTGGAAACAGGCCCTTCAGCCCAACAGGTCCACACCGACCCGCTGAAGAGCAATCCACCAAGATCCATTCCCCTACCTAACACTTTGGGCAATTTAGCATTGTCATCTTAAATTTTATTGATAAGATGCAGGGGCAAGTGAATAATCGTTGAGTATTACCTTTTTGATAATTTTATAATCTGCAGATTGTTCTTCTGACAGAGTACAGTACACAGTCATAGCTGTATATACCACAACACTTTGTGTAACATTAAAGTCCAAATATCTTTTGGCAACTTAATCTGTCCATTTACCTTCCCAAATGAGGTAAAATGACTTTAATTTCTTCCCTCTGCAGTAATTTTAGGCACTAAGCGCAGGTTGTTGGTAAAATCAAATCTTTCATTGGAGTCAGAATCACCTTCTGAGCTATTACCTCTTCCTTTCTTCCTTCACTTCCAGCTTCTCTTTGACTAACTTGTCCAATTTCCTCATCTCTTTCGAGTTCAAGCAGTTTAATTCCTTTCCATTTCCATTTTATTTTCACAGCTCTGCCTCTTTCCATTTCTCTGATTTACTTTCTTCTCACTTTCCCCAATCCTTTTTTTCTCTCTGTCCTCAAACACAAGTCACTGTATTTATTATTATTAAGTGGAGTGCCTGATATTATGGGGTTTGGTGATGCCAAGGGTAGGTTTTGAGTCTAGCAAGATTGGGAGTTGGGTGTCGGTTCTGACAGGTTTGAATCCAGGAAGCCAATAGGAAATTGATATGTGGCTTTTGGGCCTCCAGCTTTGATGCAAATTGGACCACTTGGGGCACTCAGAGCAGATATAAGGGTGTTGGGCTTAGGAAGTATCAGAGTCACAATAGGAAGATGGGGAGTGGGGTCAGAGGTGAGCTGGAATAAGTTTAATAATTACCGATAAGTTAGAGCTTTAATCCTGGGTAATTATTAAGCTTAGGTCAGTTGGAACCCTCCAAAATCTTCAACACTAACTCATCAAAGATATCCTTTTTGGAGGGTTGTAGATGCCAGTGGAAAAAAATTCCAACATCCCAGATCATTCCCATGAATTCTGTTGTGACATGATTTCTATGTTGTCTGAATGTGCAACTCTGGTCTATGCTTTTTGTAACAGATATCATAAAATTGTAAAATCTCGGCCATGACTGTATCTACATTTGCTGATGATACTAAACTAGGTGGAAGGATACGATGTGTGAAGGATACATGCTGCTAAGAGATATAAACACATGTGAAGTTAGTTGGCAATAAGGTGGCACGTGGAATATTGTGTAGGGAGGTATGACATTATTCACTTTGGTCTTAAAAATAAAAGAAACAAATTTTCTTTCTAACAGGTCATGTTGATTTTTAAGAATTGGGTATGCTTATACGAGGAATGCAAAAAGTCAGTAAGCTATTGTGAAAGTATGTGCTGTATTGGCCTTCATTGTAAGGTGATTGGAGTACAGAAATAAAGGAGTCGTGTTAAGATTGTTTGGGATTTAAGTCACACGTGCAGTATGTTCTCAACATTTAAGCAAGGGTACATTTGCATTGGGTTCAGCAACAGTTCCCTGAATTGGTTTTGGTATTTAGAAGAATGAAAAGAAATTTCATTGACACACACAAGACTCTAAAAGGCTTGTTGGAGTAAAGGCTGAGGGATACATTCCTTACAGTGTACCTACTGTTAGGGATTTACAAACGCTCTCCACCTATGACTTTATTATCTCTTGTCTGCACCCAAACAGATTTTATATGTTGATTCTCAGAACGAAGAGCATTACTCACCACCGATCTCTTCCTTTCTCAACTCAGGTATCAACATCCTTCATCTTTCTTCTAGTCCTTTATAATGTCAAATAGTTTTCGGGTCCCAGTTGTAGTTTATTTTGCAACTATGTCTTTGTAATGTCATATTATTTACTGATTTATTTTATTGTTTCTGGACGTCAACTAATTGGCTTCCAAGTTTATACATCATGACAGCGAATTAAGAAGCACTTAATTTGCTGTAAATAGAACATAGACCTGTACAGCACAGGAACCGGCCCTTCAGCCCACAATCTTATGCCTCACAGATTGCCAAATTAAACTAATCCCTTCTGCCTGCGCTTGGTCTATATCCCTTCATTCCTTGCATATTCATGTGCTCGTCTAAAAGTCCCCTAAAAGCCCGTATCATATCTGCCCTCACCACCACCCGATAACGTGTTCCAAAATCCTACCACTCTCTGTGTAAAAAGAACTCACCTCTCACATCTCCTTTGAACTCCCCCACCCCCCCTCACCTTAAATGCTAGTTTTCTGGGAATAAGATTCTGACCATCAATAGGTAGATATATGAATATATTTGACTCATGGAAGAAATTGAACGAAGCTCACATTAAGACAAGAAACCCAGTGTGCACACAGCAGATATTAAAGATAAGTTGCACACGAGACTCAGTCCAAATGATGAGATACATGATTGGCAGGGAGCAGCTTTGTAGTAGTTGCATATATTTGCAAACTTGATCTGAATTTCTGTAGCAAGCAACTGGTGTATGAGCTGTGCAAGCAAAAATTCAGCCCTCTATCACTTCAGTGAAGTTGAAAATGGGCAAAACTGAGAGGAATTTGATAATGATCTTAAAAGGCACAGTGGCTTAGTGGTTAGCACTCTGCCTAATAGTGCAAAGGGTGATTGGGTGGAGTTTGCACATTGTGGCTATGTGGCTTTACTCCCACAGTCTAAAATTGTGCAGGTTCGATGAATTGGCCTTGCTAAATTGCCCATAGTGTTCAGGGATGTGTTGGTTTGGCGCATTAGTTTTGGGTAAATGTAGAGTAATAGGGTAGGGGAATGGGTTTGGAAGGGTTCCTCTTCATAGAGTCATGTGACTTTTGGGCTAAATGGCCTCTTTCCACACTTTAGGAGTTCCATGAAAGCAGTTAAATACTGATTAACCAGGACAGGGAACAAACTGCCAAGCTACCTGGAAACTCAGGCTTTCTTGAGAGCATGATACAGACTCTTCTGCATAGTGAAAGAACTGATTGCAGATTCGGTGTAACTATCATGTGGAAAAAGATGAAGCCAGAGACCAACTGAATGTGGGCAAAGAAAACAGTGATCCAACGTTAGCAACCATTTCTTTTTCCAAAGCATTCAGGATTGAATTTAGAACTGAAGAAATCTGCAAAGAATACAAACTGAAGAACAATTCTGCTCTGATGCAGTGATACGAAACACAGCCTGTATGTGAAAACTGAAGTGACAGTCAATGTGCACAGAGCACATTCCCACAAACAACAATGCCATACTCTCAGTGAAAATGTTTTTTGTGATGTTGGTCAAGTGACAGGTGCTGGCCAGTAGAGTGGAGATAACTCCCCAGTTCTTTCTGGAAATATTGCTCCAAATGAGTCATTTTGAAAGTTCAATTCATCACAAAAAGCATTAAATGAAAAATTTATTTTCCCTCAAATGGTTATTTTACTCCAATGAATACTTAGAAAGTATCTTGTCATACTGTATTGTATTAAAGTCATTAGCTTCTGAAATTTTCATTCAATTCCAAATAATTTTGATTCCTGTAATCTTGTGAATGTAATAAACCTTTGTGTGGAGCAATGTCAATACTTTAATCCTTTCCTCTTTAGTTTACTGAATGTATATTTGTTGCATTCTTTCTACGATTTTATTGTCCATCCTTTTAGGTGTACCCAGACCTCAGTAATCTACTGAATAGTTTATCCAAGCTAATCAATCGGTTGCATTCATGTTTGCATCGTCCAATCAAATCACAGTAACCATTTGCATCTTAAATCTTTTTCAGCTGCAGTCTCTTTATAAAGTGTGATATATTCACCCTCCAAGATCTCTCTGCTTTTCCACTCCTAAGCATGTTACTACATAGTTGTTTCCATCGTTACTGTTCCATTTTCCAAAACCCATTACACTTCTTTCCTTTTTGTCTTTTCAGCAAATAGGTTCTTGTACATTCTTTTACTTTCAAAGAATTGTAGAATGATATAGTGGTTATTGGGTTTTGAGAAGATTTGTAGCTCAGGTTGAGGTTGTGTTTGTAGGTTTGCTCACTGAGCTGGAAGGTTCATATATAGTGATGTAGCTGAACAATATAGTGGGGAAGGCAGCCATTTGATCACATCTGTGGTCACATTTTTGTCAAGCAATCCTTTCAGCTCCATTCCCCTCTTCTAACCCCAAAGTACTATATGTATTTACCCATCAAGTAATTATCCAATTCTGTTCTGATTGTTATAATTGACTGTGTTTTCAAGCAGTGCCATCCAAATCGGAGCATTTTAGTGCGCATAAAGACTTCCATAAATCCACCTATTGTTCGATTAGATTAGATTACTTAGAGTGGAAACAGGCCCTTCGGCCCAACAAGCCCACACCGACCCTCTGATGAGCAACCCACCCAGACCCATTCCCTGACACTTATCCCTTCACATAACACTCCAGGCAATTTAGCGTGGCCAATTCACCTAACCTGAACATTTTTGGACTGTGGGAGGAAATCGGAGCACCCAGAGAAAATCCACACAGACACGGGGAGAATGTGCAAACTCCATACAGGCAGTTGCCTGAGGCGGGAATTGAACCTGAGAGGCAGCAGTGCTAACCACTGAGCCACCATGCCGCCCCTATTCTTCCAATTGCATTTGGTATGGGTCCTTTGGTTACCAGCACCTGTTACATTGGAAACTTTATCATTGTTTTTGATAGATAAAATAATATTCTGCCTTGTAAAAGCAGTCATTCAGACATCCCTGACATCTTTCCTGAAGTGTTGTGTCCTGAATTAAACAATACTCCAGATGGGCAATCACCAATATGTAATGAACATCCTTGATTCTGTATGCTACGTCTCTATGAATCAATCCAAAGATCCCATTGCCTTAACAGCCTTCTTAACTTATCCATCTACCTGCAGAGATGTGTAAAACATCCGTATATCTCTGTTCCAGTACACACTTTTAAACTGAATGACTTAATTTTTACTGACACTCCACATTCTCCCAACTGAAACACAACAGCAAACAATTCACCAGTGTTAATTACCAAATCACATATGATAATTTATTCTGAGATATTATACAAGGGATGAATATTAGGATACCAAAGATGATTCCTTTTCTTTGAAAAAGCAGGATGGGATCTTTTACATCCACCTGAGAGAATAGATGGAGCCTCATTTTCATATCTCATCCAAAAGACAGCAGCTCCACCAAGGCAGGACTCCCTCAGGGCTGCACTGAAGTGTCAGTCTTTATTTTTCTGCTCAGGTCCTGAACCTGACTCATGCAAAACTGCTACCAACTGAGCCACAGCTGAACAAAAGTATACAATCAGCCTCATCAATAGTGGAATGAAGAGAGAAGTCGTAAATGTTTCCCACCTGCCTTTGTCTGTATTTTGTCCTTTGTACATTTTAACATAGTCACAGTAAATTATAGTGCTGAGGATTCGAAATATTGTCTGAACTCTGAGGATAACATTCACCCTAAGGCCTCCTCTATGACTTGATAGATCAATAATCAGTCTCAATTATTACTAATGTTGGTGAACATAGATGCGAGCTCATATTACTTGTGGATTGTGGCTACAAATGTGTCTCAGAACTACCTGCTCTTGATAAACAATAGTCATTAGAACAAAGAACAAAAAAACAAAGAGAATTACAGCACAGGAACAGGCCCTTCGGCCCTCCAAGTTAAGTTTCCTTTGTGCTAATGGTTCGAAGTCTTTTCCAGTGTGAATCAGCTGATGAATATTCGCAACCTGAATCTTGATGCATGTCTCTGCAGAGATATGAAAGTATAGCTGTGCAATTACTCCACTTACTGAAAATTTATCTAAATCACAGCAAGCGTTTAAGCTATTGTTAATGATCTATTATGGCCAATGATCAAGAGTGGTTTGATTTGATTTGAGTCTTGTCTGATAAAAAGCTTTATTTTGTGAACAGTACAAGCAGATTATAGCAAACAAGGACATATAGCCCATAGGAGAAAGTGAGGACTGCAGGTGCTGGAGATCACAGTTAAAAAGCACAGCAGGTCAGGCAGCATCCGAGGGGCAGAAGAGTCAATATTTCAAGTATAAACCCTTCATCGGGAATGTACCGAGTTGGGGGGGGTGGGGAGTGTTGTTGGGGAAGGGTGCTGAGAGATAAATGGGGAGGCAGGGCTGAGGGAATAGGAAGCTTGGAACTCAATAGATGGAGGTGGGGGGCGATGATATGTCAAAGTGGAGGGTGGATAGGATAGGTGGGAAGGAGTGTGGACAGTAAGAACAGTTCAAAAGGGTTGTGCCCAAGTTGGAGGGTTGGATCTGGGATGAGGTGGGTGATGGGAAGATGAGGAAATTGGTGAAATCGACATTGTTGACCTGTGGTTGTAGAGGCCCAAGGTGGAAGATGATGCGTTCTTCCTCCAGGTGTCAGGTGGTTCGGATTTGGCAGGGGAGGAGGCCCAGGACTTGAATGTCCTTGGCAGAGTGGGAGAGACAGTTGAAGTGGTCAACCACAGGGCAGTGGGTTTGTTTGGTGTGTGTGTCCCAGAGATGTTCTCTGAAACATTCTGTGAATTGGCATCCTGCCTCCCCAGTGTAGAGTATCCTCCTGTAAAAGTGTTATCCCTCATTCCCAATTCCTCCAACTCTGTCATATCTGCTCCCAGGAGGAGCAATTCCACTCCACGACATCCCAAATGAATCCTACTTCAGGACTGTAATTTCCCCTCCCATGTGGTCAACAATGCCCTCCAGCATATCTCCTCCACTTAGGACATACACCATTACAGTGCAGTACAGGCCCTTCGGCCCTCAATGTTGTGCCGACCTGTGGAACCAACCTGAAGCCCATCTATCTTCCACTATTCCATTTTCATCCATATGTCTATCCAATGACCATTTAAATGAGCTTAAAGTTGGCGAATTTACTCTGTTGCAGGCAGTGCGTTTCATGTTCCTACTACTATCTGAGTAAAGAAACTACCTCTGACATCTGTCCTATATCTATCTCCCCTCAATTTAAACCTATGTCCTCTCGTGCTAGCCATCACCATCCGAAGAAAAAGGCTCGCACTGTCCACCCTACCTAATCCTCTGATTATCTTGTATGTCTCAGTTAAGTCTCCTCTCAAACTTCTTCTCTCTAATGAAAAAAGGCTCAAGTGCCTTTCCTAAGACTTTCCCTCTATACTAGGTAACATCCTCGTAAATCTCCTCTGAACCCTCTCCCAAACTTCCACATCTTTCCGATAATGTGTTGACCAGAAGTGTACGCAAAACCCAAAGTGCGGCCGCACCAGAGTTTTGTACAGCTGCAGCATGATCTCGTGGCTCTGAAACTCAATTCCTCTACCAATAAAAACTAACACACTGTATGCCTTCTTAATAACCTATCAATCTGGGTGGCAACTTACAGAGATCTATGTACATTAACACCGAGATCTGTCTACTCATCTACACTATCAAGCATTTTAACATTAACCCAGCACTCTGCATTCCTGTTGCTCCTTCCAAAATTAATCATCTCACACTTTTCCAGATTAAACTCTATTTGCCACCTCTCAGCCCAGCTCTGCAGCTTATCTATGTTTCTCTGTAACCTGCAATATCCTTCAGCACTATCCTCAATTCTGCGGACCTTATTGTCATCGGCAAATGTACTAACCCATCCTGCTACGCCCTCATCCAGGTCATTTATAAAAATGACAAACAACAGTGGCCCCACAACAGATCCTTGTGTAACACCACTAGTAACTGAATGCTGGGGTGAACATTTCCCATCAACCACCACCCTCTATCTTCTTTCAGCTAGTCAACTTCTGATCCAAATTGCTAAATCACCCTCAATCCCATGCCTCTGTATTTTCTCCATTAGTCTACTGTGGGGAGTCTTGTCAAATACCTTACTGATATCTACATACACCACATCAACCACTTTAACCTCATCCACCTGTTTGGTCACCATCTCAAAGAACTCAATAAGGTTAGTGAGGCATGACCTTTCCTTCATAAAACCATGTTGACTATCCCTAATTATTCTCTCTGGATGATTAAAAATCCAAACTCTTATAACCTTTTCCAACACTTTACCCACAACCAAAGTAAGGCTCGCTAATCTATAATTACCAGGGTTGTCTCTATTCCCCTTCTTGAACAAGGGAACAACATTTGCTATCCTCCAGTCTTCTGGTACTATTCCTGTAGACAATTATGACATTAAAATCAAAACCAAATGCTCCACAATCTCCTCCCTGGCTTTCCAGAGAATCCTAGGATAAATCCCATTGGGCCCAGGCGACTTATCTATTTTCACACTTTCCAGAATTGCTATCACTTCCTCCTTGTGAATGTCAACCTTGCCTAGTCTAGTAGCCCATATCTTGGTATTCTCCTCGACAACATTGTCATTTTCCAGTGTGAATACTGACAAAAAATATTCATTTAGCACTTCCCTTTTTCCTTGGACTCCACTACTATCCTTGATTTGCCTTAATCTTTCTCTCACTTTAGGGTTCTCCTTGATCCTACTTGCCAATGACTTTTCATATCCCCTCTTGGCTCATCTTAGCTCTCTCTTTAAGTCTTTCCTGGCTAACTTGTAACTCTCAAGCACCCTAACTGAGCCTACACATCTCATCCTAACATAAGCCTTCTTCTTCCTCTTAACAAGAGATTCAACTTCATTACTAAACAACAGGTTCTTGGCTCAACCACTTCCTTCCTGCCTGACAGGTACATATTTATCAAGGACACTCAGTAGCTGTTCCTTGCATGAGCTTCACATTTCAGTTGTGCCTATCCCCTGCACTTTCTTTCCCCATCCTACACTATCTAACTCTTGCCAAATCGCATCATAATTTCCTCACCTTAGGATATCGGTATTGCCTTTCCCCCAGCAATAACTCTTGCCCTGCTTTATACACCTATTTCTTCCCATCGCAAAAATTAAGATAACCAAATTGTGGTCGCTGTCACCAGAATGTTCACCTACCTCCAAATATAACACCTGGCCAGTACCAAATCCAATGTGGCCTCGCCCCTTGTTGACCTGTCTACATATTATGTAAGGAAACCTTCCTGCACACATTGGACAAAAACTGACCTATCTAACGTACTCAAACTATAATATTTCCAGTCAATGTTTGGAAAGTTAAAGTCCCCCATAACAACTACCCTGTTACTCTCACTTCTATCCAGAATTATCTTTGCTTTGCTTTCCTCTAAACTCTGGAACTATTCGGAGGTAGATAGAAAACTCCCAACATTTCCTGTTTCTAACCTCAGTCCATAGTACCTCAGTAGATGACTTCTCAAATGTTCTTTCTGCCACCATAATATTGTCCTTGACTAACAATGCCACACTTACCCCCTCTTTTTGCCATTTTCTATGCTTTTACCAAAACATCTAAATCATGGAACCTGCGATAACCATTCCTGTCACTGCTCTATCCATGCCTCCGAAATGGTCACAACATTGAAGTCCCAGGTACCAACCCATGCTGCAAGTTTGCCCACCTTTTTCCAGATGCGCCTGGCATTAAAGTAGACACACTTCAAACCACCTTCCTGCTTGCTGGTGAACTCTTGAGACCTTGAAACCACATTTCTGACTTCACTACTCTCACCCTACTAAACACTGGAACTACAATTTAGGTTCCCATTTCCCTGCTGAATTACTTTAAACCTCCTGAACAGCATGAGCCAATTTCCTCACCTTAGGATATCGGTACCCCTCTGGTTCAGATGTAGATCATCCTGCTTGTAGAGGTCCCACCAATCCCAGAAGGAGTCCCAATTACCCAGCTATCTGAAACCCGCCATCCTGCACCATCCTGTGGCCACGTGTTCAACTCCTTTCTCTCCCTATTCTTCGCCTCGCTAATACGTGGCACAGGCAACAAACCAGAGATAACAATTCTGTTTGTTCTAGTACTAAGCTTCCACCCTAGTTCCCTGAATTTCTCCTTAAGTCCCCATCCCTCCTCCGACCTAAGTCATTAGTACCTATGTGGCTCACGACTTGGGGCTACTTCCCCCCCCCCCTCAAAGATCCTGAAAACACGATCCAAGACATCTTTTATCCTGGCACCTGGAAGGCAGCACAGCAACGTGAGTCTCTCTCATTCCCACAGAACCTCCTAACTGTCCCCCTAACTATGGAATCCCCAATGTTCTGCTCATCTCCCCTCCCTCCCCCTCTCCTTTTGAGCAACAAGGACAGGCTTTGTGCCAGAGACTGTACCCCTTGGCTAACCCCTGGTAAGTTGCTCCCCCCAACACTATCCAAAACAGTATACTTGTTATTGAGGGGAATGGCCACAGGGGGTATCCCTGCACTGCCTTTCCATCCCCTGACTGTAACCCATCTGCCTTTTTCTTGTACCTGAGGTGTGACTACCTCCCTGTAACTCCTCTCAATAGCCCCTCTGTCTTCTGAATGATCCGAAGTTCATCCAACTCTAGCTCCAGTTTAACACGGTTGTCAAGGAGCAGGAGTTGGGTGCAGGAAATTACCTCCCACGTTCTGCAGGAGGAACATTCAACTGCCCTTACTGCCATTCCGTTCTATATTCCCAAAGAGACTGTAGAAGAATAAAGAATAAAAAAAAGTTACCTTACAATCCGGCTCACAGAACCTATACTTTGGTTAGAGGAGGAGGATGGGTGGGAGACACTACCTAAGTAGTGTTTCGGATAACGCAAACAGCCAAATGTATGACTTTACTTACTCAGCAGTCCCGGGTCCGCTCCTGCTCAGCGTGTGCTCCACCTATTCATGAGGTAAGTTTATATAATTTTACATTTCCCTTCCCAGCAGGACTCTGATCCTCACTGTCACTCCTCCCACTGCTGCTGCTTTTGGCAAAACAAATTCCCGCACCTCCGTCCTTGAACCCCACCCCTCCCCTCCAACCGCAACAAGGATAGAATCCCCCTCACCCTGGTCCTCACCTTCCAGCTCACCAATCTGCGGATACAACGCATTATCCTCCACCATTTCTGCCACCTACAGCCAGACCCCACTGTTACGACACGGGGTAAATCACACCCCCTCCCCCCGATAATTTAAACCACCAACACAGAAAAGGTGCACCCCATGCTGTAATCTGTTAAAATTCAAGAGGCAAAGAACTATCCCAGAGGTCACTATTTTAAATAAAAATGAACAAGTTTATTCTTTATGTCCAACAGAGAATATTAAAACCAACAACTATTTACAACTCCTTTCTCTTAAACCTATCTTTTATCTCCCATTCTATAGTACCGATTAAGATTTACAGAAAAAACCTCACATTTCAAACCCAGTCAGCTCTGCTGATTCTCCTTTGTAGATTTTCCTCTGTAGATTCTCTCCAGGTCAGCTTCGATGTTCTGCTACACTCCCCACAGACAGGCCCCTTTCAGAGAGCTCTTTAGCTAGCAGTCTGCATTTGTTGGTCTTCAACAGTTCTCACCCTAATTGTTCAGAATGTCCGGTTTTATACCCGAAAACATCGGACCGTTTCATATTATCAAAATGCTAATTTTAAATTTAATTGGATTTTGATATCTTGGGGAATAATTTAAATTGATTGGCCAAATTTGAATTTGTTTTTGTTTCATGGCAACCCAACTGCTGTTATTTGTTTCGACCAAGTGTTACACTGATACTTATTCCAGTCACCCTGTGCTTTCAGTTAGTCCTTGCTAGCTTTTCAACCCTCTTAAAGGGTATAGTACACCTCTACACCTTCATAACACCTCCCCTTTTAAGAAAAAATGAACAGTTATAATGAAAAGATGGCTTCATGTTTTTTCCCTCTGTTTCTTATTCTTAATATCATGACATACATATGACTTTAATCGAAGTTCATATTAACCTCTTCCCACATCGATATAACATTGAATATATATCAATCTTATCGATACTTTATCAGTTAAGCCCGCAATAATTCATCTGTGATGACATTCTTACGACCCACAACATGTACGATATCTAGATTAAAAGTCTGTAACATAAGACTCCAGTGAAATAGTCTCATATTCTTGTCTTTAAAGCATTCCAAGAATGTAAGAGGATTGTGATCCATGTACACAACTGTCTCTGATGCATTGTTTGTGACATATACATTAAAATGTTGAAAGGCCAGTACCAAACTCAATAGTTACTTTTCGATCGTGGAGTATTTTCTTTGTTGGATGTTGACTTTCTTCAAAAAGTAACCAACTGGCAGGTCAATCCCATCATCATCTACCTGTAATGCTACAGCTCCAACTCCGATGTCACGAGCATTAATCGCAACTTTGAAAGGTTTTGAAAAGTTTGGTTTAGCTAAAACTCTCTCTCTCGTACACTCTTTCTCTCTCTCTCTCTCTCTCGTGGTGGTTAATATTGCTTTCAAATGGTCGAATGCCTCCTGGCATTGTTCTGTCCATTAAAAATTTTGTGTTCTTCTTCAACAAATTGGTTAACAGTGCCACTACACTGCTGATGCTTGGAACAAACCCCTAAACAAATCCGCTTAGACCCAAGAATTAAAACACTGCTCACACTTCTTTGAGGTTGATCGTAGAAATTCCTCAATGAGCTTCATCTTTGTGTTCCATGGGAACAACCTTCCATGACCAATGTTATGTCCCAAGAACGTCACCTCTGCTTTTGCGAATTCGGTTTTGGTTCAGTTTATTACCAGTTTTGCTTTTCATAGTCATTCAAAGAGCTCTGCCAATTGTACCATGTGATCATTCCAGGACTCACCAAGTATCACTTCACCATCCAACTAGTTTGTTGTGCAGCACAAACACCTTTTGGTGGTCCATGTACAGCTCATCAATAACTTTCCTCTCATCAACCCTCTCAGTTATCTCTTCAAATATTCCAGTATGTTCAGGAAAATACAACATTCCCTTAAGAAATCCATGCTGGTTTAATTAACCCACATTTGTTCATGTGATTGTTCATTCTATCTCAAATTATTGTTTCCAGAATATTCCACCAACTGACATTAAACTGAGTGGTCTGTAACTGCTGGGCTTATCCTTACATCGTTTTTTTTTATCCAAAGCATAATGTTAGCAATTCTCCATCTTCCGACAGCACATCTGTGTCCAATAAAAACAGAAACACAATGGCCAGTATCTCTGTAATTTCCTTGGATGCATCTCATCTGATCTTGGTGCCTTATCAGTTTTAATACAGGCAGTCTATCCAATGTCGCTTCCTTATCAATTTTAAATTTCCTTCTCTCACCATCAGCTTCCTTGGAAAAGATGGAGATTCATAAAATCGTGAGGGACACAGATAAGGTGAATGGCAGGTTTCTTTTCCCTAGGGTGGGGGATTTACAACTGGGCATCATGTTTTTAAGGTGAGAGGAGAAAGATTTCAGCAAGACGTGAGAGACAACCCTTTTACATAGAGAGCAGTTTGTGTGTGGAATGAACTTTCAGAGGAAGCGGTGGATGCAGGTACAGTTACAACATTTAAAAGACATTTGGATAAGCGCATGAATAAAAATTGTTTGGAGGGATATGGGCCAAATGCAGGCAGGTGGGACTAGTTTAGTTTGGGATTATGGACAGCATTAACTGGGTCTGAGTCTGTGCTGTATGACCGTCTGGCTCCAAAGTTGCAAACTCATAGAATCATAGAGTCCCTACAGTGTAGAAACAGGGCTTTTGGCCCATATTAATTTCATATCTTAGCTATGCTTTTGCTTCAACATCTAAATCCTATTTTTAGTCCTGAATTATCCCCACTCTTTAACCTTTACTCCTTTTAATGTGCCAGTAAAAGCTTTGGGATCCCTTTTTCTGTGAGCAGCTCAGAATGATTATGTCCTTTAGGAAAGGAAATCTGCCATCCTTATGTTGTCTGAGCCATATGTGACTCCAGACTCAGATAATATGGCTGAATCTGGGCAATGAGGGAAGAGCAATAAATGTTGGTCTGTGCAGTACACCCACCTCCCATAAATGAATGAAAGAAATCCCAAATTTGCCTTTGCTAAGTTGAACCCATGTCCATTGCCATTTTGTAATTCAGTTTGAGATAATTTTATCAACGTACGTTTTCCTTTTAAGCCTGTTGAACCTTAGACTTTTCCAACTTTTCATATCTACTATTAGCATAATGAATTATATCAGCTCAGTGGGTCTTCTTGCTAACTAGATCTAAAAGCATTACTCAAAGATGTGATCTGCTCAGGGTTCTGTACAATTCAAGTATCCTCCAACGTAAGTTGACTATTTTGGCTGTAAAATTCAACATTCTGTTAACTCGATTGATTGCATTGGTTAGCTATGTTGACAAGGAGAAAGTGAGGACAGCAGATACTGGAGATCAGTGTCAAAAAGTGTGGCATTGGAAAAGCACAGCAGGTCAGGCAGCATTCCTGATTGAAGAGCTTATGCTCAAAACGTCGACTCTCCTGCTCCTCAGATGCTGCCTGACTGGCTGTGCTTTTCCAGTGTCACACCTTTTAGCGATATTGACTGTTAAGTCTGGAACAGCTTGCCCTCTTATAGTGTTATCCTCAGCCATTTCAAGAACGTTCATGAAAATTTACCTCTGTTATCAAGATCTTTCAAGAGCATTGGAGTGCATTGTGAATGCAACAATGAATAGGCATGTAGTAGCGTCTTCTTTGCCTGCACTTAGATATGGATCAGTTGTGTCTTTTATTTGAATTCATTTACAAGTATTATGTCATATGTTATAACACTATCCATGTCAATCTTCTATCATCCATGAAAATCATAAAATTCAGTTGTATCGTTGCAAATTAACCCTGGGTTTTTTTTATATTTCTCTGACCTGCCCCTTGTAAATATTTAATTATCTCTTTCTACTCTGTTCTAATTAAATGGGACTAATTTTTTGAAGCATCCATCATATTTGTATGTAGAATTATTGTATCAAAGTGTTCAGCTAAACTCAAAAAGTGAACGCATGAATTTAAGTTCTACATTTGTGAGAAAACCCAGTGCATTGACTTTGTAAATTGCGATGATGTGGAGGTGCCTGTATTAGACTAGGTGGACAAAGTTAAAAGTCACACAACACCAGGTTATAGTCCAACAGAATTATTTGGAAGTACAAGCTTTCAGAGCACTGCTTCTTTGACAGGATCATTGGACACCAAATTTATAGTAAATGATCAAAGTATCATACAACCAATGCGATGTATTGAACAAACCTAGATTGCTGTTCAGTCTTTAATCACTTCAAATAGGTTTCAGGTTTCGACTCATTAATATGTAAATTCCAGAACTTCTTTCAAGTCACATTCCTGAGACAATTTAGGTTTATAAAAAAAGTGACATCTCAGCTCAGATAGTGCATTAAAGATGTTAGAATGCGTCTGTATTCCAACCCTGAGTCGGACTGGTTCTATTTCCAAAATAAGAATTTATTAAATATCACATGGACTGACTGCCTACAGATTGTGTGCATTTTGAACAAAATAAAATGTATCTGCAAATTCACCCCATAGACTTATTTGCCTTAATTTTAAGAATCATTAATCATATTTTCAATAGCTAAGGTACTGCATTCCTGTGAGACAGCAATGTGGCTTTAATGTTAGTGCTGACAAAAACATCATTTACATAAACATAGTCCTACTTGAACGTGTCAACCACTGACTATTTGCACCATGTTCGAAGGGGGATGGTCCAAAACATTAGATCTGATATAAAATCACAGCTCAGCTCACTCTGAGAACACTTCTTGAGGAGGACAAGACGATAAGAAAATAAAACTGTTGAGGTAAGGTGGCAATTAGGTGACTATATTAATTACCTGTATTTTAAGACGAATAACATGCATGCTGATAGTAGAAGCAACTGAGAAGAGCTTACTCCTAGTTTAACAGAGAATGTAATGCACACAGTATAACGAGTGTGAAACATTCACTGATTTTTGGTGATGATGAACTACCCTGTGAATTGTGATCCACCATAACTTGCTCGATGTTTTGTGCCACTCTGCTGATGGCTCTGTATGAACAGCAGCTCATTGTGACCTCCCTCTTGAGTTTCACAAAATTGCTGCACTTTTTGCTGTAAGTTAAAGCTAGCACTTGGCAGGGGAAGGGCTGTTTTTAACGAGATGCAAGTTCTTGATATCTCTGGCCCATAAAAAGAACAGCTGAAACTATTGGGTCTCCTTATTTTCAGAAAGTAAATTGTACTTCACTGATTTTTAAAACTGAAAAAGTTTGCACTTGCTATTTTTCTGGACCTTATTTAACTCTTACTCACTTTATTTTCTTTTCCATTGTTCCTCTGTTGTTTGGAGATCCTTAAATCTAATTGACCGAGGGGCGTTAAAATTAACCCAGATATTCCTGTTTCCAACAACCTGCAGCACAAGTAGTTTTTGAGCTGAAAAATAACTGGGAGATATTAAGGGAAACAACCTATCTCTTACATGACTTGCAAGAAAAGATAAACCTGAAATAGCTATGAATGCTGGAAATCAGAAACAAAACCAAAAGTTGCTGGAAAACCTCAGCAGGTCAGGCAGTATCTATGGAGAGAAAGCGGAGAAATGTTTCAGGTCCAGTGATCATTCTTCCATTCCAAAGCATTAATTCTGATCTCTCTCTACAGATGCTGCCAGACCTGCTGAGTTTTTCCAATCATTTCTGTTTGTGTTTATGACTTGTTAGGATTTTGTAAGTTCTGATGAGATCATTATAGTTGAAGCCCTGAATGCCCTACACTTGCCCCTGAGATGTGTAATACAATCTGTGAGCAGGTTAAATTAAAAATATCCAGAATGTACCCAGGGAAACTTGAAAAGGAAATTAGAAGAGCAAAAAGGAGCATGGAAGAATAATAGCAGGTAAATTAAGGAAAATCCTAAGTCATTTCACGTGTATATTAAAGATAAAAGGAGAACTAGGAAAAGAGAGGGACCACAGTGGTAATTTGTGCATGGAGCCAGAGAACTGCGATAGTGTGCTAAGTTAATACTATGTGCCAATGTTCACTATTGAGAGGAACAACGTGGATACAGAAATCATGGAGCAGGTCTGTGATACACAAAGAACTTAGCACAGACAGCAAGGAGGCTCTCAATGGTCCAGCAGGCTTAAAAGCAGATCAATCTCCAGGATTGGGCTCAATGTATCCTAGTCTCTTGGGTGAGACAGTAGAGGAAAGAACAGGGTTATTGGCAGTAACTTTCAATTCCTCTTTAGCTACAAGAGAAATGCCAGAAGATTAGAGGAGAACCAATCCTGGTCCTGTTATTTAAGAAGAATGCCAGCAATAAACCGGGAAACTTCAGGCTAGTTAGTGTTACCTCAGTGGTGGGGAAACTATTGGAAGTGATACAGAGGGACAGAATTAATTTGCTTTTGGAGAGACAAGGATTAATGAAGAACAGTCAGTATGGTTTTGTCAAGGGAGGTCATATCCAACCAAATTGAATTTTTTGGAAGGGTGATCAGGTGTGTAGATGAGGGCAATGCTTTTGATGTTGTCTACCTGGACTTCAGCAAGGTTTTTGATAATGTCCCATGTGGGAAACTGATAGCCAAGGCAAAAGCTTACGGCATGCAAACATCCATCATTGGCTGAGTGGCAGAAAGCAGAGGGTAATAGTCAAGGGGTGTTTTTGTGACTGGGAGCCTATGTCCAATGGGCTATCTCAAGGGTCAGTGCTGGGGCCCTTAATATTTTGACATATATAAACAGATTAGATGTGAACGTAGGAGGATTGATCAATAAGTTTGCAAATGATACTAGAATGTGTGTGGTGATAGTTTGGAGGACAGCCTGAGATTACAAGATGATATAGGTGGCTGGCCAGATGGGCTGATCAGCTGCAAGTAGAATTCAATTCGGGTAAGTGTGAGGTTATGGGTAGGACAAATAAAGCCGTGGAATAATTGACAAAGAGTAGAAGCCTGGGAACCACTGAGGATCAGAGAGACCTTGGTGTAAATGTGCATCGATCCTTTATGGTAGTGGGACAGGTGGATAAAATAGTTAAAAGGCTCTTTATGATACTTACCTTTATTAGACAAGGCATAGAGTTTAAGAGCAGGGAGGTTATGTTGGAACGTAAAACATTAGCTAAAGCACAGCAAGAGTATTGTGTACATTTCTGGAATCCACATTACAGGAGGATGTGATTTCACTGAAGAGGGTGGAGAGGTTTACTGGGATGCTGCCTGGGCTGGAGAGTTTCAATTATGAAGAGAGATTGTTTAGGCTGGTTTGTGTTCCCTTGAGCAGAGGAGACTGACGGTGCACATGATTGAGGTATATAAACAAACATTGACAGGATAGACAGAAAGAAACTTCTCCCTATGGTGGCTCAGTGGTTAGCACTGCTGCCTCACAGCGCCAGGGACCCAAGTTCAATTCCCACCTCGGGCAACTGTCTGTGTGGAGTTTGCACATTCTCCCCGTGTCTGCATGGGTTTTCTCCGGGTGCTCCGGTTTCCTCCCACAGTCCAAAGTTGTTCAAGTTAGGTGAATTGGCCATGCTAAATTGTCTGTAGTGTTAGGTGCATTAGTTCGGGGAATGGGTCTGGGTCGGTTGCTCTTCGGAGGGTTGATGTGGACTTGTTGGACTGAAGGGCCTGTTTCCACACTGTAGGGAATCTAATCTAACCTAATCAATGATTGGGGGCATGACATAGATTGAAGGTAAGAGGCAGCAGGTTGAGAGGGAATGTGAGAAAAATGTTTTCACTCAGAGGGTGGTGGAGGCAGAACCCCCTCTTAATGTTTAAGAAGCATTTAGCTATACCTTGTAATGCCAAGCTGACAGAGCTATGAACTGGAAAATGGGATAATAATGGTCAGATGGTTGTTTTTGACTGGCATAGACTCAATGGCCAAAGGGTTTTTGTTTGTGCTGTAGACTTTTCACCAAAAAGTCTTCAAAATTGTAACTACTGTCAAGGTTTCTTCAATCTCTCATCACAAAAACAATCCTTCAATCCCAGTGATTAGGCAATTAGATGCAAAATGAACTTCCTGTATGGAAAGCATATTCTTCCTTTCCAGGAGACCCAAGCTGTGCACAGTTATCCAGGTCCAGTCTCACAAAGACTCTTAACAATTACAATAAGACCTCACTACATCTCCCAACATGATATTTATCTTTCCCAATCTTTCAGCATTTAAGAGTGGATATCAAAGTGGATATTCAGCCCACATGAATTTTCACTGAACTCTTTGCATTTAATTGATGCCATTAAATACTGAAGACCTGTCAATTTTCTCCCAATATTGACTCTCTATCCTTTTCCTGCTTCCCCTTTGCCTTGACACTGTAGCTGCCATCTGCCCGTTGTCTTTTTCTTACTGTTACAAATTGAATGGTAATTTCTACAGAGGGGGAGATTGAAAGGAGCCACAAGCAATGTAACATCCTAGTTTTAAAATGTAATTGGTTCAGATGCAGATTTCACAAATTCTGTGTTTACTGAAAATAAGGTTGAAGGTTTTGTTCCATCAGAATGCCCATCATGAGGTGCTCTCTGTTTGTGGACTGGGTTTTGGTCTCCATGTTGGCTGCAGCCACTGTTTCCACATTTGATTCAACGTTGGATGAAGCCTGGATCAACTGGAAATCATTGCATGGGAAGCAATATAAAATGGTAAGAGCTGGGCAACTGCAGTTCCACTGGGCAATTCAAAGCAGAAGTTGTTTCTCAAGTTTTAGATTGTTTCAGAAAGGCCTCTCTTTTGTGGTAAAACTGTTTTGTGTTCCCCAGGAAATGGCTACATTTGCTTCCTCTTTTATATCAAAGACTTCTCTTCAGTAACTCTTAACTCTGTGTAAAGTAAACTGAGAATTAGAATTCTTAATCTATTTTCTCATACTTTGTTTCAATTTTTCCCTTTGTAACTCTCACACATCACTTCTAATTGCTCTTTCTCGTTCACCTCCTCTCTTTTTTCCTCTTTTGTTCTTTCAAAATTATTTGTTCACTCCTCTTTATCATACCCCCCTCAGGTTTTCCTCCCTCCTCCTTTCTAGTATTTCAAAGTGCTGGCGTGATGATAATAATTTATTTATCTTTTCATTTGTCCTGATTAATTCAATTGTTTCCATTGTGCTTAATGCATGCCTTCCCCTGCTCCTGGGATTCTTAATTCAAAAACACTGACTTCTTATAATATTAGTTGGAAATTGACAAAGAGACGGTTGACGATGGTGAATATGTGCAAATTCTAAAAAACCTATTACAGTGTTGGGCAGTTGATTTCCAATCTAGATAACACATTTTTTAACCTGTGCAGCTCCTCTAAACAGATGTAATATCAATTCTGGTCACCACGTTATGAAAAGGACCTGATTCTTTGGACAGAGTACAGAAGAAGTTCATCAGGATGTTGCCTGGTATGAGGGATTTTAGCTATGAAGAAAGGTTGGCTAAACTGGGTTTGTTTTCACTGGAATGCAGCAGGTTGAGGGCGACCTGATAGACGTTTATAAGATTGTGAATGGTATGGATAGAGTGGAAAGTATGAGGCTTTTTCTCAGGACAGAGGGGTCAATTACTAGGGGACACAGGTTCAAGGTGCAGGGGGAAGTTTAAAAGAGATATGTGAGGTGAGTTTTTTCGCACAGAGTGGTGAGTGGAATGCATTGCCGGTGGAAGTCGAGGTATACACAATAGCAGATTTCAAGAAATCTGGATGAATACATGTAGAGGAAGGGAATAGAGGGATGCAGATCCTGTAAGTGAAGACAGTTTTAATATGGAAGGGCAAAATGTGTCGGTGCAGGCTTGGAGGGCTGAATGGCCTGTTCCTGCACTGCATTGTTCTTTGTTCTGTGTTGTTTGTTCTTTGTTCTGTGTTCTGAAAGTTAGAGCATTTTTCATCAATTCTAAAAAATTGGTTTAAAAATATTGTTCTTTGGATTTCCATAACCTACCTGTGCAAAGCTTGATGTATATTCACTGTTTGTAATTGATTAATCGCCCGTGTTCCAGCCATCTGCAGCTACCTGAATCTAGATTGTTTGTGTCTGAATAATCTTTACTGCCTGTGAGCTGGAGCCCATCAGTTCATGGTCAGTGTTCAGATGTAGCACTGTCTTTGTACTCACACTGACAATAACAGCTGGGTCTTCAACTGACTTGATGTAACCTTTTTTTCAGGCTGAGGAGGCCTACAGAAGAGCATTGTGGGAGGACAATGTGAGATACATTGAACAGCACAACATGGAGTATGCAATGGGAAAGCACACATTCACTGTGGGAATGAACCAGTTTGGAGATCTGGTGAGTATAAATATGTTTGGGATCCATAGTGACTGGAAACTGGACAAATACTTCACCTTGATATATGGTTTAATTCGTTTGTATCACCGAAAGCCACTAGCTGTCAGGCCTAAGGTTTTATTCAAAAGAAGGTGACATCTGAGCTCAGACAATGCATTAAAGGTGTGAGGTTAGAGTTTTTCTGTGTTCTGTAGTCAGACCGGTTCTATTTCCAAAGTAGAATTTTCTAAAATGTCACGTGCACTGACTGCCTACAGATTGCGTGCTTTTGGAACAAAATAGAATGTATCTGCAAATACAAATCTGCAAATGCAAATTCACCCCATAGATTTCTGAGTGTGTGTGTGTGTGTGTGTAAGGGGGAGAGGGAGTGAGAGAATGTACGTGTTTGTGTGTGGGAGAGAGGGAGAGAGTGTGAATGTGCACGTGTGAGAGGGTGTGCACATGAGTGTGAGTTTGGGTGTTTGTATGAGAGAGGCTCTGCATGAGTGTGTGAGAGTGATTGTGTGTGAAAGTGTGTGTGTGTGTATGTGTACTTGTGTATGAGTGTGTGTCTGAGAGTGTCTCATGTAGTGGGGTGACTTGTAGTGTGACATGAACCTAAGGTCCCAGTTGAGGCCATGGATACCAAAATTAGCTATAAGCCTCTGCTCAGAGACTCTACATTGTTGCCTGTCCCGAAGTCTGCCTTGGAGGACAGTCACCCAAAGATCTGAGGCTGAATGTCCCTGATTGCTGAAGACCTCCTGATAAGGAGGGAACATCCCTGTCTGGCGATTGTTTTTTGGTGTCCATTCATCCATAGTCGTAGCTTCTGCTTTGTGTTGCCAATGTACCATGCTTCAGGGCATCCTTGCCTGCAGTGTATGAGAGAGACAACGTGGGCCGAGTCACATAAGTACCTGCTGGGTACATGGTGGGTGGGGGAGCGAGGTGGTGTCCCCACGTGTAATGATGGTATCTGTGGCAACACTCTGACATGTCTTTCAGTGATTGCCTTGACAGGGTTGTACGGTTGATGTTGTCCTGAAGGCTGGGCAGTTTGCTGTGAACAATGGTCTGTTTAAGGTGGGTTTAAAGTGAGAATTGGAGGTGCAAGGAAGATCTTGGTGAGATGCTTATTCTCAATGATACTGGTTTCATGTCACTCTACAGTGACCCCACTACACTATACATTCTCACACACACTCTTAGACATGATCACACTCACACACTCATGCAGAACCTGTCTCATAAACACGCTGTCTGTTTGACACACACATACTCACAGCCCCACACTCACATTTACGCATTCACCCCCTCACAGGCATATACTCACACTTGCGCATACATTCTCACACACATGGACACACACACACATACACACTCTCTACCCTCACTCTCTCTCTCTCCCCCTCACATACACAAATAAGTCTCTGGGGTGAATTTGTATTTGTAGATACACTCATTTTGTTCAAAACCCACATAATCTGAAGGAAGTCAGTCCATGTGACATTTTATAAATTGCTACTTTAGAAATGGAGCTCCAGTCTGACTCAGGGTTGGAAACAGACAGACTCTAACCTCACACCTTTGATGCATTGTCTGAGCTGAGATATCACCTTTATTTTTAAATAAAACCTGAAGTTACCTTGGGAATGTGACTTGAAAGAAGTTCTGGGATTTACATATTAATGAATCGAAACCTGCCACCCCATTCTAAGTGATTAAAGACTTAACTGCAAACCAAGTTTGTTTAATACATTGCATCAGTTGTGTGTGACTTTGATCTTTAACTATAAATTCTGTGTTTGATGATCCTGACTCACTACGAACCAGATGAAGAGCAGTTCTCTGAAAGCTAGTGCTTCCAAATAAACCTGTTGGACTATAACCTGGTAATTTGTAATTTTATCCACCCCCATCCAACTCTGGCATCTCCACATCATATTTAACATAGGAAATGTAGGATCCATAATCATCTTTACAAGTTAACATACAGAAACCACAGCACCCCTGCAATCCAACCATTTACCATGTAATGTTCCTCACACCTCTCTTCTAGCTTTAGCAATCACTCCTTTTCCTTTCTCCAATCGACCCTAAGAACATGAAGTATAGGAGAAAGATGTATTTGGAAAGGCAAGGACTGATTAGGGATAGTAAACATGGCTTTGTGCATGGGAAACCATGTCTCTCAAACTTGATTGAGTTTTTGAGGAAGTAACAAAGAAAATTGATGAGGGCAGAATGGTAGATGTGATCTGTATGGACTTCAGTAAGGCGCTCGACAAGGTTCCCCACGGGAGACTGATTAGTAAGGTGAGATCTCACGGAATACAGGGAGAACTAACCATTTAGAAACAGAACTGGCTCAAAGGTAGAAGACAGAGGGTGGTGTTGGAATGTTGTTTTTCAACTGGAGGCCTGTGACCAGTGGAGTACCACAAGGATTGGTGTCTACTTTTTGTCATTTACAAAAATGATTTGCATGCGAGCATAAGCGGTACAGTTACTAAGTTTGCAGATGACACCAAAATTGGAGGTGTAGTGGACAGCGAAGAGGATTACCTCCGCTTACAACAGGATCTGGACTAGATGGGCCAATGGGCTGAGAAGTGGCAGATGGAGATTAACTCAGATAAATACGAGGTGCTGCAATTTGGGAAAGCAAATCTTAGCATGACTTATATACCTAATGGTATGGTCCTAGGGAGTGTTGCTGAACCAAGAGACCTTGGAGTGCAGGTTCATAGCTCCTTGAAAGTGGAGTCACAGGAAGATAGGATAGTGAAGAAGGCGTTTGGTATGCTTTTCTTTATTGGTCAGAGTATTGAGTACAGGAGTTGGGAGGTCATGTTGCGACTGTACAGGACATTGGTTAGGCCACTGTTGGGATATTGTGTGCAATTCTGGTCTCCTTCCTATCAGAAAGATGTTGTAAAACTTGAATGGGTTCAGAAAAGGTTTACAAGGATGTTGCCAGGGTTGGAAGATTTGAGCTTTAGGGAGAAGCTGAACAGGCTGGGGCTGTTTTCCGTGGACCTTCGAAGGCTGATGGGTGATCTTATAGAGGTTTACAAAATTATGAGGGGCATGGATAGGGTAAATAGACAAAGTCTTTTCCCTGGGGTCGGGGAGTCCAAAACTACAGGGCATAGGTTTAGGGTGAGAGGGGAAAGATATAAAAGAGACCTGTGGGGCAACTTTTTCACACAGAAGGTGGTACATGTATGGAATGAGCTGTCAGAAGAAATGGTGGAGGCCAGTACAATTGTAACATTTAAGAAGCATTTGGATGGGTATATGAATAGGAAGGGTTTGGAGGCATATGGACCAATTGCTGGCAGGTGGGACTAGATTGGATTGGAATATTTGGTCGGCATGGACGGTTTGGACCGAAGGGTCTGTTTCCATGCTGTGCATCTCTATGACTCTATTAGTCCATTCAGCCCATTGAGTCTGCTCCATCATTCAATCATGGCTGGTATTTAATTCAAACCAACCAACTCCCACAGCTACCTGGACTATACCACCTCCTATCTCACCTCATATAAAAATGATCCCTCACTCCCAATTTCTCTGCCTTCACCATACCTGCTCCCAGGAGGAGCCATTCTACTCCAGGACATCCCAAATGCTCGCCTATTTCAAGGATGCCCAATTCCACTTCCACATGATCAGTAATGCCCTCCAGTGCATCTCCTCTACTTCCTGCACCTCCGCCCTTGAAACCCATCCCTCCAACAGCAAAAAGGATAGAACCCCCTTGATCCTCACATTCCACCCACTCATCTCCGGATGCAGAACATTATCCTCTGCTATTTTCGCCACCTATAGTCAGAACGCACCACCAAAAATATATTTCCCTGCCCAGCCCTATCTACATTCCTAGGGACCATTCTCCCTGTGACTCCCTTGTTAGGTTCATGCTCCCCACTAACCTACCCTCCACACCCGGCACCTCACCTTGCTGCCGCAAAGCCTGCGCTCATACCTCCGTCCCAGGCCCTAAAGGATCATTTCATATCTGGCAGAGATTGTCCTGCACGTCCTCCTATCTCAATTACTGCAAGTGTTGTTCGCGATGTGGTCTCCTCTCCATATGAGCATCTCAGGAAACATCTCTGGTCTGCACACACCAACCAACCCTGCCACCCGATGACCAACCACTTCAATTCCACCTCTCCCAAATGACACATAAGTTCTGGGACTCCTCCACTGCCAAATCAATGCCATCTGCTGACGGGAGGAGGAAGACCACATCTTCAACCTTGGGACCCTACAACCACATGGCATCAACATTGACATGACGAGTTTCCAAATCTCTCCTCCTCTCACCTCATCCCTGATCCAACCCTCCAACTCAGCAAACTCTCTTGACCTGATCAACTGTCCATGTTCCTTGCCACCTATCCACTCCACCCTCCCCACCAACCTGTCACAATCATCTCCTACCTGCATCCACCTATCACTACCTTTCCACCAGCCTCCCTTTCATCCCCCTATTTATACCTCAGCACCACAACCCCCACACACAACCCTGATGAAACTTATGCTCAAAATATTGACTCTCCTGCTACTTGGATGCTTACTGACCTGCTGTGCTTTTCCAGCACCACACTTTTCACATCTGACTCTCCAACATCTGCAGTCTTCACTTTCTCCTGTTAGTTTCCCACTCCTGTTCTCCTGCCTACTCTCTGTAACCATTGATTCCCTTACTAATCAATAATCCATCTCTGTCTTAAATACATTCAATGACTTGGATCCACAGCCTCTGTGGTAATGATTCACTACCTCTAGCTGAAAGAATGTCTCCTCCTCTCAGTTCGGCAGGGTGGTCATTTGTATAGGTCCAGTCAGTGGACCTGGGATTCCTCCTCCCAATGTGCATGCAACCCAGGAACACAAGCAAGGACTTCATTCTCTCAGCAATCTGTGTCAGACAGTCATACAGATGTTCAGCACAGAAACAGACCCTTTGGTCCAACTCATCCGTGCTGACCGGATATCCCAACCTAATTTAGTCCCATTTGCCAGCATTTGGCCTATATCCCTCTAAACCCTTCCTTTTCATCTATCCATCCAGATGCCTCTTAAATGTTGCAATTGACTCAGCCTCCACCACTTCCTCTGGCAGCTCATTCTATCTTTAATTTTTCCTACCAAAATGCACTGGCTCACACTGACCCGTACAGAAATGAATGTGCCAGGTGGATGCTTAATTTGCAAGTTTGTTAATGGTTAATTATATCATATTGCACGCTACATGAATATTAGCCAATTCATCCAGTTTGGTGTGATCAGCAAAGTTTGAATTTGTACTTTCAATTTTAGATTCCAGATCATTCACATAAATATTGATTCTTGTGGGACAACTTTCCAAATGATAGATACTCCTATTCCACGATTTCTGATACTTGTAATCGATTAATGACCTTTTGTCTTGATTTTTCTAGACCTCGGAGGAGTTCAATCAGCGTTTCAATGGATTTAAAGAAAAGGAGATTGATCACACAGCGTGTGAACTCTTTGCAGCAGCGAATCATGTTAAATTGCCTCAGAGAGTTGATTGGAGAACAAAGGGTTTTGTTACTGAAGTGAAGAACCAGGTGAGATTGAACAAACTTCATATAAATCTTACTCAATGTCCATGTAGAAAATCTGAAATCTATGTTATTAGCTCAACATGGAATACAATGGCAAGGAAATGCGTAAAGAAACTTAAAAAAAGCAGCAAATTCAATGTGGTAAATTGAAGATTGCGTTTCTAAACCTTTTTCACAGGGAAGGAGACAAATTCCAATGCTCCTTCTCTCTCGGACGTGTATTGTAGATGTGTATTTGGGTTTGGAAAAGGAGGTGAAGGTTAGAGTAAGGGATAAGGGATGACTTGCTCCATCCTAGGGTTTATGATTTGGAGATGCCATTCTTGGACTGGGGTGTATAAAGTTAAAAACCACACAACACCAGGTTATACTTCACCAGGTTTAATTGGAAGCACTAACTTTCAGAGTGGCTGCTCCTTCATCAGGTGGTTGTGGTGTACAAGATTGTAAGACACGGAATTTACAGCAAAAGTTAGTGTGATGTAACTGAAATTACACATTGAAAAAGTCCTGGATTGCTTGTTAAGTCTCTTATCCGTTGGAATGACCATGTTAGTTTCAGTTCTTTCATATGTAAATCGCAAAACGTTTTTTTAAAAGTTACATTCTCAAGTGAACTTTAACAATTGGTGTCAGCCCAGATAATATATTGAAGGTGTGAGCTCCCCGTGTGATGCTGTCTGTGCCATAATGTTTAGACTGATTCTTATCTAAAAAATGAATTTACAGAAACTTACATGGATTCATTCAGTTTTAGAGCAAAGTAAAATGTAACTCTGCAAGTACAAACTCACCCCACAAACATAATGTGTCTGGTGCATGTGGGTGTTGTGTGTGGCGTTGGGGGGGTGGGGGGGTGTTGTATGTGAATATCTGTGAGAGACTGTATGCATGTGTGTGAGTGTAAAGTGTTATAAATCTATGAGAGGGTGCATGTGTGAGTGTGGGAGTGTATGAGAGAGTCTACATCAGTGTGTGTGTCTATAGGAGTGCCTGTGTGTGTGTTTAGAGCAATGGTGGTCACCTGTAGTGTGACATGAACCCAAGGTCCCAGTTGAGGCCCTCCCTACGAGTAACGAACTTAGCTATCAGCTTCTGCTTGGCCACTTTTCATTGCTGCCTGACCCAAAGTCCGCCTTGGACTACAACCTGGTGTTATGTGATTTTTAACAATTTCACAAAAGGATGTGTAGAAATGAAATGTAGTGCCATCTGGTGGCCAGGAAGAAGATCTGCAATTGTTGCAGTCAGATCTGTGGGCCCCAGGCTGGTATTCACAAACCAATACATTAAAATGTCTGAGCAGAATTCAGACAAGAAGAGTAATGGAGGTATACTCGAGCTGTCGGTTGATAGACACCCTGGAAAAAGTTTGACACGCCCGATTAATGAAGGACAAGTCGAATCCTGTTTGGGTCTGATCCTCTTGTTGGAGCACTGTTATAAGATTTACTTTGCTTATTGACTCCTCCCTCTTGCACAGCTCAAAACTAAATGTTGAAACAGAAGCTAAATACCATGGATGCTGAAAATCTTAAGTTAAAAATGAAAAAAATTCTAAAGCGTTCAGCACATCACCCAGCAGCTACAGGGCAATTAACACTTCAGATCAATAACTTTTCCCAGGAACTAAAATGTTCTGTTACCTGAAGGCTCCATGCCAATTTTCTTCTCTCTTCGTAGGTACTGCCAGACTTGCTGAGTGTTTGCACCAGGTTCTGTTTATTTCAAAACCAACAGTTGTCTATTTCAAATAATTAAAGAGTATTACAGTTAAGAATAACTTAAAATTAAGTCTATGTGCTTTAATTCATGTGATTTGTGGCTGACTTCAGAAAGTCTGTGACCAGTGGAGGTTCCTGTCTGTTGGGTGACCTTGCCGAGTCCCACCTCCCAGTGGTTGGAGACGCAGCAATATGTTTGGGCCATTTTTCACCTGAATGTAGGATTTCTTCTGGAAGCCACATTTGAGAAAGATTGACACAGAAATTGGCTTAGCTGAGCACAGGGTCTGGTTTGCAGTAGAGAGACACCTACAGCTACTAATGTTAATGAAAGACTAGTTTTTCTGACTGCCACGTTAACAGGTGAGTAGAGTTTTACAGACTGTTCCTGAACGAGCTTTCCCCAGACTAAAACATGGCCATCCAAAGTTGGTTAAATTGTTCAGGAGAAAGTGAGGTCTGCAGATGCTGGAGATCAGAGCTGAAAATGTGTTGCTGGAAAAGTGCAGCAGGTCAGGCAGCATCCAAGGAACAGGAGATTCGACGTTTCGGGCATAAGCCCTTCTTCCTGAAGAAGGGCTTATGCCCGAAACGTCGAATCTCCTGTTCCTTGGATGCTGCCTAAATTGTTCAGGAGCCAGGGGTTTTGTTCTCATGACTGTGCTCCTGGGTGAATCACTTTAGTTCACAAGATAGTTTCTATACTAACACTTCTGACACTTATCCATAGGTATGAGATAAATGACCCCGTTTGTGCCTCTTGCAGCACATTAAGTTCGAATAACACTCTGTTCCGAAATTGCCATCTCATCTGTTGGTCTTTTTTTATGTCTGTGGACTGCAAGGTCACAGTGCAAAGTGTGTCACATGGGAGAATTATATAACCTCTGTTCTGGTTACAGCTGATTGAAATTTTCCTTCCTGTTACTGTGGTGAGGATTTTCCTCTTATTTCCAGTCTCTGACTAAAGTGGAACAATTATAAGACAAAGGACCCTCTGCACAAACTTGACACCTGAGCCATCTTTGGCAGAAGGGGATCGGTTAGTGCAGTTGGCTGGACAGCTGGTTTGCAATGCTGAATAATATTAACAGCCTGGGTTCACTTCAGCATTAGCTGAGGTTACCAAGAAGTATTCTCTCTATGACTCCCCTTGCCTGAGGCCTGGTCACACTCAGATTAAACCATCTCTCTCTAACAAGGGAGCAGCCCCATGGTCTGATAAGACTAGAACAACTTTACCTTTACCTTGGCACAGTCCCATCGTTGAAATGTACACAACAAAAAGGATTTGATGTGAGAATGGCCGAATAAAAAAGCTCATTCTAGTAGCAGGCTGTATCACAGGTTTATTTTGGTATCGTTTACAGCTTGTAGTTTGACAGAGAAAAACCCCAAAGCACTTTGTTGGATAAAATCAATTAAATGTGTGGTTTACAAGTGCCCGTCATGTGAGGGTTAAGAGGCCTGTCTGGATTAGAGCTTCCAACAGGTTAAATACATTATATGGTTTCTATGTAGATGATAACACCAATGTTTGTCTACTCTCTGTCATTGTTCAGGGACTGTGTGGCTCATGCTGGGCTTTCAGTGCAACTGGATCACTTGAAGGACAGCTTTTTAAGAGAACAGGAAATCTGATTCCTCTGAGTAAGCAGAACTTGGTTGACTGTGATTGGAAAAGCTGCAGATGTTGTGGTGGAAATTCATTTGATGCTTTGGAGTATGTAAAACAAAATGGTATTAATTCAGAACGTTCCTATCCCTACACAGAAAAGGTAAGCTTGAAATTAAATCATCCTTTTTTAGGAAGTAATTGAAATTGTATCTCATTACTTAATAAGTTGTCTCTTTTTAACTTTAATATTGAGGTGTGAATGTTTTGTTTTTTAATATACTTTAGAATGGTAAATGCCACTTTAACAGAAGTGATATTGTCACCCGTTGTGCGTGTGTGAAATGCATTCAACAAAGTTCTGAGAATCAACTCGCTGCAGCAGTGGCTCAGGTTGGGCCCATTTCTATTGCTATGGATGCAAGCCACAAATCTTTCCACCTTTATAAAAGTGGTAAGAAACAAATTCATTCATTCTGTTCAAAAGTAAAGATTTTTCATATTCAATGTGTTATCCATTTAGAAGATATTTGACATAATCGTTGTAAAAGCAAGACAAAGGTTCACGGGAATATGTTGGAAATACAGTTTATTATTAAAACTCAGAATGCCCTTATGAGTCAAAACACAAATCTCCCTTTTGTTCCCCCCAATTGGTGAAATATTCAGTGGGATTTCCCATGATTCAATGCTAAAGACACTGATGCTTTCAGTCTGCATTCATAACTTGGCCTCGACTTGGAGATGACTTGAAATGGAGTGAACAATCCAAATAATGGCTTGTTGTGGGTAAATCATCACAAGTTGCCTTTAACAGAAATAACACTGTCACCCGTTGTGCGTGCGTGAAATGCATTCAACAAAATTCTGAGCATCAACTCGCTGCAGCAGTGGCTCAGGTTGGACCCATTTCTGTTGCTATCGATGCAAACAACAAATCTTTCCACCTTTATAAAAGCGGTAAGAATCAAAATTCATTCACGCTTGGAATACTGTTCAAAAGTAAAGATTTTTCATATTCAATGTACTATCCATTTAGAAAATATTTGGCATCATCGTTGTAAATGCAGGACAAAAGTTTATTGGAAATACAGTTCATTATTAAAACTCAGAATGCCCTTGTCATTCAAAACACAAATCTCCCTTTTGTTCCCCCCAATTGGTGAAATAATCAGTCGGATTTCCCATGATTCAATGCTAAGAGCACTGATACTCTCACTCTGCATTCATGACTTGGCCTCGACTTGGAGATGACTTGAAATGGAGTGAACAATCCAAAAAATGGCTTGTTCTGTGTAAATCATCTCAAGTTGCCTTTAATTCAACTACTTATTAGGAAATTACACAGGCAATCAAGGACTGAAACAATGTTTTAAAGTTCATTCCATCCAGCAACCAAGATAAGATACCTCAAGTAAGCAAGTTAATCCTCACAACCTGACTTGGTGACAATCAGATTAATGGTGAAATCCAGCCAGGATTCCAACCAAAAGTGTCTGTCTCTGGAAGTGTCCAGGGATTATCCTTGTACAATGTTGTTCTTCAAGGTCACTAAGGTGGAGTTCTGGAGTTTGATTCTTTCACACATTTTCGTCCTTCAACCTCTGTGGGCTCATATTGACGATTTTTCTTTAAACGTCCTTTCATCCAAATTACTGCAAGTCTGCAGCTTGCCTTATTATCAGAAGTAGCTTCTTTGTTCCTTGTTACATTTGGCATTGACTGTCTGTTCAAAGACACAGCTTTCCTGTAGTTAACTCCTTCAATCCTTCTGCATGACAATCAGTTGCCCTTGTGACATAAAGCATCCAGTTTCTCAAGCAGGCACCAAAGCAGTTTTGTTGAAATAATCGTGACTCCCTCCTTTCCAAGACATGATGAACTCGTTTATAAGTTTGTCCTTGTCCATTATCAGTTTACTCCAGTTGGATTTTTTTCTGATTCTTTCCAGACATAAGTTTATCTTTTGTTGACTCATTCCACCCTCGCACAGTTATTAAAGTTCTGAAGTCAATAAGACTTAAAGAGGACATGGGTTAAAATGAAAGAGAGAAACGGGCAGATGAAACGAAACACACAAAAAGCATTTTCTTTGGAAGAATGAGGAGAGACCACCGATACAAAATAATGCCATTTTACAGGGGATAAAGTAACAGAGACTTAGCGCATTTTGTTTGTTAATTTTGAAGTTGGCAGACAGGTTTAAAAAAAAAATGATAAGCACATCGTAACCCTGAGCTTTATGAATAAAGGTATAAATATAATGAGATAAAAGGAGACTTTGTCTGTGATGCATGTCAGATTAATTCTACAAGCAGGGGCCAGGTCAAATATAATAAGTTTAGAGAGAAAATGAAGAGGGAAGTAAAATTGCCAAAGACAGAATGAGAATAGAATTGCAGTTAACATCATAGAGACATAGAGATGTACAGCACGGAAACAGACCCTTCAATCCAACCCATCCATGCTGACCAGATATCCTAACCTAATCTAGTCCCATTTGCCAGCATTTGGCCCATATCCCTCTAAACCCTTCTTAGTCAGAGACCAATGCAGATGCCTTTTAAAAGCCTCCACCACTTCCTCTGGCAGACTGCACACACCACCTTCTGCATGAAACGTTAGCCATTAGATCCCTTTTATATCTTTCCCCTCTCACCCTAAACCTATGCCCTCAAGTCTTGGACTCCCCACCACCACCCCTCCCCCCAACCCAGGGAAAACACATTGTCTATTTACCCAATCCATGCCCCTCATGATTTTATAAATCACTATAAGGTCACCAGACAGATTCTGACGCTCCAGGGAAAACAGACCCACCCTATTCAACCTCAAATCCTCCAATCCTGGCAACGTCCTTGTAAATTTTTTCTGAACCCTTTCAAATTTCACAACATCCTTCCGATAGGAAGGAGACCAGAATTGCATGCAATATTCCAACGGTGGCCTAACCAATGACCTGTACAGCTGCAACGTGACCTTCCAACTCCTGTACTCAATACTCTGACCAATAAAGGAAAGCATACCAAACACCTTTTTCACTCACCTATCTACATGCGACTCTCCTTTCAAGGAGCTATGAACCTGCTCTCCAAGGTCTCTCTGTTCAGCAACACCCCCTAGGACCTTACCAGTAAGTGTATAAGTCCTGCTCTGACTTGCTTTTCCAAAATGCAGCACCTCACATTTATCGAAATTAAACTCCATCTGCCACACATCAGCTCATTGGCCCATCTGATCAAGATCCCGTTTACTATGAGGCAAGCTTCTTCAATGTCTACTGCACCTCCAAGTTTGGTGTTGTCATCTGCAAACTTACTAACTATACCTCCTATGTTCACATCCAAATCATTTATATTAATGACAAAAAGTAGTGGACGCAGTACCGATCCTTGTGGCACTCCATTGGTCACAGCCTTCCAGTCTGTAAGGCAACCCTCTACCACCACCCTCTGTTTTCTACCTTTGAGCCAATTCTGTATCCAAATGGCTAATTCTCCATGTTTTCCATCAGATCTCACCTTGGTAACCCATCTCCCATAGAGAACCTTGTCGACGGACTTGCTGAAGTCCATGTAGATCACATCCACCACTCCGCTATCATCAATCCTCTTTGTTACTTCTTCAAAAAACTCAATCAAGTTTGTGAGACATGATTTCCCACACACAAAGCCATGCTGACTATCCCTCATCAATCCTTGCCTTTCCAAATTCAAGTGAATCCTGTCCCTCAGGATTCTCTCCAACAACTTGCCCACTGCTGATACCAGTCTGTAGAACCCTGGCTTTTCCTAACCACCTTTCTTAAACAGCGGGACCACGTAAGCCAACCTCCAGGCTTTCAGCACCTCACCTTTGTCTATCGATGATACAAATATCTCAGCAAGGAGCCCAGCAATAAGTAAACCTAAGAATTTTTAACAAACATATAAAGCAAGTGGTAAGAGATGTTAGTTATGAACAAAAGGATGTCATCTGATGAAACTCCTAATATAAATTTACCAATCTTAGACACTGCCCTTTCCTGACTAATTACTGACAGATCCCAAAAAGGATCAGTCGAGTTAACCACAGACAATTTAATTCAGCTCCAGTTAGGAGGTCAGAATGTTCTATTGATTGTTATCTTATCAGTTACTCTGTGACTTCCATGTCCTTGGATGTAAAGGTTCAAAGCCTGGGGATTTTCTGAAACGTATTTAAAATTAATTTCTTACACAGATAATATATTTGTACTCTTTGCAGGTATTTATTATGAGCCAAAATGCAACAGCACAAATCTTATTCATGAAATGCTAGTGGTTGGATATGAAGACGATAAACAGGGGAATTATTGGATTGTTAAAAACAGGTAAACCCACAAAAATATTCAGAAACACATAAATGTGTATTAATTCTCACTGTGTTTAACTTACCTACAATTACATTTTTCTTTTTAAATATTGTCTCTCATTGAGTCATAGAAAGGTCGATAGAATCATGCAGCATAGGAGCAGGCCCTTTGGCCCTCCATGTCTACACTGACCACCACACACCAAACTACACTGATCCCATTTACCTGCTCTTGGTCCATAGCCGACTATGCCCTGGTATTTTGAGTGCGTATCCAGATGTTTCTTAAATATTGTAAGAATACCTGCCTTCACCTCCCTCTCGGGCAGCACATTCCATTCTTCTACCACACGTCGGATGATTTTTCTTTTTACAGATGTCCCCTAAACTACTTATTCCTTAAACATTTTGCTATCTGGTCTTAGAAATGTCTGCCATGAGGAAAAGATTCTCACAATCTGCCCTGTCTGTGTCTGTCATAATTTTCTATATCTCAATCAGATCACCCTCAGCCTCCTTCGCTCCAAGGAAAACAAACCCAGTCTCTCCTCATAACTGAGGCTTTCCATCCCAGGCCCCATCCTGGTGAATCTCCTCTGCACCTTTTCCAGTGCAATCACATCCCTCTGATGGTGTGGTGAGCAGAACTGCACTCAGTGTTCCACCTGTAGCCTAATAAATGGTTTATAGGGAGGAACCATATCTGTACTGGTTTTGGAGTTTAATGTTTTCAGTGTGGGTTAGCACCAGGACTGCACAGTGTGTGTTGTTACCTTGCTTCCTCATTTTCCTGTTCAACTCCATAATTTGTGACTTCCCCTCTTGCCCTAAACCATCCATCGAACTTCCAGCGATTATCCAAGCCAACCCGAGCCGTAACAGCCAGTGATTCACTCGGAGAGAAAGGTTCATATTTCAAGTGCAACATGACTTAGTTGCTCTTTTTAATTGTTGACAGAGGGAGAAAGTGAGTGGACAGGATGGTAAGGGTGCATAAATCAAAAGATAAAAGCTGGTAAAGGAGGGATTGAGATACAAAATCAGTCTAATGATAGGTGTGAATTGAAGGAAATAGGTTAGTCCTGTTGAGAACAAAGACAATGACACACAAACAAGACATGGGGGTGGGGGTGGGGGAAGGAAGTGGTGCAGTGGAGGTTGAATCAAAATGGAGGTCAGTGTTCACACCTTGAAGTTGAATTCAATGTTGAGTCCTGAAGGCTGTAAAGTGCTTAAGTGGAAAATGAGGTGTTGTTCCTCACTGCAGCAAATCTGAGATGAAGATATTACCATGGGAGCAGCATGGTGTATTCAAATGGTAAGGAACGAGAAAATCAAGATCATCGCAGCCTGCATTTAGTTTGGCCGATGTCGAGCAAACCATATTGTGAGCAGTGAACACAGTCGGTTAGATTGGAAGAAGTACAAGTGAATTGCTGCTTCATCTGGAAGGTGTGTTTGGGGCCTTGGACAGGGAGTAGGTAAAAAGACAAGTGTTATACCTTCAGTGATGGCATGGGAATGTGACAGGGCAGGGGAGAGTGTGGTGACATGGGACAGAAGGGCTAGGAGTAACGGAAAGGGGCAGATTGGTCCCAGTGGAATGCTGATAGTGAAGGGGAAGGGAAGATGTGTTTGGTGGTGGTATCCTGCTGGAGGTGGTGGAAATGGCAGAGGATGATCGTTGGAATGTAGAATCTAGTGGGATGGAAAGGGAGAACAAGGAGAATTCTGTCATTGTTCTGGGAAGGAGGGGAAGAGGTGAGGACAGAAGTGCAGGAGATGAGTCGGCCCCAGTGGAGAAAATCCTTTGTTGACCTGTTGGAGCCACCATCTCGCTCAGACCCCACCACCTGCACCTAAAGTACTACTGCCTTTCATCTCCCATACTACCCACCTCTCTCTCTCTCTCTCTCTCTCTCTCTCCAGGAGAAAACTATCCACAACAGGGCAGAAGACTCAAGGAATTCGGTAGATTTCCTGACATTAAGCCCCACCCTAAAGTCCCCCATAGGCTGTACGGCTGTTCCAGTGTCCCATGCACCATGATTGGCATTAACAAATCGATCATGGCATTACCTTCTGATTCCCAAGATTACTACTGCACTTCGATCTCAAAGGCCCATGCAGCTGGAATGAAAATTCAAGGGAGAACAATGTCTTCCCTATCTCTTTATAAGGAGAGGATGCTTCTGTGACCATCGCAAGCAGCTGACCATGACCAAGCCCCTCAACTGGTATCAGAGGTTATCCTGAGGTTTCATGCAGAGACCCCGGACTGACTGAAAGTGGTCACCTTCCAGACTGAGACTGCTGACAACCCTGACAATCTGGTGTGTGTCTCTCTGTGTGTGTGTATGTGTGTGTGTCTGTGTGTGTGCGTGCATGTGCTAAATCAGACAGCAGTTCTGTGAGCCTTGAATCTCCACATCCAGAGAGGCTCTGAGTCAGTGAGCATTAAGAGAGCCCTTTTAAGATTCCACCTGATGGTTTTTTGCAATTCATTGAAATGTTGCACCAAATCTTGATGGATTTCAATGGGACTTCCTGTCCAGTTGCTTTAATGACTGAAGAGAGACCATCTGGCTCATTTGATTTCCTTTTGATATTCCAGTTGGGGGAAGATGAGGTCGATCCAAATTGAAAGCCAATGTTACTCAATGCTGCTTTGCAAAAGTAGGTTTGGGAAATCTGATTCAGTATCAAACTTGTATCAAACTCTCTTCACATCCTGATATCAGTTGCCACCGTTTACAAGAGCAACCAGGGTGTATAAGCATCTACCTGCTCCAACCCTGAGCTGCTTCTTCTGAACATTGTGTCACAATGAGAACAACAAGGCCCAGGCAGACACTCAAGTGATGCACTGAGTGCGAGTGCTGCTCAATGTCCAGCTTTGCTCTTTGGGAAAACAGTAATCTGATGTTGAAACATTCAGTGAGTAAAATGTTCTGTTTAAAGGTGTGTTTGAGTGGAAATCTAACATAGTGCTCTCTTACATTTTAGTTATGGAACAGGCTGGGGCATGAAAGGCTATATCAAAATGGCCAAGGACAGGGACAATCACTGTGGAATCGCCGAAGATGCACTTTACCCTGAGATGGAAATCTCAAAGTGCCGACGCTAACACTGGATAAAACCAACCAAAAAGAATCAATTGCTTGCCTGATGCTGCTGAGTTTCTGTCTACTCTTTATTAGTATCTGTCTTGCTGCATCTCTACATTGATAATGCTGCTTTAATCACTTCTGGATGTTCCAAAAGGCTTTGATTAATGAAGGATAGTCACAATTGGAGTGTGAGAAAACATACCATCTAATTTGTATAAAAAACATAATCATGATATTAACAGCCCAATAATCTGTTTTACGAGAGTTTATTCAGAAAACATGATGTGAGGAAAACCTGCAAGTCCTTCTCTGAATACTGTCATGGGTCTTTGTATGTTCATCTGAAAAAGTTTCCATTTAACAGCGAACCTGGAAGTGAACATGTCTAATCCTGCACTACTCTTGTAGGAGCTGCAATTATATGATCAAATCTCGAAATCAAATTTGACCTTCTGACTTTCTGCTTTAGAAATAACAACATTATCTCCTTGACGATATTGATAAGGCACTGACCTGTACAGAGGAACCTCGATTATCCGAAGGACACGGGTGGGGAGTAATTTGTTCGGTTAATCAAATTCCAGATAACCAAATACCAGATTATATAGTTCAGCCAAGCATCGGGACCTTATAACATTGCTGGATAATCCGATATTTGGATAATCGAATGCCGGATAACCGAGGTTCCTCTGGAAATGTTTTATTGGTAAAGAGGGTGAAAATCTGTTTTCAATAAATGAAACATAATAAATGCATGTGCTTGAATAGTAAGATAAACAGCAAGGCCATTGCCCGTTGTGCACAGTAACAGGGAATGACTGCATTGTCTAACATTCAGGTAATGGCCTGAAGATGTTATTTGTGCAAATCTTTGGATATAAAGTGTGACAGCAATCAATTTGTGGGTCTTGGTTTTCTCTTCAACATTGGATTGTTCACAAAATGCAACAAATAGTTTTTCAGCAAATCAGCCTACATTGCTTATTCCCCAGGAGAGGCATAGTTCTAATTTCATCCAAATAGTTCCATATTCCTACATCCCATTTCATTCAACCCACCAGCTAACCACTTCTGGAATGTTAACATGCCAAACCCAGAATTTGATGCACTCACCAAATTCACAAACTCTGCCTGAAGCATTTGCCTGTTCTAATGTAGTTGTGCACCTATGTCCATTTTGTTCCCATCTTCATGATTATAAACACAAAATTACTGAATAATCTTCAGTATCACAATATAAACTGATCCAATTTTTCAAGTCATTCTGTGCACACATATTCTTACACAGCAGGTAGTACCCAATCTATTATTTCAACATCCTTCCTGAGGGTGGAATGCACTGTTACATAGAATTACTCCAACTATATTTATTGGAAGGAATTCCCTTTCATGGCTTCAGTTCCATTCCAGCACAAGGATTTCTGGTGTTCCCTGAGGGTCTTCCTTGGCTTTCCCCCCTCCCCCACCTATTTCAAATCTACTTGAAGCCCCATGGTGATAACATTGACAAACACTGTTATATTCCACTTATACACTGAAGCAACTCAATGTACCTCAGCAGAATGTTTCCCAATCCCACCACTGTCTTTAACTTGTCAGATTTATTGCAATACTGGAAGACAGAGCTATCCTCCAGCTAAATATTGTGATGTCCAAAATATTGCGGGTTCTGCCACAATCTTGAATTCAGAGCCACCAATTCCTTCCCTCTCCCTGACTACTGTGAAACCAAACTGTACTCTTCTCAATCCAGGTGTTGTATTTGACTCCAAGCTGAGCTTTTGCCTGCACATATGTTCTAAGCTCTGTGCTCCTATTGCCTCTGCCTGACTCACCCAATTGAGCTTCTGCTCATCTGCTGAGACTGTCATCCATGTCTGTGCCTTCTGGTTTGTACTGTTCCAGCACACTCATGGCTAGCCTTTCACCTTGTATCTTCCATCATCTTCAATTCATCCAAAACCCAGATGCTTTCATTTTGATTTACACCAAATTCTGTTCACCTACCAGTCCTGTGCTCATTGACGTACAGTGGATTTTGTTAATCAGTGTCACTGTTAAAATTCTAACTTTTATTCACAGATCTCTCTCTACCCTCACTATCTATATCCTTCACTCAACAACCCTTCAATGTATTTCTGCCTTTCCAATACAGGGTCTATAATCTAGAAAGACATTTGTAGGTGTTTCACAGGAATTGATTGGACAAGAATTGACAGCAGCTCGTAGTGGACATTAGGAGATGTGACCAAAAGCTTGGTTAAAGGGGATTCTAGTGGCTGGAAGCCTATTGACTGCTAATGGTAGGGCTCTGTTATAACCCTGGAACAACTTTTTAACTTTGTCCACCCCAGTCCAGCACCAGCTCCTCCAAATCATAACTTCTGAGAAATAGACGATGATTAAACTTCACCTTGGCCCCAAAAAACCTGCACATCAAAGTACAAATGTGACCAAGACATAAATCTCTGATTTCTAAACAATTTCCCAGGTGGTACTGACATTGTGGGTCTCAAATTTCATTAACAAATTAATTATCTCCAGGAATTTTCTGCAATTACCAGGACAAATGTTCTGGAATATGACACTCCTTGTCATTTATGAACATCCTAGCCAAGCCAATACAAAGCAGTTTGTTGATGGGACATTTACCTCTGTCAGTTCTGAATAAAGGAGACCATTAAAACCCATTGTCACCTGACCTTAATGCAAATGTCTTCACAGTTATCTACTACAAAACACAATGGTTTCTGATCAGGGGAATCGATTGATCTTGTTTGTTAAGAGTCTCTAACCAAATGATGGAAGCTGTTGGCTTGTCTGAATCACTTGAGACCAGCCTTGTCCAATACTGTGGCCCACCAAAGGGTTCTGTCTGGTCTGCCAACAGCTTGGCAAACACAGAAGGTACAAGTGGACGACTCTGTGAAGAGATCCTTCTGCACTCAGAGGCCATGTCCCTCCCATGGTTGATCAGGACAGGCTCAATAGTGAGTGTGCAAAAGAGAGTATGTGTGAGTTTGCAACAGTGTGTGCATAAGGGAGGGTAAGTGGGGGCGTGTGAATGTGAGGGAGTGTGTATGTATGAGAGTGAGGGACAGAGGAGGGAAATATATTTCTGGTGGTGGGGTCTGACTGAAGTTGGTGAAAATGGCCAAGAATAATGTGAGGTCAGGGGGGGTTTATTCTTGTAGTCATTGGAGAGATGTGGTCCAAGAGTAAAGGTGCAGGAAGTGGAGGAGTTGCAATTGAGGACATTGTTGATCATGTGGAAGCGGAGATAGTGGTCCTTGTAACAAGAGGACATTCCAGATGGAGTGAAATTGCTCCTCTCGGGAGCAGGTACAGCAGAGGCAGAGGAATGGTGAATGATACAATGATGGAGCAGACCCAATGGACCAAATGGCCTAATTGTTCTCCAGCAATTTGAGAAATAAGGAGCTGATGTTTTTGTATTGTAGCAGCTTGGCACAATGACTCTGTGGTTAGCACTGCTGTCTCACAGCTCCGCGGACCAGGGTTCAATTCCAGCTTTGGGCAACTGTCTGTGTAGAGTCTGCACATTCTCCCAGTGTCTGCGTGGGTTTTTTCTGGGTTCTCAGGTTTCCTCCCACAATCAAAAGATATACATGTTAGGTGAAATGGCCTTGCTAAACTGCCCATAGTTTTTGGGGATGTGTAGGCTAGGTGCGTTGGTCAGGGGTAAATATAGGATAATAGGGGAGGGGAATGGGAATGGGTCTGGGTGAGTTACTCTTCAGAGGATCAGTATGGAATTGTGGGACCAAAGAGCCTGTTTTCCAACTGTAGGGATTCTGGGATTTAAATCTTATGTTCTTAGGGTCGATCGGAGAAAGGAAAGGGAGTAATTGCTCAGGCTAGAAGAGGAGACTGAGGAACATTACACGGTTGGATTGTATGATTTTTCTGGTTTCTGTATGTTACCTTCTAAAGACAACTACGGATCCTACGTTTCCTGTATTAAATATGATGTGGAGGTGCCAGTGGTGGACTGAGGTGGACAATGTTAAAAAAAATCACACAATATCAGGTTGTATTCCAACAGGTTTATTTGGAAGTACAAACTTTTGGAGCGCAGTTCCTTTGTCAGGTAGCTAGTGGGGCAGGATCATAGGACATAGAATTTATTGTAAACAATCACAGTGACTTATAAGTGATGCGATGAATTGAACAAACCTAGCTTGCTGTTAAATCTTTAATCACCTCGAATGGTTTGCTGGTTTCTATTCGTTAATATGTAAATCCCAGAACTTCTTTCAAGTCACAATCGTGAGATAACATTTCATAAAAAAACCGTTTTTATAAAAAAAGATAAGTTTTTATAAAAAAAGGTGGCATTACAACTCAGACAATGCATTAAAGGCGTGAGGTTAGAGTCTGTATGTATTTCAATCTTGAATCAGACTGGTTATATTTCCAAAGTAGGAATTTATAAAATGCCACATGGACTGCCTACAGATTGTGAGCTTTTTGTACAAAATAGAATGTACCTGCAAATACAAATCTGCAAATGCAAATTCACCTCAGAGGTGTGTGTGTGTGTGCGCGAGAGAGAGGGGGGGGAGAGACAGACAGAGAGAATGTGTATGTGTGTGTGCATGCGCTTGATAGAGTGTGTTCCTAAGTGTAATGGAGCACATGCTTGTGAGAGGTTGTGAGCGTGAATATGAGACTGGGCGGGGGGTTGAGTGCATGTCTGAGAGAAAGCATGTGTGTATGAGAGAGGGTTTGCGAGAGTATGTGAGTGTGATTGTGTGTAAGAGTGTGTGTGTATATGTGCTTGTGTGTGAATATGTGTGAGAGAATGTATAGTGTAGTGGGGTCACCTGTAGTGTGACATGAACCCACTATCGATGAGGATGAGCACCTCGCCAAGATCTTACCTACGCCTCCACCTCCCGCCTGTAAGTAACCTGCCCAGTCGTCAGGACAACATCGACCACAAAACTGTACAATCCTGTCAAGGCAACAACTGCAAGACGTGTCAGAGTGTCACCACGGATACGATCATTACACATGGGGACACCACCCCACCATGTACCCAGCAGGTATTCATGTGACTCAACCAATGTTGTCTATCTCATACGCTGCAGGAAGGGACGCCCTGAGGCATGGGGTACATTGACAAGACCAAGCAGAGGCTACGACAACGGATGAATGGACACTGTGCAATAATCACCAGACAGGGATGTTCCCTCCCAGTCGGGGAACACTTCAGCGGTCAGGGACATTCGATCTTGGCTCTTCAGGTCACCATTCTCCAAGGTGGACTTTGCGATGTGCAACAATACAGAGTGATTGATCAGAGGCTGATAGCCAAGTTCGGTACCATGAGGATAGTCTCAACCAGGACCTTGGGTTTATGTCACACTACAGGTGACCCACTACATTGAGACACTCTCAGACACAAGCACACACATATACACAGACTCCTACACACTCACACACTGATGCAGAGCCTCTCTCATACACACAATCTCTCTCAGACACACACATCCACACTCACACTCATGTGCACACCCTCTCACAGGCATATACTCCATCAAACTTGCACACACACTATCAAGCGCATGCACACACACACACACACTCTTTCCCTCTCTCCCAAACACACACACTCAGATAAATCTATGGGGTGAATTTGCATTTGCAGATTTGTATTTGCAGATACATTCTATTTTGTTCAAAAAGCACAGTCTGTAGGCATTTTAGAAATTCCTACTTTGGAAATAGAACCAGTTTGACTCAAGGTTAGAATACAGACAGATTCTAACCTCACACCTTTAATTCACTGTCTGAGCTGAGATGTCAGCTTCAGTTATTTTGGGAATGTGACTTGAAAGAGGTCCTAGGATTTACATATTAATGAATCGAAACCTGCAACCCATTCAAAGTGATTAAAGACTGCACAGCAAGCTAGGTTTGTTCAATACATCGCACCAGTTGTGTGACACTCTGATCTTTTACTTTGTGTCTTATGATCCTGTCTCACTAGTTACCTGATGAAGGAGTAGCACTCCGAAAACTTGTTGGACTATAACCTGGTGTTATGTGATTTTTAACTGTATTCAATATCCATGTGGCTCTCCATATGTTCTGTTGGTGTGAAATAAATAATCATTTCATTTCAGACAAACAATGTTTTTCCTGTTCAGGAAATACCAGTAAATTAAACCCTGGTCCTACTCTGACAACTGCTCTCACTGGGTCAGAGCTCGATATATCTTAACTTTACCAGGGCCAGAAGATGGCTACATCCAAATTAGATTAGATTGCCGACAGTATGGAGACAGGCCATTTGTCCTAACAAGTCTACACTGACTCTCCAAACAGTAACCCACCCAGACCCACTCCCCACATTTACCCCTGACTAATGCACCTAACACTGTGGGCAATTTAGCATGGCCAAATTACCTAACCTGCACATTGTTAGATAGTGGAAGGAAACCCACACAGGCACAGGAGAATGTGCAAACTCGACACAGTCGCCCAAGGCTGGAATCGAACGTGGGTCTATAGCGGTGTGAAGCAGCAGTGCTCACCACTGATACACCACGTCTTCTGAGATTGTGAGCTCTTCTTTCCAATGAGCCAGCAAAGAAGGCAAAAATATTAGGATACAGGATTTCAAGATTAGAGCCATATTTTAAGGTGGGAGGAGAGAAATTAAAAAAGACATGGGGGCAAATATTGTACACAGAGGGCGGTTCGCGTGTGGAATGAACTTCCTGAGGAAGTGGTGGATGTGGGCACAGTTACAACATTTTAAAGACATTTGGATAAGAACATGGATAGGAAAGGTTTGGAGGGATAGGAGCCAACAGTAGGCAGGTGGGACTCGTTTGGGATTATGTTCAGCATGAACTGGTTGGACCGAAGGGTCTGTTTCTGTGCTGTCTGACCCAATGACTCTGATGTTTCTGTGACAGCATAACCCTCAGAGCAAATGCTCATGGGAAGGGGCACAGTGAGTGCAGGAGAAAAAGGAGGAACTGACAGCTAGTGGCTTTTAGTGATACTAACTAATTAAACCATATATCAAGGTGAAGTGTTTGTTCAGTGGCCAGTCATGACAAATCCCAAACATATTTATACTCACCAGATCTCCAAACTGGTTCAATCCCACAGTGAATGTGTGCTTTCCCATTGCATACTCCATGTTGTGCTGTTCAATGTATCTCACATTGTCCTCCCACAATGCTCTTCTGTGGGCCTCCTCAGCCTGAAAAAAAGGTTACGTCAAGTCAGTTGAAGACCCAGCTGTTATTGTCAGTGTGAGTACAAAGACAGTGCTACATCTGAACACTGACCATGAACTGATGGGCTCCAGCTCACAGGCAGTAAAGATTATTCAGACACAAACAATCTAGATTCAGGTAGCTGCAGATGGCTGGAACATGGGTGATTAATCAATTACCTCTAGTTAAAATTATGCCCATCAACAGTGAATACATATCAAGCTTTCCATATGTAGGTTATGGAAATCCAAGGAACATCATTTCTACAGCAAGTTTTTACAATAATTGTTTAGTATTGATGAAAAATGCTGTAACTTTCAGAACAAAGAACAAGAACAACGAACGAAGACCAATGTAGCACAGGAACAGGCCCTTCCTATTTCTGGAAAGCTGCTGTTGTGTACGCTTCCACCACCTCCACTGGCAATGCGTTCCACTCACACTCGTGCATCATTTTTAAACTTCCCCCTCGCACCTTGAACCCGCGTCCCCTAGTAATTGACAGCCCCCACCTACCCTCCCTGCACCCCCACCAACCCCCCCCACCCCCCCAACTCTGGGATAAAGCCTCAAACTTTCACTCTATCCATGCCATTCACAACCTTGTAACTTCTATCAGGTTTCCCTTCAAGGTCCTGCATTTCAGTGAATACAAACCCAGTCTATTTAACCTTTCTTCACAGCTAAAAGCCATGGTACCAGGCAAGATCCTGGTAAATCTTTTGTGAACTTTGACCAAAGCATTCAGATCCTTCTGGTTGGGTGGTGACCAGAACTGATATTACATCTGTACAGAGGATCCACTCAGGTTAACAGATGTGTTATCTAGAGTTGAAATCAACTACCCAACAGTGTAATGGGTTTTGGGGATTTGCACACATTCACCATCAAATCATCTGCCTCTTTATCAATTTGTAATTAATATTTTAGAAAGTCAGTGTTTCTGAATTAAGAATCCCAGGAGCAGGGGAAGGCATGCATTCATCACAGTGGAAAGAATTGAATCAATTTGGACAAAAGATAAAATAAATGAATTATTATCATCACGTCAGCCCTTTCAAATACTAGAAAGGAGGAGGAAGGAAAGCCTGAGGGAGGTAAGATAAAGAGGAGCGAACAAATAATTTTGACTAAGAAAGAACAAATGAACACAAGAGGAAGAAAGATAAAGAGGAGGTGAGCGAGAAAGAGCAATTAGAAGTGATGTGCAACAGTAATAAAAGGAAAAAAAATTAACTTAAGAAAGAGACAAATAATTCTCAGTGATTTTTTAATACAGAGTTAAGAATTACTGAAGAGAAGTTTTTGATATAAAAGATGAAGCAAATGTAGCCATTTCCTGGGGAACACAAACCAGTTTTACCACAAAAGAGAGGCCTTTCTAAAACAGTCTAAAACTTGAGAAACAACTTCTGCTTTGAATTACCCAGTGGAACTGCAGTTGCCCAGCTCTTACCATTTTATATTGCTTCCCCTGCAATGATTTCCAGTTGATCCAGGCTTCATCCAATGTTGAATCTAATGTGGAAACAGTGGCTGCAGCCAACATGGAGACCAAAACCCAGTCCACAAACAGAGAGCACCTCATGATGGGCATTCTGATGGAACAAAACCTTCAACCTTATTTTCAGTAAACACAGAATTTGTGAAATCTGCATCTGAACCAATTACATTTTAAAACTAGGATGTTACATTTCTTCCTAATTTCTTGAGGCTCCTTTCAATCTCCCCCTCTGTAGAAATCACTATTCAATTTGGAACAGTTAGGGAAAGACAATGGGCAGATGGCAGCTACAGTGTCAAGGCAAAAGGGAAGCAGGAAAAGGATAGAGAGACAATATTGGGAGAAAATAGACCACAGACAGGTCTGGCATCAATTCAATGTAAAGAGTTTAGTGAAAATTCAGGTGGACTGAAGATCCATTTTGATAGACTCTTAAATGCTGAAAGATTGGGAAAGATAATGCAAGGGCATTAGAGTACAGGTGTAGAGAGGTCTCATTGTAATTGTAGAGCGTCTTTGTGAGACTGTACCTGGAGTCCTGTGTACAGCTTGAGTCTCGTGCAAAGGAAGAATATACTTTCCATACAGGAAATTCAATGGATATTTACTTTCTTAATCACTGAGATTGAAGGATTGTTTGTGAGGAGAGATTGAAGATACGTTGACAGTTGTCACAGTTTTGAAGAATCTTTGGTGAGAAGTCTACACAAAAAAAACCCTTTTTCCCATCGAGTCTATGCCAGTCAAAAACAACCATCTGACCATTATCCCAGCACTCTTGATGAAGGGCTCTGGCCCGAAACGTCGAATTTCCTGTTCCTTGGATGCTGCCTGACCTGCTGTGCTTTAACCAGCAACACCTTTTCAGCTCTGATCTCCAGCATCTGCAGACCTCACTTTCTCCTTCTGTCTATCCTGTCAATATTCCTTGGATGTTTATATACCTCAATCACGTACACCCTCAGTCTTCTCTGCTCAAGAGAACACAACCCCAGCCTATCCAATCTCTCTTCAGTAATTGAAACTCTCCAGCCCAGGCAACATCCCAGTAAACCTCTCCACCCTCTTCAGTGCAATCACATCCTCCTGTAATGTAGATTCCAGAAATGCACACAATACTCTCGCTGTGGTATAGATAATGTTTTATGTTCCAACATAACCTCCCTGCTCTTAAATTCTCTGCCTTGTCTAATAAAGGTAAGTATCTTAGATGCTTTTTTAACCAGTTTATCCACCTGTCCTGCTACCATAAGGGACCGATGAACGTGCACACCAAGTTCCCTCTGATCCTTGGCGGTTCCCAGGCTCCTACTGGTTATCGTGTATTCCCTTGCCTTATTTGTCCTGCACAAGTGTCTCTCACATATCGGAACTGAATTCCATTTGCAACTGATCAGCCCATCTGACCATCTCAACCCTCTTGTAAACTAAGGCCACGCTTTTATCTACCACTTTCAAATTTTTCTTAATCATTCACAAACTTACTGATGAACCTTCCTATATATCAAATCTAAATCGCTTGTATATACCATAAACATCAAGGGCCCCGCACTGATTCTTGAGGAACCCCACTGGACACAGGTTTCTAGTCACAAAAACACCTCTGGAATATCATTTTACCATTCAGCCATTTATGAATACGATTTGTCAAATTTGCTTGGATCCCATGGGCTCTTACCTTTGCTGTCAGTCTCCCATATGTGAACTTATCAAAAGCCTTTCTGAAGTACAAGTAGACTACATTAAATGCTTCGCCCTCACCTACATATCTGGTCACCCCGTCGAAAAATTCAATCAAGTTGTTCGGACATGACCTCCCTCAACAAAACTAGACAGACTTGCTGAGCCTTTCCAGCAATTTCAGTTTTTGTTTCTGATTTTCATTCATTTTCTTACAGGACATGATGGGTGTAAGTGGATAGGTTATTTCCCTTAACTTTTCCCAGTTATTGTTCAGCTCAAAAATTATCTGTGCCGCAAATAATTGGAAATAGGAATGTCTAGGTCAAACTTAACTTCCCTGATGAATTAGACTTAGAGATCAACAAACAGAGGGACTATGGAGAAGGAAATGAAGTGAGTAAGAGTCAAATCAGGTCCAGAAAAGTAGAGAAAGCAAAAACGACCGAGCAAGAATGAAAGTGATAAAGGACAGAAAACATTTGCAGCTTGTAAGTTTTAAAAATCTCGAAGGAATAATTTACTTTCTGAAAAGAAGGAGACCCAACAGTTACAGTTGTTCTCATTTTGGGCCAGGAATATTGAATGGCATTTCAAGAATCTGAACCTCATTTTAAAAAAAGCCCTTCCTCTGTTAAGTGCTAGCTTTAACTTACAGCAAAAAGTGCAATAATTTTGTGAAACTCAAGAGGGAGGTCACAATGAGCTGCTGTTCATACAGAGCCATCAGCAGAGTGGCACAAAACATTGAGCAAGTTAATTCACAGGGTAGTTCACCATCCCCAAAAATCAGTGAATGGTTCACACTCGTTATACTGTGTGCATTACATTCTCTGTTAAATTACCAGTAACTTCTTCTCAATTGCTTCTACTATCAGTTTGCATGATATTTGCCTTAAAATAGTTAATATATTCTCCCTATTGTCACCTTACTTCAACAGTTTGTCTTCTACTAGTCTGGTCTTCCTCAAGAAGTGTATTCAGAGTGAGCTGATCTGTGATTTTATACCATATCTTAATGTTTTGGATCATCCCCCTTTGAACATGATGCAAATAGTCAGTGATTGACAGGTTCAAGAAGGACTATTTATGTAAATGACATTTTTTGTCAGCACTAACACTAAAGCCACGTTGCTGTCTCACAGGAATGCAATATCTTGGCGATAGATAATGGGATTAACCATTCTTATATTTGAGGCAAAATGTTGCATCGTACAATGGCAATGCATTTGGCTTTATCTCAACTGCAGAACTTAAATTCACGGGTCCACTTATTAAAAACAATGAAACAATAATGCTACATACAAAAACGAGAGAAGCTTTGAAAAATTTGGTGCCATTTAATTAGAACAGGGTGGATAGAGATAATGAAAGATTTGCAAGGGGCAGGTCAGAGAAATAAAACAAAATCTTGGGGTTAATTTACAACTATGCAAATTAATGATATGATTTTTGTAAGATAGAAAGTTGAAATGGATAGTGTTGTAACATATGGCAAAATACTTGGATATGAATTCAATTAAAAGACACAATTGATCCAGATAAAGATTTTGGAGTCAGTTTCCTTCCTTTCCCTGCATGTAAGTGCAGACAAAGAGGATGCCTTTAAGATTGCATTTAGTCATTGTTGTATTCACAATGCACTCTAGTCCACGGCATGGCATGGTGGCACAGTGGTTAGCACTGCTGCTTCACATAGCCAGAGACCTGGGTTCAATTCCCGCCTCAGTTGACTGACTGTGTGGAGTTTGCACATTCTCCCTGTGTCTGTGTGGGTTTCCTCTGGGTGCTCTGGTTTCCTCCCACAGTCCAAAAATGTTCAGGTTAGGTGAATTGTCCATGCTATATTGCCCGTAGTATTAAGCAAAGGGGTAAATGTAGGGGAATAGGTGTGGGTGGGTTGCACTTTGGCGGGTTGGTGTGGACTTATTGGGCCGAAGGGCCTGTTTCCACACTGTAAGTAATCTAATCACTCTTGAAAGATCTTGATAGATGACAAGAGAGGTAGATATTCATAAATGTCATTGAAATAACTGAAGAAAATAGGCTGAGCTGTTCCAGACTCAACAGTTAACATAGCTAACCAATGCAATCAATTTAGTCAACACAATTTTGCACTTTACAAATAAAATAGTGAACTCTAGGAGAGGCAACGGCTTAGTGGTATAATCACTGGATTGTTCATCAGAGATCCAGGTAATGTCCTGGGGACATGGGTTTGAATCCCATCACAGCAGATGGAGTTTGAAGTTAAGAAACATCTGGAATTAAGACTCTGAAATCCTACTCTGAGTCCATTGTGAATTGTTGGAGAAACCCATCTGGTTCACTCATGTCTTTTTGGAAAGGAACCAGCCATCCTTACCTGGTCGGGCCAACATGTGACTCCAGACCCACAACAAAAAGTGGTTGACTCTCAACTGCCCTCTGGGCATTTAGGGGTGGGCAATAAAAGCTGCCTCGCCAGCGACACCCCCATCCTGTTAAAGCATAAAAAAAAGTTCGAGAAGATTTGATCTGATTAGTGAGAAGATCCATTCAGCTCATCTCTAACCTCATGAAGTCTATGGAAACTTTGGAAAAGTCTGAGGCTTAACAGATTTGAATGGGAAAGGTACATTGATAAAAGTATCTCAAACTGAATTATAAACCAGCAAAGGACATGAGCTCACCTTAGTAAAAGACAAATGTGGGATTTCTTTTCTTCATTTACAGAGCATGGGCATGCTGCATAGACTAGGATTTATTGCCCTTCCCTTACTGCCCAGGTGCAACCACTTCCTCTGAGTCTAAAGCCACGTACGGCTCAGACCAGATAAGGACAGCAGATTTCCTTCCCTAAAGGATGTAATCATTGTGAAAAGAGAATGGCTGTTCACACAAAAGGGAATCCCAAAGGCTTTACTGGCACATTAAAAAGAGTGAGGGATAAGGAGTGGGGATAATCAGGGACTAAAAATGGGATTTACATGGGAAAGCACAAGGCATAGTTAAGATATTATATAATACATTGCATCTATAGAGTCATAAAGTCAGACAGCACAGGAACATACCCTTTGGTACAACCAGTCCAGGCCGACCTTAATTCAAATCTAACCTAGTCCCACCTGCCTGTGCTTGGCCCATATCCTTCCAAACATTTCTTCTTCATGTACGAATCCAAAAGTTGTAACTCTACTCACATACATCGCTTTCTCTGGAAGTTCATTCCACACAAGGAACATTCTATGTAAAAACGGTTGCCCTTCATGTCTCTTTAAAGTTTTCCTCCTCTGACCGGAAAGATATGACCCTTGATTGGAAATCCCCCATTCTAGGGCAAAGACCCTTGCCATTTATCTTATCTATGTCTCTCATGACTTTATAAATCTCCATCTGTTCCAAGGAAGATGATACTACCCAGATTATGATGACAGAAGGAAATTCAAAACCATAAGGAAGAGATATTGGATAGACTGTCTGCATTAACACTGATAAGGCACCAAGATCAGATGAAATACAAGCAAAGATATTGAAGGAGGTGACAGTGGAAATTGCAGAGATATTGTCCAAAATGTTTCTGTCTTCCTTGGACTCAAGTATGCCGTCAAAGGACAGAGAATTGCAAACATTATGCCTTTGTTTAAAACAAAATGATGTAAGGATAAGCCTAGCAATTACAGACCAGTTTAATGTCAGTAGCTTGAATATTATAGAGCAATAGAATAATCGAGAAATAAGCATGGAAACAGGCCCTTCGGCCCATCCTGATCCATGCTGACCATGGTGCCCACTCAGCTAGTTCCAATTGCCCACATTTGATCTATATCCTCGAAAACCTTCCCATCCATGTACCTATCCAAATTAGTGAGCTTTGAGAAGATTTGTAGGTCATGTTGAGATTCTGGATATTCTAATACCATAGTTTGGGATAGAATGAACAGTCACAGGAACTAATGTGGGTTAACTAAACTAGCATGGATTTCTTATTGGAAAGTTGTATTTAACTAACTCACTGGAATTTGAAGAGAATAACAGCAGGTTGATGAAGGGCAGGTTGTTGATGACCTACACATGAACTTCCAAAAGGTGTTTGTGCTGCACAACAGACTTGTGAGCAAAATTATAACACCTGGAATAAGAAGGCCAGCAGTAATGCGGATTGGAAAGAGAGAGTAATTTTTTAAAACAGAAATCATTGGAGGAACTCAGCAGGTCTGGCAATATTTCTGAGAGAAAACAGAATTAACATCTCAAATCCAGTGACTCTTCTTCAGAACTGATGGCATCTAGGGAAAATGGTCTTTATGTCGATGATGGACGATGTGGTGGTGTGTGGATAGTGAGCAGATAGGTCAAGGGAGATAAAGAGAGGGAGGCAGAGCGGGAGAGAGAGAGAGAGAGGGGTGGGGGGGGGTGAAAGAGAAGGAGGGAGGAGAGGAAGGGAAGTCAGCAAAAAGATGGTTGAAAGTAAGCCAGGGAAGAAGAAAGTCTGGAGAGATGATAATGGAGACTGAGTGGGCGAAATTGGCTAAAAGCAACCCGTGGTATGATCAAAGACACGGAAGGAAGGGCTCAGCTTCTAAAATTATCGAACTCAATCTTCAGTCCTGAAGACTGCAGGAGCCCCAAGTGGAAAATGCCATGCTGTTCTTTGAGCTTGCACTGAGCCTCACTGGAGAACATATTCAGAGAGACTGATCACATGTTTAGTGGTATTTAATTATGCTGACAAACCACTTCTAAGTGAGTATTGTCTGTCATATAATTGTCTGAAGAGGCAATATAGTGGCACAAATGGATTAAATCCAAAGAATTTGGTGCACCCCAACCCGAATATGGTGGAGACCATGATGTTGATCAGTAATCCTGCTACCAATCGGTTCTATCTTATTTTGCATAAAAGCTGGTCTATATTTTACATTGAAGTTGGAGGGGAAAACCAAAGGAATTTGTGGATGCATTGCACCTTTTTCACGGTGACAGGCAATCACTGCAATATCCCTGAGGTGACACCCTGACCCAATAGAATCTCTCTGCCTGGACTGAGAATTAAGATTGACAGATAACTGCTCTTGTGGCATCATCATGCCAATGCTGACCTAACCAATCAGCATTTTGTTCACATGCTGTATAAAATGCTGTCCCTTTATTCAAGCCTGATTCTTGCATCCCCCTTCTGTGGTGTGCAAGTTGAAGCATTTCAATCTTGTGTCTCCAATTACTGACATTTAAGTTCCATACTACCAAGCAAAAATGTAGAGTCCTTTGTTGAGGATATATCAAGCAGGAAAGATAAAGGAATACCACTAAATGTGGTGTATTTGGATTTCCAAAAGGCATTTAATAAGGACATTTCACAAATTGGGTCCTGTACAAGGTAAGGGCTCTGACGTTTCAGGAAGATGTATTCGGAAGAATAGAAGATTAGTTAGCTGACCTGTAACAGATAAATTGGGATAAACTGCTCGTCTTCAGCTTGGCAAATTGTAACTAATGTAGCCCTGCAGAAATTACTGCTGAAGCCTCAAGCGACTATATTGCTGAATTTGAGGAAGGCAGCTCTTGTATTGTAACCAGATTTGCAAATGATACAAAGATTGATTGGAAAGTTGAGGTTCGGTTGTGATGAGGATACAAAGAGTCAACAAAGACATTAAGTGAATGGGCTACAGTGGGCAAATGGAGCATATTATGGGAAAATATGAGGTTGCTTATTTGCTTAATAATATTTGATGGGGAGAATGTGTGGTACAGAGAAACCTGGGCATCTTTACCTGAATCACAAAATGTTAGAAATCAGGTACAGCAAGTATCAAGTGAAGACAGCACTCAGAACACATACACTGACCATACTGTGTGAGCTCATCAACAGTGTCAATATTATTAGACAGATGGATCTCTTCATCGAGGCTTTTGACTGCCTTATTGATGTTCTAAAACTATAAAAAGAAGTCTCTATATCAAGAACTTCACATCGCACTGGAACAGCTTGATGTTAATCCATACTTAACAACCTGCTATGAAACCTCCCCTCTCATTTTCACACTGAAACATCCAGCAACATTCTAAAACAATCAACATTTTAAATTGAACAACACTGTAAATTCTTTAAAAACACAACATTGGTCTATTTCATGATATTAATAGATTCTTTTTAAAAATCCACAATTAAATTGGCATATTAGTGAAAAACAATAACTAAAACTGACCAAACGTTCTTTGGGCCATAACACGTGTACTAAGTTTCATCCACATTCATCCATTCATTTTGGGTTATGTTGTTAAGAAGTAGACTAAAGCAGGAATAAAAGCATTGGTTCCACCAGCCTCAAGTCTGATAAAGCTCCAGTTAGACAGAAACCCCACATCATGAAAGCTGTCACTAGATTAAACATCAGCAGTTCGCCAGTACCAGCAGTGCCACAGGGAGATGTGGCCACTGTTGGTACTACAGTGCGAGAGCTGATTGTTCCCAGTTAGAGGCAAATGTTACTTGGGTGAAAGTTGCAAGGAGTGGAGTTATTGGCAGTGGGAATAGGGGCCAGGCAGAAGAGCAAGTTGAGGGAGAGGGCTAAGTAATAAGAGGAGGGGAAATCCTTCCAGCTGAAACCAGTGTCCTGATGTCTGTTCCCTTGATTAGGCAGAGAACGCCCATGAACAGGGGAACGAGGTTTCTCATTGCATTAGCCTGGGTGATCTTGATTGTTTTGAGTTTCTCTCTCCCGCTTGACTTTTCCATGTTATATTGTGAAAATACATCGAAAATACCGTTTCATTCTCTGACATTACTTTGTTTCCCATTACAAATTTACCAATCTCAACTCAAGACACGAGTGCTCACTTTGGCTACACTTTCCCATTATACATATTTGTCAAAGCTTTCACTATCCATTTTTATGTTTTTTTGTTGCAATTTTCTAACTCTTTTACCCCCTTTTCAAAAGTCATATTATCTGGTTTCTAAAATGTTCTCTTTACTCAGACTATCACTAATCTTTGTGGCATTATAGGTCTTTACTTTCAGTTGGATGCAATACTTAGATCCCGAGTTCACCAAAGATGGTACATCTTTCTTTCTCAATGGAGTATGTTTTACAGCATAGAGTCAGAGAGATGTACAGCATGGGAATAGACCCTTCGGTCCGACTCGTCCATGCTGACCAGATATCCCAACACAATCTAATCACACCTGCCAGCACTCGGCCCATATCCATCCAAACCCTTTCTATTCATATATCCATCCAGATGCCTTTTAAATGTTGCAATTGTACTAGCCTCCACCACTTCCTCTGGCAGCTCATTCCACACATGCACCACCCTCCCGGTGAAAAAGTTGCCCCTTTAGTCTCTTTTATATCTTTCCATTCTCATCATAAACCTATGCCCTCTAGTTCTGGACTCCCCCACACCAGGGAAAAGACTTTGTCTATTTATCCTATCCATGCCCTTCATGAGTTTATAAACCTCGATAAGGTCACCCCTCAGCCTCCGATGTTCCAGGGAAAACAGCTCTAGCCTATTCAACCTCTCCCTACAGCTCAATCTTCCAACCCTGGCTATTTCCCCAAATGTCTGTCACTAGTTATCTACAACCATACCTTCTTACCTATTTTCCCACTGCACTTTCACAAATTGAGTATTCATACTCTTTGTAATTATTTACATTTAAACCATTGGTTTCAGACCTCCATTCACTCTCAGACTGAATGTGCAATTCTACCATGTTGTGAGACCTGTCACTGACAGGATTGTTTTGTATGAGGTCATTACTTAATTCTATCTCATTACATGGTAGTTTTGCTGGGGTGGTAGTGGGTGCAGGGGAGGGGGGAAGTGGAGGGGATATTGTCTCCTTCAAAGGAGAATCACCTCCACAGCACTAGTTATCACCAGCACCAGCAGAATTAGGCCCTTAAACCGAGACCTGAAACCATCAATTTGGCCCTGGGCAGAAAGGCTGCCAGCAAGCCATCCTGTTCTGGACCTGAATGGAGGGAGGTCACTGAGTGGCAGAATCCCACACTCTCTACCTGATCACCGACCCCCAACTTGATGGGCTCATTAAATTCCACAAAGGATTTTAAGGTTGCATCAATTTAAGAACCTTACATTTTTCATTGCAGTAGCATTGCTAAAAACCTTGAAACATCTGTGTCCTGCTGGGGTTAGGAGGCTGAGGTGAATTAAATGGCCACATGAGCTTTTGTAATTATCTAATGATCTGTAAAGGACAAGATGAAATCTTTAAGCAGTCACACATTCACACTTGTGAGCACACACTGTCTTAGCCATAAGATAATTTCTACACGTACTGATGAAACCACAGAAATTAGTTTAGTGACTGTGCTTTTTTTTGTTAAAGAATTGGGTACTGCAACAAGCCCCAAACATATAACCATTCTTTCTCCAGACTGTAGGCAGTTTGTCCATGTAACAAAGGAACAATAGTAAATATAATGTTCAGAGAGCTCATGGGTTTCCTTGTCACTAAGATCGAGACTGGCCAAACAGCTCGCTCTGCTACATCCCGCCCTTCCAATATCCCACATTGTAAAATGTCCTTGAATGCCCTTCCCTCGCTCGCCCGAACCGGCATCTTTTTCTAACTTCTGTTCTTTTTACTGTCATGCCATTTTCAAGTTGATCTTTTCCATTCAATCAACTTCCTGCTCCTGTGGCTCTATTCTGACCACTCAGCCTCTCCTCTGGGTTCTCCCTTTAGCTGTTAATGGTGTCCTCTGTTTAGGGGCCAGCAATTTCTCTTTTATGAGAATCTCAGTAGAGACTGTGTAACTTTGTTTTTATAAAAATAAAAGAAATCCAAAGCTCCAGTCATTAAAAGAACAAAGTCACACAATTCATGCTTTTAAAATTATTGTACATTAATTAAACCAGACACACATTAATTACTCTCTCCTGTAACCTTGGACATCAGGAACCCAGAATCCAGTTTTTAGTACTGAATTAATAGCCAAACAATGGTTTATTACAAAATATAAATTCCTCATTAATTGCCAGTAATTGGACAGTAAGTCACACTTGGTCACAAAGTGCTTAAAACTCTGTCTTCCTCATGAAGCATTTCAGCTCCATTCCTGCATTGTGAGCCTGATCCCCAGCCGACAGTATTGTACAATGAATCCGAGTTCTATGGGCCTAGTCTTCATGAAAAATGGCAGAAACCTGCAGAACCTCCATAACTCTGCTTGTGACCTCTTGGATGGCATAGATCCACCCATGAGTAAAAAGTGAGGTCTGCAGATGCTGGAGATCAGAGCTGAAAATGTGTTGCTGGTCAAAGTACAGCAGGTCAGGCAGCATCCAAGGAACAGGAAATTCGACGTTTCGGGCCAGAGCCCTTCATCAGGAATGAGGAGAGGGTGCCAGGCAGGCTAAGATAAAAGGTAGGGAGGAGGGACTCGGGGGAGGGGCGATGGAGATGTGATAGGTGGAAGGAGGTCAAGGTGAGGGTGATAGGCCAGAGTGGGAAGGGGGCGGAGAGGTCAGGAAGAGGATTGTAGGTTAGGAGGGCGGTGCTGAGTTCAAGGGAATCGACTGAGACAAGGTGGGGGGAGGGGAAATGAGGAAACTGGAGAAATCTGAGTTCATCCCTTGTGGTTGGAGGGTTCCCAGGCGGAAGATGAGGCGCTCTTCCTCCAACCGTCGTGTTGTTATGTTCTGGCGATGGAGGAGTCCAAGGACCTGCATGTCTTCGGTGGAGTGGGAGGGAGAGTTAAAGTGTTGAGCCACGGGGTGGTTGGGTTGGTTGGTCCGGGCGTCCCAGAGGTGTTCCCTGAAGCGTTCCGCAAGTAGGCGGCCCGTCTCCCCAATATAGAGGAGGCCACATCGGGTACAGCAGATGCAATAGATGATGTGGGTGGAGGTGCAGGTGAATTTGTGGCGGATATGGAAGGATCCCTTGGGGCCTTGGAGAGAAGTAAGGAAGGAGGTGTGGGCGCAAGTTTTGCATTTCCTGCGATTGCAGGGGAAGGTGCCGGGAGTGGAGGTTGGGTTGGTGGGGGGTGTGGACCTGACGAGGGAGTCACAAAGGGAGTGGTCTGACTGGCACCCTCTCCTCATTCCTGATGAAGGGCTCTGGCCCGAAATGTCGAATTTCCTGTTCCTTGGATGCTGCCTGACCTGCTGTGCTTTGACCAGCAACACATTTTCAGCATAGATCCATCAATGCTGTGGTCCAGTAACAGAAATAGCTGTAACTACATTCATTTTAAAACAGTAATGGAAGGGACAAAACTGGTCTAGAGGTTCAAGTTCTAAACTGGGGTAGGGTGAATTTTGATGGAATTAGACAGAAGCTTGCAGGGGGCAATTGAAATCATCTGTTTGTAGGAAAAGGGACCTCTGACAAGTGGGAGACCTCTAAACGTGAGATAGTGAGAGTTCAAGGTCTATATGTTGCTGAGAGGGTGTCGGGCAAGGTTGACAGGAATAGGGAACCCTGCATGACAAGGGATACTGAGGTTTTGACCAGAAAAAAGGAGGAGACATGGATCAGGTATAGGCAGCTGGGATCAAGGGAATCCCAGGAGGTATACAGGGAATACAGGAGTTTACAGAAGAAGGATAACATGAGGATGAAAGGGGCACGGGACAGCCTTGGCTCGGAAGATTAGAGTGAATCCAATGAGGCATTTTGAAAATATTAAAGGAGAAAGAATAACCAGAGAGAGAATAGGACCCCTCAAGTATTAAAGTGGACATGTATGTGTAGAACCGCAGGAGTTGGGCAAGGTCCTCAATAAATATTTCTGTGTTTACCATGGAGAAAGACATGAAAAAGACTTGGGAACTTAGGGAAGGTTGTGGTGATATGTTGGGGACAGTCCATATCAGAGTCGAGGAGGTGTTGGATGTATTAGAACGAATGAAGGTGGATGACTCTCTTGATCCTGACCAGAGATATCCAAGAACACTACAAGAGACGAGAGAAGGAACTGGGAGGATCCTGGATGATTTTTGTGCATCATCGTTAGCCATGGGTGAGGTCCTGAAAGACTGAAGATTACCAAATGTTGTGCCTTTATTCAAGAAAGGCTGCAAAGAAAAGCTTGGGTACTATGGACCAATGGACCTAACATCTGCGTGAGGTAAGTTACTTGATAAGATGCTGAGGGATAAGATATCCATCCACTTGCAAAGACAGAGTTTGATTTGGAGTAGTGAGTGAGAGATCATGCCTCACAAATATGTTAGAGTTCTTTGATAAAGTGACCAGGAAGGTTTACGAGGGCAGAGTGGTAGGTGTAGTCTGTATGGATTTCAGTAAGGCCACTGATAAGGTTCCACATGGTAGACTGCTCTGGATGGTTAGATCGCATGGAATCCAGAGGACCTTGGCAAATTGGATGCACAATTGGCTTGATGGTAGGAAGCAGACGGTAATAGTGGAAGGACACTTGTCAGACTTGAAGCTTGTGACTGGTGGTCCCTGGTACTGTGAGGCAGCAGTGCTAACCACTGAGCCACCATGCCACCCCTGCCATAGATGTTTTGTACACATCCGTCACCATCTTTTGTCCTCACTAGGAAATATTTTAGTTGTGGGGATTTAAGTAGCTCCTTAAACAACTGCCACTACTCATCTACCATTTAACCTGTTAGCCTTCTTGATAAACCTACTCAGGCCAAATCAGGCCTCATGTCTGTTGAAATCACCCATGATTATTGCCTTTCTTACAAGCCTCTAATATTTCCTGTGTCCCACAGCAGAACTACTGTTTGGGGATCTTTAGATTACTCCTGTCAAGTACTTTTTCCCTTTGCTATTTCTTATTTCTTCCCAGACTGATTCCACATCTTGATCTACCATGCTTATGTCATTTCTCATTACAGCACTGATCCCTTCCTTCACTACCGAAGCTAAAACACCTCCTTTTCCATTCAGTCTATTTTTCCAAATGCTGATTACCCTTGGATATTCAATGCCTAGGCCTGGTCTCCTTGTAACCATATCTCAGTAATCACTACCAAATCATACCCTTTTATTTCTTTTTGCACCATTAATTCATCAGTTTTGTTTTGAATGCTTTGTGCATTTAGATACAAAGCCTTCAAATTTGTTCCATTGGTAAATTTCCATAATTTTTTTATAATTCCTTAGTACATAAAGATTTTCACCTGTTCTGTCCGTCACCTTTCATATTCTGCCACATCACTAACCTGCACTCTTACCTCCTCTTTTAATTTGGGTTGTCTAATTTCCTCTACAACTGAGTCCCCAACCTACACCACCACTACCACCCCTCCCACTTCCCCACACCCCACCCATTTAGTTTCAAGCCCTGTCGACAGCCCTAGTTACACAGTTCATTTGGACTCTGGTCCCAGAATTGTTCAGATGAAGATTATCGAATCAGAACAGGTCCCTTCTTCCCCAATACTCGTGCCAATGTCCCATGAATTCAAACCCATTTCTCCCATACCAATGTTTGAGACACGTATTGCCCTGCTTGATCTTATTGACCCTGTGCCAATTACCTTGTGGCTCAGGTAGTAATCCAGAGATTATTACCTTTTAGATTATGCTTTCTAATTTAGCTCCTAGCTTTTCATACTCCCTTAGTTTTATCTATGTCATTGGTACCTACATGGACCATGACAAATGTTTCATATGCCAATGCAAATAACCTCTGTTTCTGTATTATCTACTTCCTTCGGAACTTTAGATGTACAGTGTGAGGATATATCTCAGTTAAGTTTTGATCAAGGACAGTCAGTGCTGTGGCATTAACTACACAGCAGGTGGCTTCCATCACCTGTAAACAACACCCCGATGCCCCCAAACCCCCCAATGTACCGGATGAAGTCGGGTCATAGTTTATCATGTGCTCTTGGGTCAAAGTGACTTTTATGTAACCGTCCTGTTCGTGTATGAGGAGGATGAAAAGTCTACCCTTATCAGGGATGCCCACACCAGGGCAGAACAAAGACCATTGTTAATTTTCTGGAAAGTGGAATGCTGTTCATGGGAAAACAAGGAAGTGTCCTCAGAATCTCTTCCACCCTTTAAGAGATTGGTCAGGGAATGGGCTCTATGGGAGTAGCTGTCAATCCAACTTCTGTTGAAATAGCCAAGGCCTAGCAAAACTTCCAGTTCCTGGGACATGGTGGGTTCTTTGGGTGTCTGAACAGCAGCTGTCCTATCCTCAATGATCTCATGTTTCCTCTCTGAAACCCTCTGTCACAAACATATAACGTCTTCCTGGATAGTCAGAGCCTTTTTAAGGTTAGCCTTCTGGCCTCAGGAGTGTAGGTGGTCAAGGAGGGTACACGGGTCCTCCCTGTGCTGCTCTTTGTTGGACAGGCATTTAAGAAATCATGCAGATATTGTATAACCACAGAGGCCACAGAGACAGCTCACGCAGATGGATTTTAATACATCCAACATCTCCTCGACTGTGATATGGAGTGTCCCCAAGATAACATCACAAACTTCCCTAAGTTCCCAAGTCTTTTTCATGTCCTTCTCCATGGTAAACACAAAGACGCATTTGTTGAGAACCTTGCCAACTCCTGCGGCTCTACACATACATGTCCACTTTCATCCTTGAGGGGTCCTATTCACTCTCTGGTTATTCTTTTTCCTTCAAACTTTTCAAAACGCCTCTTTGGATTCACTCTAATCTTCCCAGCCAAGACTATCCCGTGCTCCTTCCATCCTCCTGTTATCCTTCTTCTGTAAACTCCTGTATTCCCTGTATACCTCCTGGGATTCCCTGGATCCCAGCTGCCTATACCTGATCCATGTCTCCTCCTTTTTTCTGGTCAAAGCCTCAGTATCCCTTGTCATGCAGGGTTCCCTATTCCTGTCAACCTTGCCCGACACCCTCTCAGCAACATATAGACCTTGAACTCTCACTATCTCACTTTTAAAGGTCTCCCACTTGTCAGAGGTCCCTTTTCCTGCAAACAGATGACTTCAATTGCCCTCTGCAAGCTTCTGTCTAATTCCATCAAAATTCACCTTGCCCCAGTTTAGAACTTGAAACTCTGGACCAGTTTTGTCCCTTCCATTACTGTTTTCAAGTGAATGTAGTTACAGCTATTTCTGTTACTGGAACACAGCATTGGTGGATCTATGCCATCCAAGCGATCACAAGCAGAGTTATGGAGGTTCTGCAGGTTTCTGCCATTTTAGTGAAGACCAGGCCCATGGAACTCGGATCCATTGTACAATGCTGTCGGCTGGGGATCAGGCTCACAATGCAGGAATGGAGCTGAAATGCTTCATGAGAAAGACAGAGTTTTAAGCACTTTGTGGCCAAGATTAAGCGATGTGTTAAGTAGACTGCTTAGCCAATTACTGTGCAATAACTGGCAATTATTGTGGAATTTATATTTTGTAATAAACCATTGTTTGGCTATTAATTCAGTACTAAAAACTGGATTCTAGGTTCCTGATGTCCGAGGTTACAGGAGAGAGTAATTAATGTGTGTCTGGTTTAATTATTGTACAATAACTTTAAAAGCATGAATTGTGTGACTTTGTTCTTTTAATAACTGGAGCTTTGGATTTCTTCTATTTTTATAAAAACAAAGTTATACAGTCTCTACTGAGATTTTCATAAAAGAGAAATTGCTGGCCCCTATATAGAAGACACCATTAACAGCTAAAGGGAGAACTCAGAGGAGAGGCTGAGTGGTCAGAATAGAGCCACAGGAGCAGGAAGTTGATTGAATGGAAAAGATCAACTTGAAAATGGCATGACAGTAAAAAGAACAGAAGTTAGAAAAAGATGCCGGTTCGGGCGAGCGAGGGAAGGGCATTCAAGGACATTTTACAATGTGGGATATTGGAAGGGCGGGATGTAGCAGAGCGAGCTGTTTGGCCAGTCTCGATCTTAGTGACAAGGAAACCCATGAGCTCTCTGAACATTATATTTACTATTGTCCCTTTGTTACATGGTCAACCTGCCTACAGTCTGGACAAAGAATGGTTATATGTTTGGGGCTTGTTGCAGTACCCATTTCTTTAACAAATAAAAGCACAGTCACTAAACTAATTTCTGTGGTTTCATCAGTATGTGTAGACAGTGTGTGCTCACAAGTGTGAATGTGTGACTGCTTAAAGATTTCATCTTGTCCTTTACAGATCATTAGATAATTACAAAAGCTCATGTGGCCATTTAATTCACCTCAGCCTCCTAACCCCAGCAGGACACAGATGTTTCAAGGTTTTTAGCAATGCTACTGCAATGAAAAATGTAAGGTTCTTAAATTGATGCAACCTTAAAATCCTTTGTGGAATTTAATGAGCCCATCAAGTTGGGGGTCGGTGATCAGGTAGAGAGTGTGGGATTCTGCCACTCAGTGACCTCCCTCCATTCAGGTCCAGAACAGGATGGCTTGCTGGCAGCCTTTCTGCCCAGGGCCAAATTGATGGTTTCAGGTCTCAGTTTAAGGGCCTAATTCTGCTGGTGCTGGTGATAACTAGTGCTGTGGAGGTGATTCTCCTTTGAAAGAGACAATATCCCCTCCACTTGCTGAGAAAATCGGTGGACTGTGTTCATTGGGTACCCGTTCTTTTTGAATATGAAGTGGGCCATAACACCAGTGCTTCATCTGAAGCTTCACTAATGATGTTACCTAGGATGGTGATGAAATGTCTGAAAATGAACCTTCCAGCTCAGCGAACAAACCTAAATCCAGAACCTCAACCTGAGCTATAAATCTTCTCAAAACTCACGAAAGCTTTTTGTTACCAATAGAACTCTCAAAATGATCTCTTGCAAATCAAATATTTTTACATGTGACTTCAATCCCAATCAATCACAATAGCTTACTGACGTTTTGCATTCCTGGTATAGGTCTTGAAAAAAATCAACACTACAAGGTCAACATTTAAAAAAAAAACAAAAATCTGCCTTTTTATTCTTGAGACCAAAGTGAATAATATCATATTTTCCTACACAATATTCCATGTGCCACCTTGTTGCCAAATGACAACATGGATCCACATCTCTGAGCCACCTGTATCCTCCCCTCATCTTACCTTTCCACCCAGTTTAGTATCATCATATAGATACAGTTATGGCTTAGACTTTCCTATTTTATGATATCTGTTATAGAACTGTAGACCAGAGATGTCCTTTAGGACAACATAGAAATCACATCACAGCTGAGTCATGGGAATGACTTTGGAAGCTGGAGCTGTCTTCAGTGGCATATATAACCCTCCAAAAAAGTCCTTTTTGTTGGAGATGTCGGAGGGTTCTGACGGACTTAAGCTTAAACATTATCCAGGATTGAAGTTCTAACTTATGGGTAATTATTAAACTATAGCCCTGATCAGCACTGACCCCACCCCCCGCCACTCCCTATCTTCCCACTGTGAGCCTAACATCTTTCAAGGCCACAATACACATCTGCTCTGAGTGCCCTACACCGGTCCAATCCTCCACACCAATTCCCTCATGGTAACCTTGACCCAACCTCGTCAGAACCAACACCCAACTCCCAATCCCACTGGACTAAAATCCTACCCTTGGCATCACCAAATCCCACAATATTGGATGTCCACTCACTGACCTCAGATAAAGAGAAATGAAAGAGTTAGAGGAAAGAGAGAAACAGAGCCGAAGGAAAAGTGAAGAAAAAATAAAACAGATAATGGAAAAGGGCAGAGCTACAAAACTAAAATGGAAATAGAAAAGAAATAATACTTGAACTACAATACATGGGAAAATTAGACAATTTAGTGAAGGATAGGCTTAAAGAAAAGGAAGAAAGGAAGAGACAATAGCTCAGAAGATGATTCTGATTCCAGTGAAGGAATTGTAACTCATTTGGCAAAGTAGATGGACAGATGAAGTTGTCAAAGATATTTGGACCTTAATGTAAGATGAAGTGTTCTAGTGGATACAGCTATGACTGTATATACAACTCTGTCAGAAGATCAAATCTGCAGAACATAAAATTGTCAATAAGATTAATCTCAATGCGTATTCACATACCCCTGCAGTTTATTCAATAAAACTTAAGGTTCCAAGAAAGAAACTTAATCAGACATTGGGAGTATGTATACAAGAGAAAAGAAATGCAGTGGGATGTGTAATTTAAATTACTAAAACTAGAGAAAAGTTCTGAGAACCGAAGGGAAATTATGTTCGTTGTAGAATTCAGAAAAAAGTATTTCTGCAAACTTGATGCTGATCTCAGTCAGGTTTTAAGTATCAAAGATAAGAGCTGCAGTAGTTCTGGCAGCTAGCGATGATATCTCATACAGAACATTCCAGATGGGCTGATGGTCACATGACCACCCACAAAGAAACTGGCAGAATAGAAAATCTACAGATGGAAGAGGCACTAGTTTTAGAGAACAAACAGAAGGACGTCAAAATAATAAATGTGAAAGGAGGAAACAAAAACATGCTTCCCATTGTAATTAGTCTGGACATGCCAATGCCTATAGCTGGAAATTAAATGGAAGACCAATTAGAGTAGTGGAATGTCAAAAGTGCATCAGGAAAGGAAATTGATTCTAAACTGTAGGAATAATACAAAGAGAACATGTTTACTTAGAATGCACTAAGAAAAGATAGTCATGAGAATTCTTTGAGTACTGACATTGAGAATCAGACAACTGGAGGTTCTAAGTACTGTATTTCAAAAGGAGAGGTATACTTTGAATCAGTGAGGTAAACCAAGAAAGATACTGAGCACATTGGAGCAAGTCAGTTCACTGATACTGGCTTTACTACTATCTGTTCCAGAAGGGTTCATGAAGGAGAAAACATTAATTAGAGGTACACAAGGTGACAAATCCATCTTATTGTACAGGGTAGGTGGAGAGGTTGTAGTGGGAGTAGAGTCATAGATAGAGTTGTAGAGATGTACAGCATGGAAACAGACCCTTTGGTCCAACCCGTCCATGTCAACCAGATATCCCAACCCAATCTAGTCCCACCTGCCAGCACCTGGCTCATACCTTCCAAACCCTTCCTATTCATATACCCATCCAAATGCCTTTTAAATGTTGCAATTGGACCAGCCTCCACCACTTCCTCTGGCAGCTCATTCCATACACGCACCACCCTCTGGGTGGAAAAGTTGCCCCTTCGGTCCCTTTTATATCTTTCCCCTCTCACCCTCTATGCCCTCTAGTTCTGGACTCCCCCATCCCAGGGAAAAGACTTTGTCTAATTGTCTTATCGATGCCCCTCCTAATTTTGTAAACTTCTATAAGGTCACCCCTCAGCCTCTGATGCTCCACGGAAAACAGCCCCAGCCTGTTCAGCCTCTCCCTATAGCTCAAATCTTTCAACCCTGGCAACATCTTTGTAAATCTTTTCTGAACCCTTTCAATTTTCACATCTTTCCGATAGGAAGGAGACCAGAATTGCACGCAATATTCCAACAGTGGCCTAACCAATGACCTGAACAGCCGCTACATGACCTCCCAACTCCTGTACTCCAATACTCTGACCAATAAAAGAAAGCAGACCAAATGCCGTAGTGAAACAAATTCCAATGGATTTTATTTTATTTTATATTCAGAAATTGTGTGGCAGGTTAAAAAATACTGACCTTCCTAAGACTGGTTCAGTGGCAACGCTGCTGTATCACAGTGGCAGGGTCCCGGGTTTGATTGCAGCCCTGGGTGACTGTCTGTGTGGAGTTTGCAAGTTTTCCCTGGGTCTGCATGGGTTTCCTCTGGGTGCTCCAGTTTCCTCCCACAGTTCAAAGATGTGCAGATTAGGTGGATTAGGCACGGGGAATGCAGGGTTACAGGGATAGGGTAGAAAGGTCAGGATGGGATGTTCTTCAGAAGGAGGTTGGAGACTTGATGGACCAAATGGTTGTGTGCCACCCAGTGGGTGGTCCATATTCTATGGTGGAATAACCAGTTCATGTGAAAGAAATTGAAATGTTACAAGAGGAACATCCTGGATTGCTTTCTGCCAGAGCTGTGACTGGATTTGGGCTTGTAGGATTACACAAGGAGGAAAGTATGAATAAGGTGATCATTTGGGAATTCAGTTATTGGATCTAATATTCGAACATGGATGAAGGTAAAGTGAATGAGGCTGATATATTTAGCTCACCTTGAACAAGAATGTAACAATTTTTTGAATTAAGCTACTTAAAGGCTTACTCAGAAACTGAATCAGAAGCAATTCCTGAGTGTTATCATTCACCAGACAAGACAGTAAGATGGAAATGGAGACCGCCTCAAACACTAGGCATGAGGAATGAACAGTGTCAATCAGGTGGCAGTTGTGAGTATCGTAGTGAAAGTTTGAGAGTAGGCCACAAAATTCCAATGACAGGTCACTGAGATATTTAGAAAAACAGATGAAAATACTAAGCATTTTTTATTGGCCAGGATTACATGAACAAAGAACAAAGAGAATTCCAGCACAGGAATAGGCCCTCCAAGCCTGCGCCGATCCAGATCCTCTATTAAACCTGTTGCCTATTTTCTAACGATCTGAATCCCTCTGCTCCCTGCCCATTCATGAGTCTGTCTAGGTACATCTTAAATGACGCTATTGTGCCTGCTTGTACCACCTCTGTCGACAACGTGTTCCAGGTGCCCACCGCCCTTTGCGGAAAGAACTTTCCACGCATATCTCCCTTAAACTTTTCCCCTCTCATCTTGAACTCATGACCCCTAGTAATTGAGTCCCCCATTCTGGGAAAAAGCTTCTTACTATCCACCCTGTCATGTTTTTCTAGGCTTCAATCAGGTCCCCCCTCAACCTCCTTCTTTCCAATGAAAATAATCCTAATCTACTCAACCTCTGTTCATAGCTAATCCCCTCCATACCAGAGAACACCCTCTCCAAAGCATCCACATCCTTTTGGTAATCTGGCAACCAGAATTGTATGCAGTATTCCAAATGTGGCCAAACCAAAGTCTTATACAACTGTAACATGACCTGCCGACTCTTATACTCAATACCCTGTCTGATGAAGGAAAGCATGCCGTATGCCTTCTTGAACATTCTATCGATCTGTGTTGCCGCCTTCAGGGAACAATGGACCTGAACACCCAGATCTCTCTGTACCTCAACTTTCCCCAGGACTTTTCTATTCACTGTATAGTTTACTCTTGAATTGGATCTTCCAAAATGCATCACCTTGCATTTGCTTGGATTGCACGCAATCTGCCATTCATGTGTCGATCATAATGACAGACTCTGCCCAACTCTCCAATCTCTCAATATGCTACTGCATTTTCTGACAGTCCCCTTCACTATCTGCTACTCCACAAATCTTAGTATCACCTGCAAACGTGCTCATCAGACCACCTATACCTTCCTCCAGATTATTTATGTATATCACAAACAACAATGGTCTCAACATGGATCCATGTGGAACCCCATTGGTCATAGTTCTCCATTTTGATGAACTCTCTTCCACTACTACTTTCTATCTCCTGTTGTCTAGCCAGTTATCTATTCATCTGGCTAGTACTCCCTAGACTCCAAGTGACTTCACTTTCTCAATCAGCCTACCATGGGGAACCTTATCAAAAGCCTTACTGAATTCCATGTCTATGACATCTACAGCCCTTCCCTCGTCAATCAACTCTGTCACTTCATCAAAATAATTCTATTAAGTTGGTAAGACATGACCTTCCCTGCACAAAACCATGTTGCTTATCACTGATAAGCCCGTTTTCTTCCAAATGTAAATAGATCCTGTCACTCAGTATCTGCTCCAGCAGCTTCCCTACCACTGATGTCAAACTCACTGGTCTATAATTACCTGGGTCATCCCTGCTACTCTTCATAACCATGTGGACAACATTAACAACACCCGTCATGTCTCTTTCCTTGGTGAATACTGATGCAAAGTATTCATTAAGAATCGCATCCATTTTCTCTGACGCCATGCATAACTTTCCTCCTTTGTCCTTCAGTGGGCCAACCCTTTCTCTGGTTACCCTCTTGCTCCTTATATATGAATAAAAGGCTTTGAGAGTTTCCTTAACCTTGTTTGATGAAGATATTTCATGACTGCTTTTAGCCTTCTTAATTCCTCATTTCAGATTGGTCCTGCTTTCCAGACATTCTTCCAAAGCTTTGTCTGTTTTCAGTAGTCTCGATCTTATGTATGCTTCGTTTTTCCTCTTAGATAGTCTCACAAATTCACCTGTCTTCCATGGTTCCCTAATCTTGTCATTTCTGTCCCTCATTTTCACAGGGACACATCTGCCCTGCGCTCTAATCAACTTCTCTTTAAAAACTTCCCACATATCAAAATGTAGATTTACCTTCAAACAATTGCTCCTGATCCATATTTCCCAGCTCTTGCTGAATTTTGCTACAGATGGCCTTCCCCCAATTTAGCACTATTCCCAAGTATTCCCCTACTGAAGCTTCAACCACCTGGCCAGGCTCATTCCCCAACACTAGGTCCAGTATGACCCCCGCTCAATTTGGACTGTTCATATACTGCGCTATAAACCCCTCCTGGATACTACTTAAAAATTATGCTCCATTTGAATCTCTAACACTAACTGAATCCCAGTCAATGTTGGGAAAATTAAAATCTCCTATCACCACCACCCTGCTGCTCCTACATCTTTACATAATCTGTTTACATATTTGCACCACTATCTCACACTTGCTGTTGGGAGGCCTATAGTACAGTCCCAACATTGTTACCACTCCCTTCCTATTTCTGAGCTCTGCCCATATTGCCTCATTGCCCGTGTCCTCCATTGTGCCCTCCTTCAACAAAGTTTGAATTTCTGTCTTTTTTTAAAAATCTGCTCATGTTTTCAATGCTCTTTGGATGCATTTTGGACAACTGCCAAACCTTTGGTCAATGTCTCTTTGATTATGCGAAACTGCCTGAACTTTGGTTGATCAATTTTATTTTTAACCAATGTAAATGGTACTATCACCTCATGGTCATATATTAATCCAAATGATTTTAAAAATCCTTTATGAAAATTAAAGAATTAAAATGACCACATCTTCAGGAGATCTCAGACCAGTGTTATGCTCCTGTTGCTCAATGTGGGAGCTCAGGGATGTAGCTGATGTCCATGACTCAACACGTCCAGGAAGTGAGTCCAGCTGCAGTTCTTGTTAGACCACATGACAGCACTGGAACTGTGGATGGACTCATTTTGGAGCATCTGCGATTCTGGGGAGGCAGTGGAAAGCAAGTTTAGCGAATTGGTCACACTGCAGATTAGGATTGCTGAGGGAGAAAGGGAATGGATAACCAAAAGGCAGAGAAAGAGCAGGAAGGCAGTGCAGGTGTCCCCTGTGGTCATCTCCCTCCAAAGTAGGTATACCGTTTTGGATACTTGTGGTGGAGATGGCTCACCAGAGGAAAGAAGCAGTAGCCAGATTCATGGCACCATGACTGGCTCTGATATTGAGAAGGGCGGGACAAAGAGTGAAAGGGCTATAGTCATCGGGGATTCAATCATAAGTGAAGTAGGTAGCCGGTTCTGTGGTCGAAAACGAGACTCCTGAATGGTATGCTGCCTCCCAGAAGCAAGGGTCAGGAATGTCTCAGATCGGCTGCAGAATATTCTGAGGGGGAGGGTGAACAGCCAGTTTCATGGTGCATACAGGCACCAATGATACAGGTAAAAAATGGGATGTGGTCCTACAAGCAGAAGTTTTGGGAGTGTGGAACCTTATCAAGTGCCTTGCTAAAATCCATGTATACCATATCCACGGCTCCACCTTCATCAAAATGCTTTGTTACATTCTCAAATAATTCAATAACATTTGTGAGGCATGACCTGACCTTCACAAAGCCATGTATGATATTATGTAATAGAGACTGGAGAATGCTGTGGTACATTGTACATAATTCACAAAGCGCAAGTGTACATGTTGAATAAATAACAAGTGAAGAGAACATTCAGTCAATACATCCATCCATCATGCTCTGTTAAACTGTCTCACTTTAGCTCTATCAATACGAAAAGGAATATTGGCAGGACCTTGGATCCAATGCACTTCTGGGGATATTCAGGAGCCTTGAAAGACAAAAATAGGTGAAGAGAATGGGGACAATATGAACAGATGGTACATATGAGAAAATATGAGATTGTCCCATTGCAGCAAGAACATAGAAACAGAATGTTATTTAAGGCAGAGAGATTGCAGAATGTTGAGACAGAGAGGAACATCGGTGTCTTTGTACACGAATCACAAAAAGTGAGAGTGCTGACATTAGAGAGCCTTCTGTAGTACACATCCATATACCCCGCTGTGTTAACTCATCAACATTACTACAACTGTGCAGGTCTTACTGGAGGCTTTTCACTCCCTACTTGATGTTCTGTATAACAATGTTGAAGAAAGAAATCTTTTTACTAAAAATCTCATCTCATTGAAGCAGCTTCAAGCTAATCAGCATCGAACAACCTGAAAATGCTCATTACATTCACAGCTGTGACAAATCTCACAACATTCAAGACAACCCACAACATCCTAGAAAAACCGACATTCTAAATAAATCATCCCCATAAAATTCTTTGAAACAACTAATTTCAACCTATTTCACAATATTAAGAGATTTTTAAAAAAGATTCCAGAATTGGATCTGCAGCTTTGTCAAATCTAATGATTTCTTCCATGTGTCATAACTCTTCTGTATACCAAGTTTCAATGAAGCCTATTTTTGGGATGTATTGTTTATAAACAGACTGAAACCAGGATAAAAACCATTAGCTCCACCAACCTCAGGCTTGGTGAAGCTTCAGTCAGCTAGAAGTCCCACCTGAGAGTTGTCAGCAAATCAACATCAGAAATCACATGGCACCGGGTTATAGTCCTTCAGGATTATTTGGAATCACAAGCTTCTAGAGCGCTGCTCCTCCATCAGGTGAAGTGGAGCACAGGCATAGACTTTATATGCACAGAGATAATGGTCAGGTAATTCCAGATAATTAAGAGTGTTAAAAGATAAATAAAAATGTGTGAGGGGGCTATCAACAGGCTGAAGAACAAGTCTTTGCAGGTGATCAGAAGAGTCAAACGGTTGATAAAGATATCAACAACTGAATAGCAAGTGAAGGGATGATCCGACTAATAATGACAGAGGATCAAAAATAGGATGGTGCTGGAAACAAACCAAATGGCTAGGATAACATAACAGGCAGAAGAGTCGAATAGTGAGGGTCTAACCAAAGTAACAAATAATCCTTCTTTCCTTCTTTCTTTACTTTTTTCTTCGTTCTCAATTGACTACTTTCTTGATGAGTTACGAAATATTTCCTAAAGTGTTTACCAGTACAGAATCAACTTACTTTTTCACATATTTCCCACTGCACTTTAGCCAAATGTGGTCTCATACCTTTGTACCATTGTAAACAGCATTATTTTGGTTTAAAACACTAATTTCTCACCCCAACTCAATTTGCAAAGCTCTCATGTTATCATACCTGTTAATAAGAGGATCCTTTACTATGAGCTCATTAATTAATATTGTCTCATTAAATGTAGGTTTGCCAGGTAACTCCCCCAAAAGGAGAACCCCCCCCTCCCCCCAGACCTTCACTGGTTAATATCAGAGGGAGGAGGGTGAGGTCCATTTAAGGCCTTCAGTTGGACACAGGGACAAGACGACACCCGTGAGCCTTCCTGTCTTGGCCTTGAATAGAGGTTGGTTGGAGGCTGGCAAACCCTCAATCCCTGATATGGTTCTTTCTTTATTCATTCATGGGATGAGGACAGCACTGGGCAGGGCAGCATTTATTGCCCATCCCTAATTGCCCAGAGGGCAGTTGAGAGTCAACCAGATTGCTGTGGGTCTGGAGTCACGTGTAGGTCAGACTGGGTAAGGATGGAAGTTTCCTTCCTTCAAGGACATTAGTGAACCAGATGGTTTTTTTCCAACAATCAATTCACAGTCATCATTAGACTCTTAATTCCAGATTTTACTGAGTTCAGAATACACTATCTGGTGTGGTGGGATTTGAACCTGGATCCCCAGAACATTACTTGAGTCTTTGGATTAAAAGTCTAGCAATAATACTGGCAGGCTATTACCTTCTCTTTGAGCACTACTAGCTGATCAAATACCTCTTCCCCCGAGCTCAACTTTCGTGAGCATGAAGTGCCACAGAGCATGTTAACACACAGTTGGATTCAGCAATGCTCACTTGCAACACAAACATTGTATCAGGATTAAACATTTACATTTATTGCTCCAGTAGCATTTTTTAAAAAAACCCTTGCAATATCTGGATGCTGTTTGGGTGAAAGGAATTAAAAATCACCTGGTGTAGCTACTTGATGAAGGAGCAGTGTTCTGAAAGCTCGTACTTCCAAACAAACCTGTTGGACTATAACCTGGTGTTGCATGATTTTTAACTTTCTCCACCCCAGTCCAACATTGGCACCTCCACAACATGGGTGAAAAGAGTAAGGTTAATTGAATAGACACATGAGCTTTTGTAATTGTCATGCAATCTGTGAAAGATCAGTTGAAATCTTTAATCAATTACACATTCATGCTTGTGAGCACGTATTGTGTTGATCATAACATAAATTCTACAGTTAGTGATGAAACCACAGACGTTCTTTTGGATTCTATGGAGATAAGCGCCAAAACATGGTTACCGTGTCAAACCCAAAACATGAGAAATGGTCTTTCACACAAAGACCATTTAAAACAAAGATGTCATTTTGGTCATTGCTTGCATTAGGCTTGTTCATGCAGGAAAGAGACAGCTACAAAATTATAGTCAACCATAATTATTCTGTTCCCAGAGAGCTCATGGGATTGTCAAGGAGATCGGGACCATCCAAGCAGCCTACTGTGTAAGGGTTCCTTGACTGCTGTTCCCTGAGTAGCACTCAACTCTCATCTTACTCTTGTCCCGTTCCATTTCTTCCCTCACCCTTTCCAAATTCATCTTGTCTGTGAGATTTATTTCCTGCTCCTGTGGTCCTATTCTTACTAAGCTGATCATCAATTTCGCCACAGCCTCACATTGGCTGATACTGTTAATGGTTTCCAAGCTTTAGATGCTATCCTTCTCTCTTTTATTAAGATCTCTTTAGAGACTGTAATTTTTCATTTTTCAAAAAAGTAGAGAAATCCAAAATTCCAATTATTTCTTAAAAGAATTAGGTCACATGTTTCAATGGTTCGAAACCAAAATGTTTTATCTTCAAGAATTAAACAAATAACAACATGAAATACTCTTAGTTAAATGCTTAAATATAGAATTCAGAGTCAATATTAATTGGCATAGACTATTAAGAAAATTCTTACAAATTGGAATCATCATCCTCTCAGCATGGTCGCAAAATCCTTGAAATCTCTGTCTTCCACATGATGTGTTACAGTTGTATTGTCCATGTTTTTACCAAGACGGTCATGAAGTCAGAAGCCAAGTGCCCTGAGCAAAACAAAAAATGAACATCCATGAGCAGGTAAATTATTTGCAAAACATCACTCGATAGCGCTGTCAACAACACCTTCGTTACTTTGCTGATGATTGAGAAAAGTCTTAGGGTGGCAACTGGTCAGGTTGGATTTGTGCTGCTTCTCTGCACAGGACATACCTGGGCATTTTCCCACATGCCAATGCCTGTCACTGAAGTGGAACAGTGTGGCTGGGACTATGTTGAGTCCTGAAGCAGAAATCTTCAGCACTATAATCAGAATGCTGTCAGGACTCAAACCCTTCACAGTATCCAATACCTTCAGTTGGTTCTTGACATCACGTGGAGCGAATTGAGTTTGTTGAAGACTGGCACCTGTGATGCTGGGGACCTCAGGAGGAGACCAAGATGGATCATCAACTCAGACTTTCTGGCTGAAGTTGGATCAAATACTTTATCCTCATCTTTGAATCTCATGTGCTGAGGTTCCTCAGCATCAAGGATGGGATATTGTGAAGCCTCCATCTCCTGTCAGTTCTCTATCCATCTAGCTAGAACATCCTGGACCTCACACGATTTCACCTTCTACATCAGCCTACCATGGGGAACCTTAACAAATGCCTTACTAAAGTCCATGTGTCTGACATCTATATCCCTTCCCTCATCAATCAATTTTGTCACCTCTTCAAGGAATTCCATTAGGTTTGTAAAACATGACTTTCCCTGCACAAAACCATGTTGCCTATCACTGATACACCCACTTTCTTTCAAATGGCTATATATCCTATCCCTTAGTACCTGCTCCAGTAGCTTCCCAACCACTGACATCAGGCTCACAGATCTGTAATTACCTGGAATTTCCCTGCTACCGTCATTAAACAAGGGGACAACAATAGCAATTTGGCAGTCCTCTGGGACCGCGCCCCCCATCCCCATTTTCAAGAATGGGACTACGACGGGTCATGAAGTAATCTGCTGTTGATGGCTCACAACTTCATGAATATCCTGTTGAGTTGCTAGATCTGATCATCTTTTGTGGGATGAGAGTCAGGTTTGACTCCAAATCAGAATCAACAGTGAGGACCCCATGGCCTATTCCATCCTGACTACAGATGACACCTGTGATAACATCTCTGGTGAATTTGTCTTGGTGGTGGGACAGGAGACATCCTGAGATGGTTATGGTAGTGTCTGAGACATTGCTGTGAGTGCCACCATGCCATGGTGTTGCTCAACTAGTTCAGAGAGCAGCTATTCCAATATTGGCAAGAGCTCTTAGATGATACTAAAGATGATTTTGCAGGTTTGATAAGGCCATAGAACAAAGAACAAAGAAAATTTACAGCCCAGGAACAGGCCCTTCAGCCCTCCAAGCCTGAGCTGATCCAAATCGAATGTCTAAACCTGTCAGTCAATTCCTAAGCATCTGTATCCCTCTGCTCCCCAGCTATTCATGCATTTGTCCAGGCGCATCTTGAATCTACCATGCCTGCCTCTACCTCTCTGCTGACAACGCGTTCCAAATGCCCACCACCCTCTGTGTGAAGTACTTACCGCGTGGACTCTCCCTTAAACTTTCCATCTCTCACCTTGAAAGCATGACCTCTCGTTATTTAATCCTTCACCCTGGGAAAAAGCTTGTCTCTATCCACTCTGTCTATACCATTCATGATTTTGTAAACCTCAATCAGGTCCCTCCTTAATCTCCTTTTTTCTAATGAAAATAAATCTAACCTACTCAACCTTTCTTCATAGTTAGCACCTTCCATACCAGGCAACATCCTCGTACACCCTCTCTGCACCCTCTCCAAAGCGTCCACATCTTTTTTGGTAATGTGGCGACCAGAACTGTACACAGTATTCTAAATGTTGCCGAACCAAGTCCTGTACAATTTAAACATGACTTGCCAGCTCTTATACTCTATACCCTGTCCAATGACGGCAAACATACCATATGCCTTCTTGACCACTCTATTCACCTGTGCAGCAACCTTCAGGGTACAATCGACCTGCACTCCCAGATCTCTCTGCCCATCAACTTTTCCCAAGGCTCTTCTGTTCATTGTATAATTTGCTCAAGAATTATGCCATGTTTGCCATTGTCTTTTCTGGTGCCTCAATTAGTGTCAAGTAATGTGTCTGGCTCCATTTCTTTGTGTAGATTTTATACTGGCTTGACAGAACTGAGTGGCTTGTTAGGCCATTGTAGAGGGCTCATAAGACTCAACCACATTGCTCTGCATCTACAGTCATATGTATGCCAAACAAGTCAACGTGGTAGATAACAATCCTCAAAAGACATTAGTGAACTAGATGAATTTTTACAACAATTAACAGCAGTTAGATGGTTGTGAGACTTTTAATATCAGATATGATAAAATTTATAGTAGATTTGGATGTTTTCCCCACTATTCATGTTAATTGTTTGTTCTGATCTTAAGTGCAGGGGTTACACTTACCCCAGCTTCTAGCTGTAATGGGAGAGAGGGAAAAGGTAGCTTCTACTTCCTGATGCCCACAGCAGCAACTGCTTAAAGCTAAACTGAAAATCTAAACAAAAACCTGGGAATCCTGGTCTGTGAGAGATGGCCACACCCAGCCAGGCTGCCTCTCTTCTTCCAACTTTAAAAAACCCCAAGGCTCACAAGCTGTTTCCTCCAGTGGTTTTGGTAGGCTGCTCTGTGCCTCTGCCTTACAACCTCTCTTCAAAAAGAACCAGGACACAATAACCTCTTCAAGCCACAGCACCATCACTACGCTGTTTTCTCCAACAACTTTTACTTCCACATCACCTTCAATTTGGGTAAGACATCCTAACTGCTGCCACAGGAATGTAATCAAATAACAGTTGACATTGAGCCACATTGAACATAGAACACAGAAGATCACAGCGCAGTATAGGCCCTTTGGCCCTTGAAGTTGCGTCGACCTATAAAAACAATCTGAAGCCCATCTAACCTACACTATTCCATTATCTTCCATATGTTTATATAATGACCATTTAAATGCCCTTAAAGCTGGCAAGTCTACTACTGTCAAGGCAGGGCATTCCACGCCCGTAATACTCTGAGTATAGAAACTACCACTGACATCTGTCCTATGTCTATCACCCCTTAATTTAAAACTATGTCCCCTCATGCTAGCCATCACCATCTGAGGAAAAAGACTCTCACTGTCCACTCTATCTAATCCTCTGATCATCTTGCATGTCTCTAGTAATTCACCTCTCAGCCTTTTTCTCTCTAGTGAAAACAGCCTCAAGTCCCTCAGCCTTTCCTCACAAGACCTTCCCTCCATACCAGGCATTATCCTGGTAAATCTCCTCCGCACCCTTTCCAATGCTTCCACATCCTTCCTGTATTTCAGCAACCAGAACTCTACACAATAGTCCAAGTGTGGCTGCACCAGAGTTTTGTACAGCTGCAGCACGACCTCACGGCTCTGAAACAAAATCCCTCTACCAATAAAGCCTGACACACCTTACACTTTCTTCACATTGGGTAAAATTAGGATCAAAGAGGCTGGTTGTAAGAGGTTTCTTAAAGGAGAAAAAAAACATGAAGGGACGAGAATGATAAAGAGATGGAGAGGATGAGGGACAACATCCCCATTGCTGAGCTCCAAGGCAGCTGGAGCAAGATGAGGAAAGGGGAATTTGCGAAAGGCCAGAAGTGGAGGATAATTCAGTGGATGTGGGCGATGGGAGGTTAGAGAGATAAGGAGAGTGGGGTTGTGGGGGGTTTTGTAAACAATTATGAGAATTTTAAAACTGACCAGGAACACATGTTGGCCATCAGTTTGATGGGTGATTGGAATTAGATGTGAGATTTTTAAAAAATTCATTCAAGTGATATGAACATTATTAACTATCCCAGATTGCCCTTGGGAATGTGAGGGTAAGTTACCTTCTCAAATCACACAGTCTCTATGCTCTGGGTCCATCCATTAGCTCCCTTTATCTTACTCAATGGTCGAGGCTGGGCGGTTTGGAAGGTGTTTTCAAAGGAATGTTTGCCACATGGGGAGTTCTAAATTATTTACATTGATCATGCAAGTGTGAGTGAAACAAGAGATGAAAATTTCTTGACACCTCACTGAGTTTCAATGCTTCTTGATTAAAATGATAATTCCTAACCAACAGATTGTAGAGATTGGTCTGTTTGTCACGTGATCAATGCAGCCATTTTAGGTCAGAAGAGTCCACTTTAAAACCAATTTTAGTCCATTGAAGTCAAAATATAAAGTTTAATATTGATAGTCCATTTAAATTATAATTGTAGCAGGGAGAGCAGGCCAGGAATAACATTAGGCATATTTACAAATGAGAGGCCAACCCAGTGAAATTGCAGCACACATTACAGAGTTGTTCTTGTTGTGGGTTAATTATTTCAGCCCAGGATATCTCTGCAGTAGTTCTTCAGGGTATAATCCTCGGTAATACACTTGTCCTTTTGTAAAAAAAAGTATTACCTCACACTTCTCAGCACCGTGATTTTCCCACTACTGAAGTTACACTCTCATTTTTGGATTGACCTTTGCAATCATTTTTGACCAAAGGAATAATGTTTCAGGTTGCCAATTCTCCACCACTACTCCCGGTTCTATGGAAGGTTGAAGATTATTGCAACTTCCTCTGAAATCTCTATTCTCTTCTCCTTCAATAGCCATGGATGTATCTTATTCGGTCTCAGTGCCTTATCAACTTGAAATACCAATAGCTTATGCTCTCACTGATTACTTTTACAACATTATAGTGATCACATTTCTCATCTCTCGAGCTGGGCAGCATCTCCCACAGAGGAAACGACAGATGCAAAGTATTCATTAACCCCTCTGTCATGCCTCTGACCTGTATTTACAAATCCCCTTGTTGGTCCCTAATTAGCTCTAATCCTCCTTCCACCAACCTTTTACTGTTGATTTGCTCATAGAAGACCTTGAGTTTTTGTTATTATATCTGTCAGTCCTTTTCATAATTGCTCCTGGGTCAGAATACCTGCTTTCTTAACCTTCTTGGTTGTCCATGTATTGATGAACTGACACCTGTCATCAGCAGTGTTTTCTTCTTTAACTTAATGCCTATCTCCTTTCTCATCAATGGGGCTCTGGCTTTGTTTGTTCTAGCTTTATTTTTTGAGGGAATATGCTTGCCTGTGCCTTAACCAGCTCCTCTTTGAAAATTGCCCATTGTTCAAAGACTGTTTTTACCCCAAACATTCAGCTCTTGGCAATCCAACCCAGCTCTGATAATGCCCCAACAAAGTCACACCGACCCTGTCAAGTCCTCGAGCAAACCCAGATATTTCAATAAGGTCACATTTCACTCTCCCAGACTCCAATAAGTACAGGCCCAACCTTCTCAACCTCTCCTTCCAAGACATCCTCCAGCCCTGGTAGAAGCCTAGGGAACATTCCCTGGATTGGCTTCAATATCAGTGTAGTTTTCCTGAGGTAAGGGGAACAAAATTGCCCACAGTATTCCATCTGCAGTCTGATTAGTGTCTTGAATAGTTTCACAAACCCTCCGTACTTTGACACTCCATCTTGTTTGGAATAATGGTCAACATTCCATTTGCCTTCCCTATGACCCACTGAACTTGGATGCTGGCTTTTTGTGGTTCATTGTTGAGGCCTCCCAAATTCCTCGGTCCTGTCGCTTTCTGCTAACTTTCTCCGTTTGAATAATATTCCGTGCTTTTATTCTTCCTGCCACATTGTATAATCTCCCATTCCCCCCCCTCCCTGATTACATTCCATGTGCCAAGTGTTCGCCCACTCACTTAACCTGTTCTGCAGACCTCTGTAGACTCTTTGTGGTGTCCTCACCCCCTACTGGAAGATTACTACCAATGCTCCAGTCTTTGTAGCTACATCCTTAATATCATAAGATGCATCCGATCAGATCCAGGGACTTAATGACCTTTCAGATTATTCACTTCCCTTACATTTTATCCACATGTCCAAGTTGCCTTATTCCTGTTTTGCACAGCCTACAGAGCGATGCTGCCTTTGTCTGTGTTTTGCATGCACTCGTTTCTTGCAGACCAGTATCTGCAGACCTTCCTTCTCAACATCCCCATGACAGAGCATGCTAATAGTCACACACTTCCTGGCTGAACATATGCTTTCCTCCAGGGTTTGATTCTGTTCTGGATAAAAGTCCAGCAAAATCCCTCCCTCCTTCTTATATATTGTCGTGTCTTTCTTTTACATGCAAATCAGTGATTCTGAGCTGGAGGGATCGAATACAGAATCATTTCCTGCAGAGAACTGTAGGGCATAGGTTTAGGGTGAGAGGGAAAGATATGAAAGGGACTTAAGGGGCAACAATTTCACACAGAGGGCGGTGTGTGTATGGAATGAGCAGCCAGAGGAAGTGGTGGAGGCTGGTACAATTGCAGCATTTAAAAGGCATCTGGATGGAAATATGAATAGGAGGGGGTTTAGAGGGATATGGGCCAAGTGCTGGTAGATGGGACTAGATTAGTTTAGGATATCTGGGCAAAATGGACAAGTTAGACTAAAGGGCCTGTTTCCGTGTTAGACATCTCTATGACTCTATCTGGGAATCTGGAATAGCGATGCTATTGTATCTCCTATATAGTCTGCCTTGAGTTCTCATGTCTTTGTTGTACATATGTGCATTGGTGGCCTGTACTAAATTTATGCACAGTTTGGAGGAGCCAATGTTGGACTGGAGTGGACAACGTTAAAAATCACACAACACCACGTTATAGGACAACAGGTTTACTTGGAGGCACTAGAGTCATAGTCATAGAGATGTACAGCATGGAAACAGACCCCTTGGTCCAACTCGTCCATGCCAACCAGATATCCCAACCCAATCTAGTCCCACCTGCCAGCACCAGGCCCATATCCCTCCATATAACCATCCAATTGCCTCTTAAATGTTGCAATTTTACTAGCCTCTACCACTTCCTCTGGCAGCTCATTCTACACACATACCACCCTCTGTGTGAAAAAGTTGCACTGTAGGTCTTTCCCCTTTTATATCTTTCCCCTCTCACCCTAAACCTATGCCCTCCAGTTCTGGACTCCCCCACCCCAGGGAAAAGACTTTGCCTATTTACCCAATCCATACTCCTCATAATTTTGTAAACCTCTTTAAGGTCACCCCTCAGCCTCCGACATTCCAGGGAAAACAGCCACAGCCTGTTCAGCCTCTCACTGTAGCTCAAATCCTCCAACCCTGGCAACATCCTTGTAAATCTTTCCTGAACCCTTTCAAGTTTGACAACATCTTTCCAATAGGAAGGAGACCAGAATTGTGCGCAATATTCCAACAGCGGCCAAACCAATGACCTGTACAGCTGCAACATGACCTCCCTGTACTCAATATTCTGCTTTCGAAGCGCTGCTCCTTCATCAGGTGGTTGTGGAGCAGGACCATAAGACACAGAATTTATAGCAAAATGTAACAGTGTCATGCGGCTGAAATATATTAGACAGACCTTTCATATTTTAGAAAGGTTTTGCCAGTTTTGGTTCATTAATATGTAAATCCTTTTCAGTCACAATCTCAAGACAACTTCAGGTTTTCTAACAGAATGTGTCATCTCAGCTCAGACAATGCATTAAAGGCATGAGGTTAAAGTCTGTCTGTGTTCCCATCTTGAGTCAGACTGATTCTATTCCTAATGTGGGATTTACAGAATCTTGCATGGATTGAATGCAGGTTATGCATTTTTTGAGCAAATTAAAATATATTTCTGCAAATACACATTCACCCCATGTGTGCGTGTGAAAGAGAAAGAGTGAGTGTGCGCGTGTGGGTGTGTGAGTGCATGTGAGAGAGTGTGTGCATGTGTGTGAGTAATCTTGGTCACGTATGTGTGTGAATGTGATGGGGTATAAGCCTGTCAGAGGGTGCATGCGTGGGTGTGAGTCTGGGGCCAGGTCTATCTGTGTGTGTACCAGAGAACGCCTGTGTATGAGAAAGGATCTGTGTTAGTGTATGAGTGTGTAGGAGTGTGTGTGTGTATATAGTGCAATGGGGTCACCTGCAGTGTGACATGAACCCAAGGTCCTAGTTGAGGCCATCCCCATGGGTAATGAACTTGCTATCAGCCTCTGCTTGGCCACTTTGTGTTGTTGCCTGTCCACAAGTCTGCCTCGGAGTACAGTCACCTGGAGGTCCGAGGCAGAATGTCCCGGAGCGCTGAAATATTCCCAACTGAGAGGGAACCCCCTTGCCTGGTCATTGTTGTGTGGTGTCCATTCATCCGTTGTCGTAGTGTCTGCTTAGGTCTTGCCAATGTACCATATCTCAGGGCACTCCAAGGCACTATCCACAGTCTGGGGGCTACTATTGGCCAACAATTTAATTGAAACCACCACATACATACTGCCATGACAAAAGCAGGTTAGTATCCAGTGACTCTGCAGCAAGTACCTCATTGCTTGACTCCCCAGAGCTTCTCTACAATCTACAACATCTACATCAGGATTGGGATTCAATTTTCTCCATTTATCTGGATGAGTGCTCTATTCAAAATGCTCAACTGAATCCTGAATACAGCATATCATTTGCTCAGTACCCCATTCACTATCTCAAACATTGAATGCGTCCCAATAGGCCATAAATTGGAAGACATAGGAAGAGGCCATTCAGCCCATTGAGTCTGCACTGTCATTCAATTAGATCAGAGCTGATGTAATAATTCTTATGATTTGGAGATGCCAGTGTTGAACTGGGGTGTACAAAGTTAAAAATCACATAACACTAGGTAATAGTTCAACAGGTTTAATAGGTAGCACTAGCTTTCGGAACGTCGCTCCTTCATCAGGTGCTTCCAATGTAACCTGCTGGACTATAACCTGGTGTTCTGTCATTTTTAACTTAATAATCCTCAACTCCATTTTCCCACCTGAGGGATCAGTAGTACACATTATGTACAGGATGTGCGGCTGGGAATCACGAAGGTTTCTTTGACAGCAACAATGAACCTGTGACCTCTCCCATCCAGAAAGTGAAGGACAGCAGATGGTGGGGAACACTGCCACCTACAGGCTGTTCCCTGAGTCACACACTGAACCTGGAACTCTCTCACCACTCCTTCACTCTCTCTGGGTCAACAATTTAGGACTCTCACCCTAATAGCCCTGTACTGTGAACGTACCAACATAAGATCGACTGCAGTGATTCAAGAAAACAGCTCATTACCACCTTATCCAGGGAAACTACAGGAGGGTGTCAAGTTCTGGTCTTTACAGCAAAGTTCATTTCCCATGAAAGCAGAATCAAAGCCCTCTAAGAAGCTGGTTTGTCGCACACTGTTACTTACCAATTTGCTCACAATGGGATCACTGTTATATATAAATATTATTGAGAATATCAATATAAAATATATCCCTGTTGAATTTCTTTTTCAATGTTTGACATTCAGCTCGGTCTGACTCAGTGCTCCCAGCGTCTTTCTGCTGCCATTTATCCTGAAGCCACATTGTTTCCATTCAGGCTCCAACACTCTGCTCTGAGAGAGCGTCCCTCTGTAAATACAGGAAAATACATTTAACACAAAAACAGGGCATGTTTCAACATTTATACAACAAGCAATACCCTCACAACTGAAGACGAGAGAGTGTTTGCCTTAGTGGTAACTCCCCCATTGCTGAGTTTGAAGGTGTTGGACCCAAACCCCACTCCAGGCAGTGAGCAGAGCTCAGAACTCTCGCTCTGAACTATGGATCAATCCCAGTGGGATATTCAGGTGCACTGGCCCTTGTTGCTTCCCTTCAGCTGAAAGACAACCCTTCTGCCGTGCAGGAGCAAACCCCCAAAAGGCTGGGATCGAGACAATGACAGCCACAACCTGAAAACCTGTGAAATTATCTGTGTATCCTTCCACTGTTCTCCAAGAGAAGGCTGCAAAGATATGGAACTTTTTGGCCTTTTGGCTAAGATCAAGTGTCAGTTCTTATCAGGACAGGTGTCCAGTTGTGAGTCATCAGAGATAGTGGAGATCATTGCTGAATTGTGATTGGACGTTGGAGGATCGTTTGGTTGTGCTGACCTGCTCTTGGTGGATCTTCATGCTGGCTTTGGCCTAACGCCAATTCAGGTACCAGCCAACCTCAAGAGCTATGGCCTTAACAGCGGCCCGCAGCCCTGGACAGAGGTTTCAAAACACAGTCAGGTTGACTGTGAAGAAGGTGGAGGGTCATACTCCGGTCGATCTCATGCAGGTTGTTAAGATGGTGCTATGGTGATTCTGTGGGTTTACTGCAGTGGAGGGATGTGCTGAAGCTTGGGGTAGCTGCCGCCAAGGCGCGGTGGGGAAAGACCACTGTTTAACATCTGCCTGTCTAAAGAAAAGCAGGGGGCCCATGCAGTCATTTGGGCTCTGCTGACACCTCAGCTCAATATATGAGTGAGAAATGCACTGATCTGTATGTAATAATGATAATTCGGAGCTGTGTATGTAAATGTGGAAATATGAATGGCATTACCTAATGTACAGTGTATCAAATTATTCTATGCATATTTAATGAATAAAGTATATTTTTGAAATAAAAAAAAGTTTGCTTCTCGGCCTGGCGACTGTATGCCGAAATTGCAAACAGGAAGGCCACCTGACCAAGGATTGCAAGGAGGCCAAGAACTGTAACCTGTGCGGAGAGGCAGGCCACATGTACAAGGCCTGCCCAAGACGAGGAGCTGCCACCTACGCACAGATGGCCAGAGGTGGCAACACGAGCCGGGGACCGCCAAAGCCCAGCAGGGCACCACAAGATAGCACGGAAACGGTGCCTGGAGACACCCAGAAGGAAGAGCAGGCGGTAGCGGAGCAGACGGCAGACAGCGGGGAGGTACAGCAGCCGATCCAAGCTCCTTCAAGGCAGGCGGAGGAAATGGAAGAGGAGGAATCAAAGGAGGCAGATGACTGGATCACAGTCAGAAATAGGAAGAGGAAACCTGTCTCGGGCCCCAAAGCCACCCAGAGAAGGGGGAAACGACACCTCCAAGTCGAGGATACAGGCAGCTCTTCTGATGGTGAGGACGGGCGCAAGAAGGGTCGCCATCAGAGGAAGAGACAGAGCGCCATGGGGAGAAAGGAGGGCAGCACCACCCAAGAAGGGAAAGACGATCCCTCTGTGGGGATGGGTAAAGGCCTCCCCCTACCCGGTGAGAACCAAGAGGTGTCCACCGGCCCACAGCTCCAGGTAACTGGGAGCAGCGGTCCTGTGACAGCCCCGCTGTCAGATGGAGAACTGGACGGTGCGGACCCTGGGCTTGACACAAAGACACCAGAGCGGGGAAATGGCTCCAGCGTGGAGCCGGACAGCTACCTCAGCCCTGGGATGGTCCAGCAGTTTGCCGTCACCACGGGGATGCACACAGCTACCCCAGAGGAGCAAGACCAGCAGCAAATGGACACTATTAACCTTGTAAATTGTTAAAATGGGGTTTAAAGTTGCCAGCATCAATGTGCGTAGCATCAAATCGGCTACGCGATGTGTTTCAACGATGGCCTTCCTGGCCGGCGTTAAAGCCGACCTCCTGTTTCTGCAGGAGTGTGGGATACCGCACCTCAGCAGCTACAGGAGATGGTCGAGCTTGTGGGCCCATGGGCAGTCAGTTTGGTCGGGAGGCAACGATAGCCGCGCCTCCGGCCTGGGTATCCTGTTGCGAGGAAGCAACTTCACCATCTCCGAGGTTAAGGAGGTGGTGGGCGGGCGCCTCCTCGTCGCCGACGTTATGTACAGGAATGCTCCCCTGAGACTGATCAATGTGTACGCCCCAGTGGGTAAGAGTGAACGGTTGGCCGTCCTGCAGCAGCTTCCACTGTTGCTGGCTACGTCCAGGCCGGTCATTCTGGCCGGAGACTTCAACTGTATCATTGATGCAGATGGACGATCCGGCGGGGGGGACAGTAAACTGGACGCCACGTCCAGAGCCCTGATGGACGCGGTAAAAGATGCCAAGCTGCACGACGTCTTCAGCACCCCTGCAGACGGAGCGCAGCGTAGATACACCTGGTCACGGGCAGACGGGTCTATCCGCTCAAGGATAGATTACCTGTTTGTGTCCCGAACGCTCTCGGTCAGATCCACCGACGTCAAGCCGGTGTTCTTCTCTGACCACTGCCTCCTGCTGGCCGACTGTCACCTACAGGACGAGCAGCGGGCGGGTAAGGGAACGTGGATGCTGAACACAAAGCTGTTGACCCCGGGAAACATTGAGGAGCTCAAGAGGGACTACGCAGGTTGGAGAACCGTGATGCCCCTCTTTGAGTCTCCAGCAGACTGGTGGGAAACAGTTAAAGGGAACATCAAGAGGTTCTTCATCCTCAAAGGTGTTCAGGAGGCGAGAGAGAGGCGGGGAAAACTGTCCCAGCTCCAGGAAAGTATGCAGAACCTGCTCCTGCTGCAGACGATGGGGGTCGATGTCACAGAGGACCTCAAGGAGGTGAAGGGCCAGCAAGCCTCGCTCTTTGCGTCAGAGGCCTCCAAGATAATCTTCCGGTCCAGGGTCCGCTCGGTGGAGCAGGACGAGACGTGCTCACGTTTCTTCTTCCAGAAGGTGCACAAAGAGAGCTCTGTGCTCAGCAGCCTGAAGGAAGAAGACGGCTCGATAACGTCATCTCAGGCTGGCATCATGAGGATCAGTAAATCCTTCTATGCCAGTCTGTATGACGCGAAGCCGACCGACAGCGCGGCCTCCCAGTCGTTCCTGTCGTCTATCACGGAGGTCTTAGACGACAGAACACGCGAGAGGCTGGACCAGCCGCTATCACTGGACGAGCTGACCAAGGCCCTCGAGTCCTTCGAAAAGAATAAAACTCCCGGAAGCGACGGCTTACCGGTCGAGCTCTATTCCGCTCTGTGGGACTTGATTGGCCAGGACCTGCTGGAGGTGTATGTCAGTATGCTTCGGGCAGGTACCATGAGCGAATCCATGAGGAAAGGCATCATCACCCTCATCTATAAGCGGAAGGGGGAGAGGGAGGAACTCAAAAATTGGAGACCGATCACACTGTTGAATGCAGATTACAAAATCCTGTCAAAAGTAATTGCCAACCGGGTCAGGTCTGCTCTGGGGTCGGTGATTCACCCTGACCAAACCTGTACTGTGCAAGGCAGGAAGATCGCTGAGAGTCTCGCACTCCTCAGGGATACGATCGCCTACGTGCAGGACAGAGGGTTGGACGCCTGCCTGATCAGCCTGGACCAGGAGAAAGCCTTTGACAGGATATCACACATGTATATGAGAGATGTTCTCTCCAAAATGGGCTTTGGGGAGGGAATCTGCAATTGGATCAGACTGCTCTGCACCAACATCGTCAGTGCAGTCTCAATCAATGGGTGGGAATCAGATAGCTTCCCAGTCAGATCTGGAGTCAGGCAGGGCTGCCCTCTCTCTCCAGCCTTGTTTGTGTGCTGCATAGAGCCATTTGCCGAGTCGTTCAGGAAGGATGCGAGCCTGAGAGGGGTGACTATTCCGGGCAGCGGGGGCCTGCAGGTTAAGGCCTCCCTGTACATGGATGACGTCGCCGTTTTCTGCTCGGATCCGCTGTCCGTGCGCAGACTCATGTGCATTTGTGACCAGTTCGAACGGGCCTCGGGGGCCAAGGTAAACCGAGGCAAGAGCGAGGCCATGCTCTTCGGGAACTGGGCCGACCAATCCTCGATCCCCTTCACCGTCAGGACCGACCACCTGAAAGTGCTGGGTATTTGGTTCGGGGGGGCTGGGGCATGTGCCAAGTCTTGGGAGGAGCGTATCAGTAAAGTGAGGCAGAAACTGGGCAGATGGAGGCTACGGTCGCTCTCCATCACGGGAAAAAACCTGGTCATCAGGTGTGAGGCACTGTCATTGCTGTTGTACGTGGCACAGGTCTGGCCTATTCGCAGAACCTGCGCCGCTGCAGTCGCCTGGGCCATCTTCCAGTTCATATGGAGTTCAAAGATGGACCGGGTCCGAAGGGACTCACTGTACAAAGATCTGGGCAACGGGGGAAAAAATACACCCAATGCCACCCTCACCCTGATGGCCACCTTTGTGTGTGGCTGCATCAAGCTGTGTGTGGATCCCCGGTACGCAAACACCAAGTGTCACTACGTACTGAGGTTCTACCTGTCCCCGGTGTTGCGAAGGATGGGCCTGGCCTCGCTGCCGCGGAACGCTCCGAGTAGTTGGACCGTTCCGTACCACCTGTCCTTCGTGGAGAAATTTCTGAAGAAAAACACCTTTGACCACAAGTCCATCAGGAAGTGGTCAGCACGTAGCGTCCTCGGGACGCTTCGGGAAAAGGAGAGGGCGGATCCTGTTGAGTGGTTCCCTGAGCAGACTGTCAAAGCAATTTGGCAGAATGCCTCATCGCCAGAACTTTCCAACAAGCACCAAGACATGGCTTGGCTGGTGGTGAGAAGGGCTCTGCCTGTGAGATCGTTTATGCACGCCCGGACTCTCAGCCGCACCGCACGCTGCCCTTGAAGCGGCTGCGGGGGGGACGAGACTGTCACACACCTCCTTCTGGAATGTGCCTATGCAGAGGAAGTCTGGAGAGGAATGCAGTGGTATTTGTCGAGGTTCATCCCGAGCAGCACCGTGACGCGGGACTCCGTGCTCTACGGCCTGTTCCCCGGGACGCACACCGAGATGAACATCAACTGCGCCTGGAGGATCATCAACTCGGTGAAGGACGCTCTCTGGGCGGTCCGAAACCTGTTGATCTTCCAGCTGAAGGAGTTGACCACGACTGAGTGTTGCAGACTGGCACATTCCAAGGTCCAGGACTACGTGTTGAGGGACGCGCTGAAGCTTGGGGCAGCTGCCGCCAAGGCGCGGTGGGGAAAGACCACCGTTTAACATCTGCCTGTCTAAAGAAAAGCAGGGGGCCCATGCAGTCATTTGGGCTCTGCTGACACCTCAGCTCAATATATGAGTGAGAGATGCACTGATCTGTATGTAATAATGATAATTCGGAGCTGTGTATGTAAATGTAGAAATATGAATGGCATTACCTTATGTACAGTGTATCAAATTATTCTATGCATATTTTATGACTAAAGTATATTTTTGAAATAAAAAAAAAGGGGACGTGTACTGCCTGCAGCATTTCTCTGGGGCAGGCTACATCGATGGGACGTTCAGGAGTGTGAAGCATTGTGAGCAGCTCTTGAAGGTCTTCAAGGAGAAGGAAGGGGAACCTCTGTTCTCCATCTTGTCGGCGGTCCTGTTGTGTGTGCTTCCTGCGCAGAGGAGTCGGGTTGTTACAATCCAAATGTACAACCCTTACGTCCCAGCGGCAGATGTTCTCACCTTCTTGAAGAGGTATGTCTAGGTGGAAGGAGAAAGCACCGATGTGGTCAATCCTTTCGGGATCTGGACCAGCAAAAGACAGATCAAGGTAACCCTGAGGGTCGATGGCAGCGGGAACATCCTCCACCCACCCTCCAGCTTCGCCATCGGAGGAAGCAGAGGCTACCTGACATACGCTGGGCAGCCGAAGGTGTGCCGAACCTGCGGGAGGTCAGGCCACATGGCCGACTGTAAGGTGACCGTATGCCGAAATTGCAAGCAGGAAGGCCACCCGACCAAGGATTGTAAGGAGGCCAAGAACTGTAACCTGTGCGGAGAGGCGGGCCACATGTACAAGGCCTGCCCAAGATGAGGAGCCGCCACTTACGCGGGGTATGGCCGGAGGTGGCAACACGAGCCGGGGACCGCCAAAGACCAGCAAGGCACCACAAGATAGCACGGAAATGGTGCCTGGAGGCACCCAGAAGGAAGAGCAGGCGGTAGTGGAGCAGACGGCAGACAGCGGGGAGGTGCAGCGGCCGATCCAAGCTCCTTCAAGGCAGACGGAGGAAATGGAAGAGGAGGAATCAAAGGAGGCAGAGGACTGGATCACAGTCAAAAACAGGAAGAGGAAACCTCTCGGGGGCCCCAAAGCCACCCAGAGAAGGGGGAAACGATACCTGCAAGTCGAGGATACAGGCAGCTCTTCCGATGGTGAGGACGGGCGCAAGAAGGGTCGCCACCAGAGGAAGAGACAGAGCACCGTGGCGAGAAAGGAGGGCAGCACCACCCAGGAAGGGAAAGACGATCCCTCTGTCGGGATGGGTAAAGGCCTCCCCCGACCCGGTGAGAACCAAGAGTTATCCACCGGCCCACAGCTCCAGGTAACTGGGAGCAGCGGTCCTGTGACTGCCCCGCTGTCAGATGGAGAACTGGACGGTGCGGACCCTGGGCTCGACACAAAGACACCAGAGCGGGGAAACGGCCCCAGCGTGGAGCCGGACAGCTACCTCGGCCCTGAGAGGGTCCAGCAGTTTGCCGTCACCACGGGGATGCACACAGCTACCCCAGAGGAGCAAGACCAGCAGCAAATGGACACTGTTAACCTTGTAAATTGTTAAAATGGGGTTTAAAGTTGCCAGCATCAATGTGCGTAGCATCAACTCGGCTACGCGATGTGTTTCAACGATGGCCTTCCTGGCCAGCGTTAAAGCCGACCTCCTGTTTCTGCAGGAGTGTGGGATACCGCACCTCAGCAGCTACAGGAGATGGTCGAGCTTGTGGGCCCATGGGCAGTCAGTTTGGTCGGGAGGCAACGATAGCCGCGCCTCCGGCCTGGGTATCCTGTTGCGAGGAAGCAACTTCACCATCTCCGAGGTTAAGGAGGTGGTGGGCGGGCGCCTCCTTGTCGCCGACGTTATGTACAAGAATGCTCCCGTGAGACTGATCAATGTGTACGCCCCAGTGGGTAAGAGTGAACGGTTGGCCATCCTGCAGCAGCTTCCACTGTTGCTGGCTATGTTCAGGCCGGTCATTCTGGCCGGAGACTTCAACTGTATCGTTGATGCAGATGGACGATCCGGCGGGGGGGTCAGTAAACTGGACGCCATGTCCAGAGCCCTGATGGACACGGTAAAAGATGCCAAGCTGCACGACGTCTTCAGCACCCCTGCAGACGGAGCGCAGTGTAGATACACCTGGTCACAGGCAGACGGGTCTATCCGCTCAAGGATAGATTACCTGTTTGTGTCCCGAACGCTCTCGGTCAGATCCACCGACGTCAAGCCGGTGTTCTTCTCTGACCACTGCCTCCTGCTGGCCGACTGTCACAGGACGAGCAGTGGGCGGGTAAGGGAATGTGGAAGCTGAACACAAAGCTGTTGACCCCGGGAAACATCGAGGAGCTCAAGAGGGACTATGCAGGTTGGAGAACCGCGAAGTCCCTCTTTGAGTCTCCAGCAGACTGGTGGGAAACAGTTAAAGGGAACCTCAAAAGCTTCTTCATCCTCAAAGGAGGATGTTCAGGAGGCGAGAGAGAGGCGGGGAAAACTGTCCTAGCTCCAGGAAAGTATGCAGAAACTGCTCCTGCTGCAGATGATGGGGGTCGATGGCACGGAGGACCTCAAGGAGGTGAAGGGCCAGCAAGCCTCACTCTTTGCCTCGGAGGCCTCCAAGATAATCTTCCGGTCCAGGGTCCACTCGGTGGAGCAGGATGAGACGTGCTCACGTTTCTTCTTCCAGAAGGTGCACAAAGAGAGCTCCGTGCTCAGCAGCCTGAAGGAAGAAGACGGCTCGACAACGTCATCTCAGGCTGACGTCATGAGGATCAGTAAATCCTTCTATGCCAGTCTGTATGACGCGAAGCCGACCGACAGCGCGGCCTCCCAGTCATTCCTGTCGTCTATCACGGAGGTCTTAGATGACAGAACACGCGAGAGGCTGGACCAGCCGCTATCTCTGGATGAGCTGACCAAGGCCCTCGAGTCCTTTGAAAAGAATAAAACTCCTGGAAGCGACGGCTTACCGGTCGAGCTCTATTCCGCTCTGTGGGACTTGATTGGCCAGGACCTGCTGGAGGTGTATGTCCATATGCTTCAAGCGGGTACCATGAGCGAATCCATGAGGAAAGGCATCATCACCCTCATCTACAAGCGGAAGGGGGGAAGGGAGGAACTCAAAAATTGGAGACCGATCACACTGTTGAATGCAGATTACAAAATCCTGTCAAAGGTAATCGCCAACTGGGTCAGGTCTGCTCTGGGGTCGGTGATTCACCCTGACCAAACCTGTGCTGTGCCGGGCAGGAAGATCGCTGAGAGTCTCGCACTCCTCAGGGATACGATCGCCTACGTGCAGGACAGAGGGTTGGACGCCTGCCTGATCAGCCTGGACCAGGAGAAAGCCTTTGACAGGATATCACACAGGGATATGAGAGATGTTCTCTCCAAAATGGGCTTTGGGGAGGGAATCTGCAATTGGATCAGACTGCTCTACACCAACATTGTCAGTGCAGTCTCAATCAATGGGTGGGAATCAGATAGCTTCCCAGTCAGATCTGGAGTCAGGCAGGACTGCCCTCTCTCTCCAGCCTTGTTTGTGTGCTGCATAGAGCCATTTGCCGAGTCCATCAGGAAGGATGCGAGCCTGAGAGGGGTGACTATTCCGGGCAGCGGGAGTCTGCAGGTTAAGGCCTCCCTGTACATGGATGACGTCGCCGTTTTCTGCTCGGATCCGCTGTCCGTGCGCAGACTCGTGTGCATTTGTGACCAGTTCGAACGGGCCTCGGGGGCCAAGGTAAACCGAGACAAGAGCAAGGCCATGCTCTTCGGGAACTGGGCCGACCAATCCTCGATCCCCTTCATTGTCAGGACCGACCACCTGAAGGTGCTGAGTATTTGGTTCGGGGAGGCTGGGGCGTGCGCCAGGTTTTGGGAGGAGCGTATCAGTAAAGTGAGGCAGAAAAGTGAGGAGCTAAAGAGGGAGCTAAGAGAAGCGAGAAGGGGACATGAAAAGTCTTTAGCTGGTAGGATTAGGGAAAACCCAAAGGCTTTCTATAGGTATGTCAAGAATAAAAGGATGACTAGGGTAGGTATCGGTCCAGTCAAGGATAGTAGTGGGAAGTTGTGTGTGGAGGCGGAGGAGATTGGAGAGACATTAAATCAGTACTTTTCATCAGTATTCACTCAGGAACAGGACACTGTTGCTGATGTGAATATGGAATCACAAATAATTAGAATGGATGCCCTGGAAATATGCAGGGAAGAGGTTTTGGGAATATTGGAAAGGATGAATATAGATAAGTCTCCTGGGCCTGATGGCATTTACCCCAGGATCCTATGGGAAGCTAGGGAGGAGATAGCAGAGCCATTGGCCTGGATTTTTATGTCGTCATTGTCAACGGGAATAGTACCAGAGGACTGGAGGATAGCGAATGTGGTCCCATTGTTCAAGAAAGGGAGTAGGGATAGCCCTAGTAACTATAGGCCAGTGAGTCTGACTTCAGTGGTGGGCAAAGTCTTAGAGAGAATGGTAAGGGATAAGATTTATGAACATCTGGGTAGGAATAACGTGATCAGGGATAGCCAGCATGGTTTTGTGAAGGGCAGGTCGTGCCTCACAAACCTTATTGAGTTCTTTGAGAAGGTGACTAAGGAAGTGGATGAGGGTAAAGCAGTAGATGTTGTGTATATGGATTTTAGTAAGGCGTTCGATAAGGTTCCCCATGGTAGGCTAATGCTAAAACTTCGGAGGTATGGCATTGAGGATACATTAGAGGTTTGGATTAGGAATTGGCTGGCTGGAAGGAGACAGAGGGTAGTAGTTGATGGATTATGTTCATCTTGGAGCGCAGTTACTAGCGGTGTACCACAAGGATCTGTTTTGGGACCATTGCTTTTTGTTATCTTTATAAATGATCTAGAGGAAGGACTTGAAAGCTGGGTAAGCAAGTTTGCGGATGACACAAAAGTCGGTGGAGTTGTGGATAGTGAGGAAGGAAGTGGTAGGTTACAGCGGGATATAGATAAGTTGCAGAGCTGGGCGGAAATGTGGCAAATGGAATTCAATGTAGCTAAGTGCGAAGTCGTTCACTTTGGTAGGAATAACAAGATGATGGATTACTGGGCTAATGGTAGGCTACTTGGTAGTGTGGATGAGCAGAGGGATCTTGGTGTCTATGTACACAGATCTCTGAAAGTTGCCACCCAGGTAAATAGTGCTGTGAGGAAGGCATATGGTGTACTGGGCTTTATTGGCAGAGGAATTGAGTTCCGGAGTCCTGAGGTCATGTTGCAGTTGTATAAGACTCTGGTGAGGCCTCATCTGGAGTATTGTGTGCAGTTTTGATCGCCTTACTATAGGAAGGATGTGGAAGCTTTAGAACGAGTGCAGAGGAGGTTTACCAGGATGTTGCCTGGAATGGTAGGAAAATCTTATGAGGAAAGGCTGAGGCACTTGGGGCTGTTCTCATTGGAGAAGAGAAGGTTTAGGGAGATCTGATAGAAGTGTATAAGATGATTAGGGGTTTAGATAGGGTAGATACTAAGAACCTTTTACCGCTAATGGAGTCAGGTGTTACTAGGGGACATAGCTTTAAATTAAGGGGTGGTAGGTATAGGACAGATGTTAGGGGTAGATTCTTCACACAGCGGGTTGTGAGTTCATGGAATGCCCTGCCCGTATCAGTGGTGAACTCTCCTTCTTTATGGTCATTTAAGCGGGCATTGGATAGGCATTTGGAAGTTATTGGGCTAGTATAGGTTAGGTAGGATTCGGTCGGCGCAACATCGAGGGCCGAAGGGCCTGTACTGCGCTGTATCCTTCTATGTTCTATGTTCTATGTTCTAAACTGGGCAGATAGAGGCTACGGTCGCTCTCCATCACGGGAAAAAACCTGGTCATCAGGTGTGAGGCACTGTCATTGCTGTTGTACGTGGCACAGGTCTGGCCTATTCCCAGAACCTGCGCCGCTGCAGTCACCCGGGCCATCTTCCAGTTCATATGGAGTTCAAAGATGGACCGGGTCCGAAGGGACTCACTATACAAAGATCTGGGCAACGGGGGAAAAAATACACCCAATGCCACCCTTACCCTGATGGCCACCTTTGTGTGTGGCTGCATCAAGCTGTGTGTGGATCCCCGGTACGCAAACACCAAGTGTCACTACGTACTGAGGTTCTACCTGTCCCCGGTGTTGCGAAGGATGGGCCTGGCCTCGCTGCCGCAGAACGCTCCGAGTAGTTGGACCGTTCCGTACCACCTCTCCTTCGTGGAGAAATTTTTGAAGAAAAACACCTTTGACCACAAGTCCATCAGGAAGTGGTCAGCACGTAGCATCCTTGAGACCCTTCGGGAAAAGGAGAGGGTGGATCCTGTTGAGTGGTTCCCTGAGCAGAGTGTCAAAGCAATTTGGCAGAATGCCTCATCGCCAGAACTTTCCAACAAGCACCAAGACATGGCTTGGCTGGTGGTGAGAAGGGCTCTGCCTGTGAGATCCTTTATGCACGCCCGGACTCTCAGCCGCACCGCACGCTGCCCTTGAAGCGGCTGCGGGGGGGACGAGACTGTCACACACCTCCTTCTGGAATGTGCCTATGCAGAGGAAGTCTGGAGAGGAATGCAGTGGTATTTGTCGAGGTTCGTCCCGAGCAGCGCCGTGACGCGGGACTCCGTGCTCTACGGCCTGTTCCCCGGGACGCACACCGAGACGAACATCAACTGCGCCTGGAGGATCATCAACTCGGTGAAGGACGCTCTCTGGGTGGTCCGAAACCTGTTGATCTTCCAGCTGAAGGAGTTGACCCCGACTGAGTGTTGCAGACTGGCACATTCCAAGGTCCAGGACTACGTGTTGAGGGATGCGCTGAAGCTTGGGGCAGCTGCCGCCAAGGCACGGTGGGGAAAGACCACCATTTAACATCTGCCTGTCTAAAGAAGATCAGGGGGCCCATGCAGTCATTTGGGGCTCTGCTGATGCCTCAGCTCAATATATGAGTGAGAAATGCACAGACCTGTATGTAATAATGAAAATTCTGAGCTGTGTATGTAAATGTGGACATATGTATGGCATTACCTAATGTACAGTGTATCAAATTATTTTATGCATATTTTATGAATAAAGTATATTTTTGAAATAAAAAAAAGACACCAGAGCGGGGAAATGGCTCCAGCGTGGAGGCGGACAGCTACCTCGGCCCTGGGATGGTCCAGCAGTTTGCCGTCACCACGGGGATGCACACAGCTACCCCAGAGGAGCAAGACCAGCAGCAAATGGACACTGTTAACCTTGTAAATTGTTAAAATGGGGTTTAAAATTGCCAGCATCAATGTGCGTAGCATCAACTCGGCTACGCGATGTGTTCCAACGATGGCCTTCCCTGGCCAGCGTTAAATCCGACCTCCTGTTTCTGCAGGAGTGTGGGATACCGCACCTCAGCAGCTACAGGAGATGGTCGAGCTTGTGGGCCCATGGGCAGTCAGTTTGGTCGGGAGGCAACGATAGCCGCGCCTCCGGCCTGGGTATCCTGTTGCGAGGAAGCAACTTCACTATCTCCGAGGTTAAGGAGGTGGTGGGCGGGCGCCTCCTCGTCGCCGACGTTATGTACAAGAATGCTCCCCTGAGACTGATCAATGTGAACGCCCCAGTGGGTAAGAGTGAACGGTTGGCCGTCCTGCAGCAGCTTCCCCTGTTGCTGGCTACGTCCAGGCCAGTCATTCTGGCCGGAGACTTCAACTGTATCATTGATGCAGATGGATGATCCGGCGGGGGGGTGAGTAAACTGGACGCCACGTCCAGAGCCCTGATGGACACGGTAAAAGATGCCAAGCTGCACGACGTCTTCAGCACCCCTGCAGACGGAGCGCAGCGTAGATACACCTGGTCATGGGCAGACGGGTCTATCCGCTCAAGGATAGATTACCTGTTTGTGTCCCGAACGCTCTCGATCAGATCCACCGACGTCAAGCCGGTGTTCTTCTCTGACCACTGCCTCCTGCTGGCCGACTGTCACCTACAGGACGAGCAGCGGGCGGGTTAGGGAACGTGGAAGCTGAACACAAAGCTGTTGACCCCGGGAAACATCGAGGAGCTCAAGAGGGGATTACGCAGGTTGGAAAACCGCGAAGCCCCTCTTTGAGTCTCCAGCATGCTGGTGGGAAACAGTTAAAGGGAACATCAAGAGCTTCTTCATCCTCAAAAGTGTTCAGGAGGCGAGAGAGAGGCGGGGAAAACTGTCCCAACTCAAGGAAAGTATGCAGAACTTGCTCCTGCTGCAGACGATGGGGGTCGATGTCACGGAGGACCTCAAGGAGGTGAAGGGCCAGCAAGCCTCGCTCTTTTCCTCGGAGGCTTCCAAGATAATCTTCCGGTCCAGGGTCCACTCGGTGGAGCAGGATGAGACGTGCTCACGTTTCTTCTTCCAGAAGGTGCACAAAGAGAGCTCTGTGCTCAGCAGCCTGAAGGAAGAAGACGGCTTGATAACGTCATCTCAGGCTGACGTCATGAGGATCAGTAAATCCTTCTATGCCAGTCTGTATGACGCGAAGCCAATCGACAGCGCGGCCTCCCAGTCATTCCTGTTGTCTATCACGGAGGTCTTAGACAATGGAACACGCAAGAGGCTGGACCAGCCGCTATCTCTGGACGATCTGACCAAGGCCCTTGAGTCCTTCGAAAAGAATAAAACTCCCGGAAGCGACGGCTTACCGGTCGAGCTCTATTCCACTCTGTGGGACTTGATTGGCCAGGACCTGCTGGAGGTGTATGTCAGTATGCTTCGGGCAGGTACCATGAGTGAATCCATGAGGAAAGGCATCAGCACCCTCATCTACAAGCGGAAGGGGGAGAGAGAGGAAATTAGAAATTGGAGACCGATCTCACTGTTAAACACAGACTACAAAATCTTGTCAAAGGTCATCGCCAACCGGGTCAGGTCTGCTCTGGGAGCGGTGATCCACCCCAACCAAACCTGTGCTGTGCCGGGCAGGAAGATCGCTGAGAGTCTCGCACTCCTCAGAGATACGATCGCCGACGTGCAGGGCAGGGGGGTGGACACCTGCCTCATCAGTCTGGACCAGGAGAAAGCCTTTGACAGGATACCGCATACATATATGAGGGATGTCCTCTCCAAAATGGGCTTTGGGGAGGGAATCTGCAATTGGATCAGACTGCTCTACACCAACATTGTCAGTGCAGTCTCAATCAATGGGTGGGAATCAGATAGCTTCCCTGTAAGATCTGGAGTCAGGCAGGACTGCCCACTCTCTCCTGCCTTGTTTGTGTGTTGCATAGAGCCATTTGCCGAATCCATCAGGAAGGATGCGAGCCTGAGAGGGGTGACTATTCCTGGCAGCGGGGGCCTACAGGTTAAGGCCTCCATGTACGTGGATGACGTCACCTTTTTCTGCTCGGATCCGCTGTCCATGCACAGACTCCTATGCATCTGCGACCAGTTTGAGCGGGCCTCAGGCAAGAGTGAGGCCATGCTCTTTGGGAACTGGGCCGACCAATCATATATCCCCTTCACTGTCAGGACTGACCACCTGAAGGTGCTGGGTATTTGGTTCGGGGGTGCTGGGGCATGCGCCAAGACCTGGGAGGAGCGGATCAGGAAGATGAGACAGAAACTAGGCAGATGGAAATAACGGTCGCTCTCCATCGTGAGAAAAAACCTGGTCATCAGGTGCGAGGTACTCTCAGTATTGTTGTATGTGGCACAGTCCTGGCCTATCCCCAGAACCTGTGCTGCCGCAGTCACCCGGGCCATCTTCCACTTCATGTGGAGATCAAAGATGGACCGGGTCCGAAGAGACACCATGTACAAAGACCGGTGCAATGGGGGAAAAAGCACTCCCAATGCCACCCTCGCCCTGATGGCCACCTTTGTGTGTGGCTGCATCAAGCTGTGTGTGGATCCCTGGTACGCAAACACCAAGTGTCACTACGTACTGAGATGTTGCGAAGGATGGACCTGGCCTCGCTGCCGCGGAACGCTCCGCGTAGTTGGACCGTTCTGTACCACCTGTCCTTTGTGGAGAAATTTCTGAAGAAAAACACCTTTGACCACCAGTCCATCAGGAAGTGGTCAGCACTTTGCGTCCTTGAGACCCTTCGGGAAAAGGTGAGGGCAGATCCTGTTGAGTGGTTCCCTGAGCAGACTGTCAAAGCTATTTGGCAGAATGCCTCATTGCCAGAACTTTCCAACAAGCACCAAGACATGGCTTGGCTGGTGGTGAGAAGGGCTCTACCTGTGAGATCGTTTATGCACGCCCGGACTCTCAGCCGCACCGCACGCTGCCCTTGAAGCGGCTGCGGGGGGGACAAGACTGTCACACACCTCCTTCTGGAATGTGCCTATGCAGAGGAAGTCTGGAGAGGAATGCAGTGGTATTTGTCGAGGTTCGTCCCGAGCAGCATCGTGATGCGGAACTCCGTGCTCTACGGCCTGTTCCCCGGGACGCACACCGAGACGAACATCAACTGTGCCTGGAGGATCATCAACTCGGTGAAGGACGCTCTCTGGGTGGTCCGAAACCTGTTGATCTTCCAGCTGAAGGAGTTGACCCCGACTGAGTGTTGCAGACTGGCACATTCCAAGGTCCAGGACTACGTGTTGATGGACGCACTGAAGCTTGGGGCAGCTGCTGCCAAGGCGCGGTGGGGAAAGACCACCGTGTAACATCTGCCTGCCTAAGAAGAACGGGGGCCCACATAGTCATTTGGGCTCTGCTGACACGTCAGCTCAAAATGTAATCATACCGACTTGTAAATAGGAATGATTACTCTGTTTCGGTATGCAAAGAAATGGAATGTTTATCTATGTACGGCCTGTCCAGTTGTATAGATCGAAGTATTTATGAATAAAGTATATTTTTGAAATTAAAAAAAATTCAGGTGCACTGGCCCTTGTTGCTTCCCTTCAGCTGAAAGACAATCCTTCTGCCGTGCAGGAGCAAACCCCCAAAAGGCTGGGATCGAGACAATGACAGCCACAACCTGAAAACCTATGAAACTATCTGTGTATCCTTCCACTGTTCTCCAAAGGAAGGCTGCAAAGATATGGAACTGAAAACTGAGATTTATCTGGGCAGCTTCACCTGCAGGAAGTTAGCTTTCAATAAATCTTGCAGGCAGCTGGACAGGACACTTTGCTTTATCATCCAGGATACAATTCTCAGAGAAGGGAGGTGATGATGGAGCTGTGCAGGACTTTGGTTAGGCCACAGCTGGAGCACTGTGTGTTGTTCTGGTCACGGTAAGATCAGAAGGAAGGGATCACACTGTTGGGGGAGCAGAGGAGATTGACCAGGATGTTGTCTGGGTTGGTGCAGAGAAGGCTGAGTGGGACCTGGATTGAGGACATGGACAGGCTGGTTAAAAGAAGTTATTCCCTTTAGTTGAAAGGGGACATCACCAACACAGGAAACTGCATCACCAACCCAAGGAAATCTAAACACATATATAGAAAGCAGGACATAACACCAGCGCTTCATTGGAGGCTCACTGATGATGTTACTTAGTATGGTGATGAAACGTCTGAAAATAAACCTTCCAGCTCAGCGAGCAAACTTATATCCACAGCTGAACAAAATTAGAATGAAGAGCCATGTAAGTACAGGACCAGGTGGGAAAAGTAACTGTTGTCAGACAGGGTGAAATTGCAATGGTGAGGCTGTACTGGACTGCAGAGGAGAGTAGAGAGAAGAATAGATACAGTTATTGATACAATCCATGACAGAATGGCTCTTGACATGGTCTTCCAAGGTCAGATTGGCAAAAGTGAAGAATTATAATCATCAGCAACTGTCATGGCAAAGAGGGAGAAATAAATTGAATTATTTTTACTGTTCTTCTCTTCAATCTATAACTGAGACTGTTCGTAATTACCTCTCTGATGTTTTATTTCTCCTTAAAGATAGATTATGATCAGTTGCCCCCAAATCCTGTTTATGAAGTACCATTTAAAATAACCAACAGCAAATTCTTTGGAATTAAGAGAAAGTTGGGTTTATTACTGCGTGCAAAACACAGAGCAACAGCCCATGGAACATCACTGCATCCAAGAGAGAAACAATAGAGAAAGGTAATGTAAGATATTAAAATCAAAGATATCAGTATTAGTTCACATGAACTCAAATGTCCAATAAGTCAGTGTCCAATTGAAGCTCTTTCAGTTGGCTGTGCACTGAAATCCCTCTCACCGAAGCTCAGATGCAGTTGAATTCCTGATGAAGATGTGATAGTTATAAGCTGGGAATTAATTCACTTCAGAGGCAAAACACAGCCTTCTTCCAGAAAACAGACTCCTGTGAAATGTTAGATCAGTTGTAGACGATTAGCTCTGCCTGGAGCTGTTTATGAAGTGCCCCATATGGTGTTACAAACAGACGAATTCAGAAGTCCAAGTTGAATAAGTGAAGGTGGTTCAGACAAGCCAACAGCTTCCATCATTTGGTTAGAGACATTTAACAAACAAGATCAATCGATTCCCCTGATCAGAAACCATTGGGTTTTGTAGTGGATAACTGTGATGATATTTGCATTAAGGTCAGGTGACAATGGGTTTTCATGGTCTCCTTTGTTCAGAACTGACAGAGGTAAATGTCCCATCGACAAACTGCTTTGTATTGGCTTGGCTAGGATGTTCATAAATGACAAGGAGTGTCATATTCCAGACGATCATTACTTCACATTTATCCTAGTAATTGCAGGAAATTCCTGGAGGTAATTAATTTGTTAATGAGATTGAGACCCACAATGTCACCACCACCTGGAAAATCATTTAGAAATCAGAGATTTATGTCTTGATCACATTTGTACTTTGATGTGCAGGTTTTTTGGGGCCAGGGTGGAGTTTAATCATAGTCTATTTCTCAGAAGTTATGATTTGGAGGAGCTGGTGCTGGACTGGGGTGGACAAAGTTAAAAAGTTGCTCCAGGGTTATAACAGAGCCCTACCATTAGCAGTCAATAGGCTTCCAACCACTAGAATTCCTATTAACCAAGCTTTGGGTCACATCTCCTAATGTCCACTACTAGCTGCTGTCAATTCTTGTCCAATCAATTCCTGTGAAACACCTACAAATGTCTTTCTATTGGAGAGGCACAGATACATTGAAGTGTTGTGGAGTGAAGGATACAGATAGTGAAGGGCAAGGGCAGAAAGAGATCTGAAAATAAGGGTTAGAATTTTAACAGTGACACTGATTAACAAAATCCACTGTACGTCAATGAGCACAGGACTGATAGGTGAACAGAATTTGGTGTAAATCAAAATGAAAGCATCTGGGTTTTGGATGAATTGAAGATGATGGAAGATACAAGGTGAAAGGCTAGCCATGAGTGTGCTGGAACAGTACAAACCAGAAGGCACAGACATGGATGACAGTCTCAGCAGATGAGCAGAAGCTCAATTGGGTGAGTCAGGCAGAGGCAATAGGAGCACAGAGCTTAGCACATATGTGCAGGCAAAAGCTCAGCTTGGAGTCAAATACAACACCTGGATTGAGAAGAGTACAGTTTGGTTTCACAGTAGTCAGGGAGAGGGAAGGAATTGGTGGCTCTGAATTCAAGATTGTGGCAGAGCCCGCAATATTTTGGACATCACAATATTTAGCAGGAGGATAGCTCTGTCTTCTAGTATTGCAATAAATCTGACAAGTTAAAAACAGTGGTGGGATTGGGAAACATTCTGCTGAGGTACATTGATTTGCTTTCAGTGTATAAGTGGAATTTAACAGTGTTTGTCAATGTTATCACCATGGGGATTCAAGTAGATTAGAAATAGGTGGAGGAGGGGGAAAAGCCAAGGAAGACCCTCAGGGAACACCAGAAATACTTGTGCTGGAATGGAACTGAAGCTACGAAAGGGAATTCCTTCCAATAAATGGGCAGCACGGTGGCACAGTGGTTAGCACTGCTGCCTCACAGCGGCAGAGACCTGGGTTCAATTCCCACCTCAGGCGACTGACTGGGTGGAGTTTGCACATTCTCCCCGTGTCTGCGTGGGTTTCCTCCGGGTGCTCCGGTTTCCTCCCACAGTCCAAACATGTGCGGGTCAGGTGAATTGGCCATGCTAAAATTGCCCGTAGTGTTAGGTAAGGGGTAGATGTAGGGGTACGGGTGGGTTGCGCTTCGGCGGGTCGGTGTGGACTTGTTGGGCCGAAGGGCCTGTTTCCACACTGTAAGTAATCTAATCTAATCAAAAAAAAAACATAGTTGGGGTAATTCTATGTAACAGTGCATTCCACCCTCAGGAAGGATGTTGAAATAATAGATTGGATACTACCTGCTGTGTAAGAATATGTGTGCACAGAATGACTTGAAAAATTGGATCAGTTTATATTGCAATATTGAAGATTATTCAGTAATTTTGTGTTTATAATCATGAAGATGGGAACAAAATGGACATAGGTGCACAACTACATTAGAACAGGCAAATGCTTCAGGTGAAGGTTGTGAAGTTGTTGAGTGCAACAAATTCTGGGTTTGGCATGTTAACATTCCAGAAGTGGTTAGCTGGTGGGTTGAGTGAAATGGGATGTAGGAATATGGAAGTATTTGGATGAAATTAGAACTATGGAGAATAAGCAACGTAGGCTGATTTGCTGAAAAACTATTTGTTGCATTTTGTGAACAATCCAATGTTGAAGAGAAAACCAAGACCCACAAATTGATTGCTGTCACACTTTATATCCAATGCTTTGCACAAATAACATCTTCAGGCCATTACCTGAATGTTAGACAATGTAGTCATTCCCTGTTACTGTGCACAACGGGCAATGGCCTTGCTGTTTTTCTTACTATTCAAGCACATGCATTTATTATGTTTCATTTATTGAAAACAGATTTTCACTCTCTTTACCAATAAAACATTTCCAGAGAAACCTCGGTTATCCAGCATTCGATTATCCAAATATTGGATTATCCAGCAATGTTACAAGGTCCCGATGCTTGACTGAACTATATAATCTGGTATTTGGTTATCTGGAATTTGATTAACCAAACAAAATACTCCCCACCCGTGTCCTTCGGATAATCGAGGTTCCTCTGTACAGGTCAGTGCCTTATCAATATCGTCAAGGAGATAATGTTGTTATTTCTAAAGCAGAAAGTCAGAAGGTCAAATTTGATTTCGAGATTTGATCATATAATTGCAGCTCCTACAAGAGTAGTGCAGGATTAGACATGTTCACTTCCAGGTTCGCTGTTAAATGGAAACTTTTTCAGATGAAGATACAAAGTCCCATGACAGTATTCAGAGAAAGACTTACAGGTTTTCCTCACATCATGTTTTCTGAATAAACTCTTGTAAAACAGATTATTGGGCTGTTAATATCATGATTATGTTTTTTATGCAAATTAGATGGTATGTTTTCTCACACTCCAATTGTGACTATCCTTCATTAATCAAAGCCTTTTGGAACATCCAGAAGTGATTAAAGCAGCATTATCAATGTAGAGATGCAGCAAGACAGATACTAATAAAGAGTAGACAGAAACTCAGCAGCATCAGGCAAGCAGTTGATTCTTTTTGGTTGGTTTTATCCAGTGTTAGCGTCGGCACTTTGAGATTTCCATCTCAGGGTAAAGTGCTTTTTTGGCAATTCCACAGTGATTGTCCCTGTCCTTGGCCATTTCGATATAGCCTTCCATCCCCCAATCTGTTCCATAACTAAAATGTAAGAGAGCACTATGTTAGATTTCTACTCAAACACACCTTTAAACAGAACATTTAACTAATTGAATGTTTCAACATCAGATTACTGTTTTCCCAAAGAGCAAAGCTGGACATTGAGTAGCACTCACACTCAGTGCATCACTCGAGTGTCTGCCTGGGCCTTGTTGTTCTCATTGTGACACAATGTTCAGAAGAAGCAGCTCAGGGTTGGAGCAGGTAGATGCTTATACACCCTGGTTGCTCTTGTAAACGGTGGCAACTGATATCAGGATGTGAAGAGAGTTTGATACAAGTTTGATACTGAATTAGATTTCCCAACATTACTTTTGCAAAGCAGCATTGAGTATTTGGATCGACCTCACCTTCCCCCAACTGGAATATCAAAAGGAGATCAGGTGAGCCACATGGTCTCTCTTCAGTCATTAAAGGAAGTCCCATTGATATCCATTGAGATTTGGTACAACATTTCAATGAATTGCAAAAAACCATCAGGTGGAATCTTAAAAGGACTCTCTTAGTGCTCACTGACACTGAGCCTCCCTGGATGTGGGGATACAAGGCTCACAGTAATGCTGTCTGATTTGGCACACACACACACAGACACCAGATTGTCAGGGTTGTCAGCAGTCAGTGGGGGGGGTCTCTGCATGAATCCTCAGGATAACCTCTGATACCAGTTGAAGGGCTTGGTCATGGTCAACTGCTTGGGATGGTCACAGAAGCATCCTCTCCTTATAAAGAGATAGGGAAGACAGCAGTCCCTTGAATTTTCTTTCCAGCTGCATTGGCCTTTGAGATCCAAGTGCAGTCGTAATCTTGGGAATCAGAAGGTAATGCCATGATCGGTTTGTTAATGCCAATCATGGTGCATGGGACACTGGAACAGCCGTACAGCCTATGGGGGACTTTAGGGTGGGGCTTAATGTCAGGAAATATACCGCATTCCTTGAGTCATTCTGCCCAATTGTGGATAGTTTTCTCCTGGAGAGAGAGAGTGAGAGAGAGAGAGAGAGAGATGGGTAGAATAGGAGATGAAAGGCAGTGGTACTTTAGGTGCAGTTGGTGAGGGTCTGAGCAAGGTGGTGCCTCCAACAGGTCAACAAAGGATTTCCTCCGCTGGGGTCGAGCGAGTCCTAAGGCAAGTCCGACTCATCTCCTGCATTTCTGTCCTCACCTCTTCCCCTACTTCCCAGAACAATGACAGAATTCTCCTTGTTCTCCCTTTCCATCCCACTAGATTCTACATTCCAACGATCATCCTCTGCCATTTCCACCACCTCCAGCAGGATACCACCACCAAACACATCTTCCCCTCCTCTTCACTATCAGCATTCCACTGGGACCAATCTGCCCCTTTCCGTTACTCCTAGCCCTTCTGTCCCATGTCACCACACTCTCCCCTGCCCTGGCACAATCCCATGCCATCACTGAAGGTATAACACTTGTCTTTTTACCTACTCCCTGTCCAAGGCCCCAAAAACACCTTCCAGATGAAGCAGCAATTCACTTGTACTTCTTCCAATCTACCCGACTGTGTTCACTGCTCACAATATGGTTTGCTCAACATCGGCCAAACTAAATGCAGGCTGCGATGATCTTGATTTTCTCGTTCCTTACCATTTGAATACACCATGCTGCTCCCATGGTAATATCTTCATCTCAGATTTGCTGCAGTGAGGAACGACACCTCGTTTTCCACTTCATCACTTTACAGCCTTCAGGACTCAACATTGAATTCAACTTCAAGGTGTGAACACTGACCTCCATTTTGATTCGACCTCCACTGCACCACTTCCTTCCCCAACCCCCACCCCCATGTCTTGTTTGTGTGTCATTGTCTTTGTTCTTAACAGGACTAACCTATTTCCTTCAATTCACACCTATCATTAGACTGATTTTGTATCTCAATCCCTCCTTTACCAGCTTTTATCTTTTGATTTATGCACCCTTACCATCCAGTCCACTCACTTTCTCCCTCTGTCAACAATTAAAAAGAGCAACTAAGTCATGTTGCACTTGAAATATGAACCTTTCTCTCCGAGTGAACCACTGGCTGTTACGGCTCGGGTTGGCTTGGATAATCGCTGGAAGTTCGATGGATGGTTTAAGGCAAGAGGGGAAGTCACAAATTATGGAGTTGAACAGGAAAATGAGGAAGCAAGGTAACAACACACACTGTGCAGTCCTGGTGCTAACCCACACTGAAAACATTAAACTCCAAAACCAGTACAGATATGGTTCCTCCCTATAAACCATTTATTAGGCTACAGGTGGAACACTGAGTGCAGTTCTGCTCACCACACCATCAGAGGGATGTGATTGCACTGGAAAAGGTGCAGAGGAGATTCACCAGGATGGGGCCTGGGATGGAAAGCCTCAGTTATGAGGAGAGACTGGGTTTGTTTTCCTTGGAGCGAAGGAGGCTGAGGGAGATCTGATTGAGATATAGAAAATTATGACAGACACAGACAGGGCAGATTGTGAGAACCTTTTCCTCATGGCAGACATTTCTAAGACCAGATAGCAAAATGTTTAAGGAATAAGTAGTTTAGGGGACATCTGTAAAAAGAAAAATCATCCGACGTGTGGTAGAAGAATGGAATGTGCTGCCCGAGAGGGAGGTGAAGGCAGGTAGTCTTACAATATTTAAGAAACATCTGGATACGCACTCAAAATACCAGGGCATAGTCGGCTGTGGACCAAGAGCAGGTAAATGGGATCAGTGTAGTTTGGTGTGTGGTGGTCAGTGTAGACATGGAGGGCCAAAGGGCCTGCTCCTATGCTGCATGATTCTATAAACCTTTCTATGACTCAATGAGATACAATATTTAAAAAGAAAAATGTAATTGTAGGTAAGTTAAACACAGTGAGAATTAATACACATTTATGTGTTTCTGGATATTTTTATGTTTACCTGTTTTTAACAATCCAATAATTCCCCTGTTTATCATCTTGATATCCAACCACTAGCATTGCATGATTAAGTTTTGTGCTGCTGCAGTTTGGCTCATAATAAATACCTGCAAAGAGTACAAATATATTATCTGTGTAAGAAATTAATTTTAACCACAATTCAGAAAATCCCCAGGCTTTGAACCTTTACATCCAAGGACATGGAAGTCACAGAGTAACTGATAACAATCAAATAGAACATTCTGATCTCCTAACTGGAGCTGAATTAAATTGTCTGTGGTTAACTCAACTGATCCTTTTTGGGATCTGTCAGTAATTAGTCAGGAAAGGGCAGTGTCTAAGATTGGTAAATTTGTGTTAGGAGTTTCATCAGATGACATCCTTTTGTTCATAACTAACATCTCTTACCACTTGCTTTATATGTTCGCTAAAAATTCTTAGGTTTACTTATTGCTGGGCTCCTTGCTGAGATATTTGTATCATCGATAGACACAGGTGAGGTGCTGAAAGCCTGGAGGTTGGCTTATGTGGTCCCGCTATTTAAGAAAGGTGGTTAGGAAAAGCCAGGGTTCTACAGACTGGTATCAGCAGTGGGCAAGTTGTTGGAGAGAATCCTGAGGGACAGGATTCACGTGAATTTGGAAAGGCAAGGATTGATGAGGGATAGTCAGCACGGCTTTGTGTGTGGGAAATCATGTCTCACAAACTTGATTGAGTTTTTTGAAGAAGTAACAAAGAGGATTGATGATAGCAGAGTGGTGGATGTGATCAACATGGACTTCAGCAAGTCCGTCGACAATGTTCTCTATGGGAGATGAGTTACCAAGGTGAGATCTCATGGAAAACATGGAGAACTAGCCATTTGGATACAGAACTGACTCAAAGGTAGAAAACAGAGGATGGTGGTAGAGGGTTGCCTTACAGACTGGAAGGCTGTGACCAATGGAGTGCCACAAGGATCGGTACTGCGTCCACTACTTTTTGTCATTAATATAAATGATTTGGATGTGAACATGGGAGGTATAGTTAGTAAGTTTGCAGATGACAACACCAAACTTGGAGGTGCAGTAGACATTGAAGAAGCTTACCTCATAGTAAACGGGATCTTGATCAGATGGGCCAATGAGCTGATGTGTGGCAGATGGAGTTTAATTTCAATAAATGTGAGGTGCTGCATTTTGGAAAAGCAAGTCAGAGCAGGACTTATATACTTCCTGGTAAGGTCCTAGGGGGTGTAGCTGAACAGAGAGACCTTGGAGTGCAGGTTCATAGCTCCTTGAAAGGAGAGTCACAGGTAGATAGGCTAGTGAAAAAGGCATTTGGTATGCTTTCCTTTATTGGTCAGAGTATTGAGTATAGGAGTTGGAAGGTCATGTTGCAGGTGTACAGGTCATTGGTTAGGCCACCGTTGGAATATTGCGTGCAATTCTGGTCTCTTTCCTATCGGAAGGATATTGTGAAATTTGAAAGGGTTCAGAAAAAATTCACAAGGATGTTGCCAGGATTGGAGGATTTGAGCTATAGGGAGAGGTTGAATAGGGTGTGTCTGTTTTCTTTGAAGTGTCAGAATCTGTCAGGTGACCTTATAGAGATTTATAAAATCATGAGGGGCATGGATTGGGTAAATAGACAAAGTCTTTTCCCTGGGGTTGGGGGGGGCCAGGGGAGTCCAAGACTTGAGGGCATAGGTTGAGGGTGAGAGGGGAAAGATATAAGAGGGTTCTAATGGCTAACATTTCATGCAGAAGGTGGTGTGTGCAGTCTGCCAGAGAAAGTGGTGGAGGCTGGTACAACTGCAGCATTTAAAAGGCATCTGCAAGGGTATATGAATAGGAAGGGTTTGGAAGGATATGGGCCAAATGCTGGCAAATGGGACTAGATTAGGTTAGGCTATCTGGTCAGCATGGACGGGTTGGATTGAAGGGTCTGTTTCCGTGCTGTACATCTCTATGTCTCTATGATGTTAACTGCAATTCTATTCTCATTCTGTCTTTGGCAATTTTACTTCCCTCTTCATTTTCTCTCTCAACTTATTATATTTGACCTGGCCCCTGCTTGTAGAATTAATCTGACATGCATCACAGACAAAGTCTCCTTTTGTCTCATCATATTTATACCTTTATTCATAAAGCTCAGGGTTATGATGTGCTTATCATCTTTTTTTTAAACCTGTCTGCCATCTTCAAAATTAACGGACAAAATGCGCTAAGTCTCTGTTACTTTCTCCCCTGTAAAATGGCATTATTTTGTATCGGTGGTCTCTCCTCATTCTTCCAAAGAAAATGCTTTTTGTGTGTTTTGTTTCATCTGCCCGTTTCTCTCTTTCATTTTAACCCATGTCCTTTTTCAGTCTTATTGACTTCAGAACTTTAATAACTGTGCGAGGATGGAATGAGTCAACAAAAGATAAGCTTATGTCTAGAAAGAATCAGAAAGAAATACAACTGGAGTAAACTGATAAAGGACAAGGACAAACTTATAAACGAGTTCATCATGTCTTGGAAAGGAGGGAGTCACGATTATTTCGACAAAACTGCTTTGGTGCCTGCTTGAGAAACTGGATACTTTATGTCACAAGGGCAACTGATTGTCATGCAGAAGGATTGAAGGAGTTAACTACAGGAAAGCTGTGTCTTCGAACAGACAGTCAACGCCAAATGTAACAAGGAACAAAGAAGCTACTTCTGATAATAAGGCAAGCTGCAGACTTGCAGTAACTTGGATGAAAAAACATTTTTTTAAAATCATTAATATGAGCCCACAGAGACTGAAGGACGAAAATGTGTGAAAAAAATCAAACTCCAGAACTCCACTTTAGTGACCTTTGAAGAACAACACTGTACAAGGATCAAACCTTGAGCACTTCCACAGACAGACACTTTTAGTTGGAATCCTGGCTGGATTTCACCATTAATCAGATAGTCACCAAGTCAGGATGTGAAGATTAACTTGCTTACTTGAGGGGTCTTATCTTGGTTGCTAGATGGAATGAACTTTAAAACATTGTTTCAGTACGTGATTGCCTGTGTAATTTCCTAATAAGTAGCTGAATTAAAAGCAACTTGGGATGATTTACCCACAACAAGCCATTATTTGGATTGTTCACTCCATTTCAAGTCATCTCCAAGTCGAGGTCAAGTCATGAATGCAGACTGAAAGCATCAGTGTCTTTAGCATTGAATCATGGGAAATCCGACTGAATATTTCACCAATTGGGGGGAACAAAAGGGAGATTTGTGTTTTGACTGATAAGGGCATTCTGAGTTTTAATAATAAATTGTATTTCCAACATATTCCCATGAACCTTTGTCTTGCTTTTACAACGATGATGTCAAATATCTTCTAAATGGACAACACATTGAATATGAAAAATCTTTACTTTTGAACAGAATGAATGAATTTGTATCTTACCACTTTTATAAAGGTGGAAAGATTTGTGGCTTGCATCCATAGCAATAGAAATGGGCCCAACCTGAGCCACTGCTTCAGCGAGTTGATGCTCAGAATTTTGTTGAATGCATTTCACACACGTACAACGGGTGACAATATCACTTCTGTTAAAGTGGCATTTACCATTCTAAAGTATATTAAAAAACAAAACATTCACACCTCAATATTTAAGTTAAAAAGAGACAACTTATTAAGTAATGAGATACAATTTCAATTACTTCCGAAAAAAGGATGAATTAATTTAAAGCTTACCTTTGCTGTGTAGGGATAGGAACATTCTGTAGTAATACCATGTTTTTTAACGTAATCCAAAGCATAAAATGGATGTCCACCACAACATCTACAGCTTTCCCAATCACAGTCAACCAAGTTCTGCTCACTCAGAGAAATCAGCTTTCCTGTTCTCTTAAAAAGCTGTCCTTCAAGTGATCCAGTTGCACTGAAAGCCCAGCATGAGCCACATTGTCTCTGAATAATGACAGAGAGTAGACAAACATTTGTGTTATCATCTACATAGAAACCATATAATGTATTTAACCTGTTGGAAGCTCTAATCCAGACAGGCCTCTTAACCCTCACATGAGGGGCACTTGTAAACCACACATTTAATTGATCTTATCCAACAAAGTGCTTTGGGGTTTTTCTCTGTCAAACCATATGCTGTAAATGATATCAAAATAAACCTGTGATACAGCCTGCTACTAGAATAAGCTTTTTCATTAGACCATTCTCACATCAAATCCTTTTTATTGTGTACATTTCAAGGATCGGACTGTGCCAAGGTAAAGGTAAAGTTGTCCTAGTTTTATCAGACCATGGGGCTGCTCCCTTGTTAGAGAGAGATGGTTTAATCTGAGTGTGACCAGGCCTCAGGCAAGGGGAGACATAGAGAGGAAAATACTTCATGGTAACCTCAGCTATTGCTGAAGTGAACCCAAGCTGTTAATATTATTCGGCATTGCAAACCAGCTGTCCAGCCAACTGCACTAACCGATCCCCTTCTGCCAAAAATGCCTCAGGTGTCAAGTTTGTGCAGAGGGTCCTTTGTCTTATAATTGTTCCACTTTAGTCAGAGACCAGAAATAAGAGGGAAATCCTCACCACAATAAAAGGAGGGAAAGTTTCAATCAGCTGTAACCAGAACAGAGGTTATATGATTCTCCCATGTGACACACTTTGCACTGTGACCTTGCAGTCCACAGACATAAAAAAAGACCAACAGATGAGATGGCAATTTCGGAACAGAGTGTTATTTGAACTTAATGTGCTGTAAGAGGCACAAACGGGGTCATTTATCTCATACCAATGGATAAGTGTCAGAAGTGTTAGTATAGAAACTATCTCGTGAACTAAAGTGATTCACCCAGGAGCACAGTCATGAGAACAAAACCCCTGGCTCCTGAACAATTTAACCAACTTTGGATGGTCATGTTTTAGTCTGGGGAAAGCTCGTTCAGTAACAGTCTGTAAAACTCTACTCACCTTTTAACGTGGCAGTCGGAAAAAACTAGTCTTCTATTAACATTAGTAACTGCAGGTGTCTCTCTCTCTCTACGGCAAACCAGACCCCGTGCTCAGCTAAGCCAATTTCTGTGTCAATCTTTCTCAAATGTGACTTCCAGAAGAAATCCTACATTCAGGTGAAAAATGGCCCAAACATATTGCTGCGTCTCCAACCACTGGGAGGTGGGACTTGGCAAGATCACCCAACAGACAGGAACCTCCGCTGGTCACAGACTTTCTGAAGTCAGCCACAAATCACATGAATTAAAGCACAAAGACTTAATTTTAAATTATTCTTAACTGTAATACTCTTTAACTATTTGAAATAGACAACTGTTGGTTTTGAAATAAACAGAACCTGGTGCAAACACTCAGCAAGTCTGGCAGTACCTATGAAGAGGGAAAAAAATTAGCATGGAGCATTCAGGAGACAGAACATTTTCCAGACATAACTGGAAAAAGTTATTGATCTGAAGTGTTAACTGCCCTGTAGCTGCTGGGTGATGTGCTGAACGCTTTAGAATTTTTTTCATTTTTAACTTAAGATTTTCAGCATCCATGGTATTTAGCTTCTGTTTCAACATTTAGTTTTGAGCTGTGCAAGAGGGAGGAGTCAATAAGCAAAGTAAATCTTATAACAGTGCTCCAACAAGAGGATCAGACCCAAACAGGATTCGACCTGTCCTTCATTAATCGTGCATGTCAAACTTTTTCCAGGGTGTCTATCAACTGACACCTCGAGTATACCTCCATTACTCTTCTTGTCTGAATTCTGCTCAGACATTTTAATGTATTGGTTTGTGAATACCAGCCTGGGGCCCACAGATCTGACTGCAACAATTGCAGATCTTCTTCCTGGCCACCAGATGGCACTACATTTCATTTCTACACATCCTTTTGTGAAATTGTTAAAAATCACATAACACCAGGTTGTAGTCCAAGGCGGACTTTGGGTCAGGCAGCAATGAAAAGTGGCCAAGCAGAAGCTGATAGCTAAGTTCGTTACTCATAGGGAGGGCCTCAACTGGGACCTTGGGTTCATGTCACACTACAGGTGACCACCATTGCTCTAAACACACACACAGGCACTCCTACAGACACACACTGATGTAGACTCTCTCATACACTCCCACACTCACACATGCACCCTCTCATAGATTTATAACACTTTATACTCACACACATGCATACAGTCTCGTACTCCTATAGACACACACACTGATGTAGACTCTCTCATACACTCCCACACTCATACATGCACCCTCTCACAGATTTCTAACACTTTACACTCACACACATGCATACAGTCTCTCACAGATATTCACATACAACCCCCCCCCCCACCCCCCCAACGCCACACACAACACCCACATGCACCAGACGCATTATGTTTGTGGGGTGAGTTTGTACTTGCAGAGTTACATTTTACTTTGCTCTAAAACTGAATGAATCCATGTAAGTTTCTGTAAATTCATTTTTTAGATTAGAATCAGTCTAAACATTGTAGCACAGACAGCATCACACGGGGAGCTCACACCTTCAATATATTATCTGGGCTGACACCAATTGTTAAAGTTCACTTGAGAATGTAACTTTTTAAAAAAACGTTTTGCGATTTACATACGAAAGAACTGAAACTAACATGGTCATTCCAACGGATAAGAGACTTAACAAGCAATCCAGGACATTTTCAATGTGTAATTTCAGTTACATCACACTAACTTTTGCTGTAAATTCCGTGTCTTACAATCTTATACACCACAACCACCTGATGAAGGAGCAGCCACTCTGAAAGTTAGTGCTTCCAATTAAACCTGGTGAAGTATAACCTGGTGTTGTGTGGTTTTTAACTTTATACACCCCAGTCCAAGAATGGCATCTCCAAATCATAAACCCTAGGATGGAGCAAGTCATTCCTTATCCCTTACTCTAACCTTCCCCTCCTTTTCCAGACCCAAATACACATCTACAATACACGTCCGAGAGAGAAGGAACATTGGAATTTGTCTCCTTCCCTGTGAAAAAGGTTTAGAAACACAATCTTCAATTTACCACATTGAATTTGCTGCTTTTTTTTAGTTTCTTTACGCATTTCCTTGCCATTGTATTCCATGTTGAGCTAATAACATAGATTTCAGAATTTCTACATGGACATTGAGTAAGATTTATATGAAGTTTGTTCAATCTCACCTGGTCCTTCACTTCAGTAACAAAACCCTTTGTTCTCCAGTCAACGCTTTGAGGCAATTTAACATGATTCCCTGCTGCAAAAAGTTCACACGTTGTGTGATCAATCTCCTTTTCTTTAAATCCATTGAAACGCTGATTGAACTCCTCCGAGGTCTAGAAAAATCAAGACAAAAGGTGATTAATCGATTACAAGTATCAGAAATCATGGAATAGGAGTATCCATCATTTGGAAAGTTGTCCCACAAGAATCAATATTTATGTGAATAATCTGGAATCTAAAATTGAAAGTACAAATTCAAACTTTGCTGATCACACCAAACTGGATGAATTGGCTTATATTCATGTAGGTGGCAATATGATATAATTAACCATTAACAAACTTGCAAATTAAGCATCCACCTGGCACATTCATTTCTGTACGGGTCAGTGTGAGCCGGTGCATTTTGGTAGGAAAAATTAAAGATAAAATGAGCTGCCAGAGGAAGTGGTGGAGGCTGGGTCAATTGCAACATTTAAGAGGCATCTGGATGGATAGATGAAAAGGAAGGGTTTAGAGGGACATGGGCCAAATGCTGGCAAATGGGACTAAATTAGGTTGGGATATCCGGTCAGCACGGATGAGTTGGACCAAAGGGTCTGTTTCTGTGCTGAACATCTGTATGACTGTCTGACACAGATTGCTGAGAGAATGAAGTCCTTGCTTGTGTTCCTGGGTTGGGTGCACAGTGGGAGGAGGAATCCCAGGTCCATTGACTGGACCTATACAAATGACTACCCTGCCGAACTGAGAGGAGGAGACATTCTTTCAGCTAGAGGTAGTGAATCATTACCACAGAGGCTGTGGATCCAAGTCATTGAATGCATTTAAGACAGAGATGGATTATTGATTAGTAAGGGAATCAATGGTTACAGAGAGTAGGCAGGAGAACAGGAGTGGGAAACTAACAGGAGAAAGTGAAGACTGCAGATGCTGGAGAGTCAGATGTGAAAAGTGTGGTGCTGGAAAAGCACAGCAGGTCAGGAAGCATCCAAGTAGCAGGAGAGTCAATGTTTTGAGCATAAGTGTTTCATCAGGATTGTGTGTGGGGGTTGTGGTGCTGAGGTATAAATAGGGGGATGAAAGGGAGGCTGGTGGAAAGGTAGTGATAGGTGGATGCAGGTAGGAGATGATTGTGACAGGTTGGTGGGGAGGGTGGAGTGGATAGGTGGCAAGGAACATGGACAGTTGATCAGGTCAAGAGAGTTTGCTGAGTTGGAGGGTTGGATCAGGGATGAGGTGAGAGGAGGAGAGATTTGGAAACTCGTCATGTCAATGTTGATGCCATGAGATTGTAGGGTCCCAAGGTTGAAGATGTGGTCTTCCTCCTCCAGTCAGCAGATGGCATTGATTTGGCAGTGGAGGAGGCCCAGAACTTACATGTCCTTTGGGAGAGGTGGAATTGAAGTGGTTGGTCATAAGGTGGCAGGGTTGGTTGGTGTGTGCAGACCAGAGATGTTTCCTGAGATGCTCATATGGAGAGGAGACCACATCGCGAACAACACTTGCAGTAATTGAGATAGGAGGACGTGCAGGACAATCTCTGCCAGATATGAAATGATCCTTTAGGGCCTTGGACGGAGGTATGAGCGCAGGCTTTGCGGCAGCAAGGTGAGGTGCCGGGTGTGGAGGGTAGGTTAGTGGGGAGCATGATCCTAACAAGGGAGACACAGGGAGAATGGTCCCTATGGAACATAGATAGGGCTGGGCAGGGAAATATATTTTTGGTGGTGCCTTCTGACTATAGGTGGCGAAAATAGCAGAGGATAATGTTCTGCATCCGGAGATGAGTGGGTGGAATGTGACGATCAAGGGGGTTCTATCCATTTTGCTGTTGGAGGGATGGGTTTCAAGGGCGGAGGTGCAGGAAGTAGAGGAGATGCACTGGAGGGCATTACTGATCATGTGGAAGCGGAATTGGCCGTCCTTGAAATAGGCGAGCATTTGGGATGTCCTGGAGTAGAATGGCTCCTCCTGGGAGCAGGTATGGTGAAGGCAGAGGAATTGGGAGTGAGGGATCATTTTTATATGAGGTGAGATAGGAGGTGGTATAGTCCAGGTAGCTGTGGGAGTTGGTTGGTTTGAATTAAATACCAGCCATGATTGAATGATGGAGCAGACTCAATGGGCTGAATGGACTAATAGAGTCATAGAGATGCACAGCATGGAAACAGACCCTTCGGTCCAAACCGTCCATGCCAACCAAATATTCCAATCCAATCTAGTCCCACCTGCCAGCACTTGGCCCATATCCCTCCAAACCCTCCCTATTCATATACCCATCCAAATGCCTCTTAAATGTTACAATTGTACCGGCCTCCACCATTTCTTCTGACAGCTCATTCCATACATGTACCACCCTCTGTGTGAAAAAGTTGCCCCATAGGTCTCTTTTATATCTTTCCCCTCTCACCCTAAACCTATGCCCTGTAGTTTTGGACTCCCCGACCCCAGGGAAAAGGCTTTGTCTATTTACCCTATCCATGCCCCTCATAATTTTATAAACCTCTATAAGATCAACCCTCAGCCTTCGAAGGTCCACGGAAAACAGCCCCAGCCTGTTCAGCTTCTCCCTAAAGCTCAAATCTTCCAACCCTGGCAACATCCTTGTAAACCTTTTCTGAACCCTTTCAAGTTTTACAACATCTTTCTGATAGGAAGGAGACCAGAATTGCACACAATATTCCAACAGTGGCCTAACCAATGTCCTGTACAGTCGCAACATGACCTCCCAACTCCTGTACTCAATACTGTGACCAATAAAGAAAAGCATACCAAACGCCTTCTTCACTATCCTATCTACCTGTGACTCCACTTTCAAGGAGCTATGAACCTGCACTCCAAGGTCTCTTGGTTCAGCAACACTCCCTAGGACCATACCATTAGGTATATAAGTCATGCTAAGATTTGCTTTCCCAAATTGCAGCACCTCGTATTTATCTGAGTTAATCTCCATCTGCCACTTCCCAGCCCATTGGCCCATCTAGTCCAGATCCTGTTGTAAGCGGAGGTAATCCTCTTCGCTGTCCACTACACTTCCAATTTTGATGTCATCTGCAAACTTAGTAACTGTACCGCTTATGCTCGCATCCAAATCATTTATGTAAATGACAAAAAGTAGAGGACCCAGCACCAATCCTTGTGGTACTCCACTGGTCACAGGCCTCCAGTCTGAAAAACAACATTCCAACACCACCCTCTGTCTTCTACCTTTGAGCCAGTTCTGTTTCTAAATGGTTAGATCTCACTGTATTCCGTGAGATCTCACCTTACTAATCAGTCTCCCGTGGGGAACCTTGTCGAGCGCCTTACTGAAGTCCATACAGATGACATCTACCATTCTGCCCTCATCAATCTTCTTTGTTACTTCCTCAAAAACTCAATCAAGTTTGAGAGTCATGGTTTCCCATGCACAAAGCCATGTTTACTATCCCTAATCAGTCCTTGCCTTTCCAAATACATCTTTCTCCTATACTTTATGTTCTTAGGGTCGATTGGAGAAAGGAAAAGGATTGATTGCTAAAGCTAGAAGAGAGGTGTGAGGAACATTACATGGTAAATGGTTGGATTGCAGGGGTGCTGTGGTTTCTGTATGTTAACTTGTAAAGATGATTATGGATCCTACATTTCCTATGTTAACTATGATGTGGAGATGCCAGAGTTGGACTGGGGTGGATAAAATTACAAATTACCAGGTTATAGTCCATCAGGTTTATTTGGAAGCACTAGCTTTCGGAGCACTGCTCTTCATCTGGTTCGTAGTGAGTCAGGATCATCGGACACAGAATTTATAGTTAAAGATCAAAGTCACACACAACTGATGCAATGTATTAAACAAACCTGGTTTGCTGTTAAGTCTTTAATCACTTAGAATTGGGTTGCAGGTTTCGATTCATTAATATGTAAATCCCAGAACTTCTTTCAAGTCACATTCCCAGGGTAACTTCAGGTTTTATTTAAAAATAAAGGTGATATCTCAGCTCAGACAATGCATCAAAGGTGTGAGGTTAGAGTCTGTCTGTATTCCAACCCTGAGTCAGACTGGAGCTCCATTTCCAAAGTAGCAATTTATAAAATGTCACATGGACTGACTTCCTTCAGATTATGTGGGTTTTGAACAAAATGAATGTATCTACAAATACAAATTCACCCCAGCGACTTATTTGTGTATGTGAGGGGGAGAGAGAGAGTGAGGGTAGAGAGTGTGTACGTGTGTGTGTGTACGTGTGTGTGAGAATGTATGCGCAAGTGTGAGTATATGCCTGTGAGGGGGTGAATGCGTAAATGTGAGTGTGGGGCTGTGAGTATGTGTGTGTCAAACAGCGTGTTTATGAGACAAGTTCTGCATGAGTGTGTGAGTGTGATCATGTGTAAGAGTGTGTGTGAGAATGTATAGTGTAGTGGGGTCACCTGTAGAGTGACATGAACCCAGTATCATTGAGAATGAGCACCTCACCAAGATCTTCCTTGCACCTCCAATTCTCACTTTTAAACCCACCTTAAACAGAACATTGTTCACAGCAAACTGCCCAGCCTTCAGGACAACATCAACTGTACAACCCTGTCAAGGCAATCACTGAAAGACATGTCAGAGTGTTGCCACAGATACCATCATTACTTGTGGGGACACCACCCGACTCCCACCACCCCCTCAATTTACCCAGCAGGTACTTATGTGACTTGGCCCACGTTGTCTCTCTCATACACTGCAGGCAAGGATGCCCTGAAGCATGGTACATTGGCAACACAAAGCAGAAGCTACAACTATGGATGAATGGACACCAAAAAACAATCGCCAGACAGGGATGTTCCCTCCTTATCAGGAGGTCTATAGCAATCAGGGACATTCAGCCTCAGATCTTTGGGTGACTGTCCTCCAAGGCAGACTTCGGGATAGGCAACAATGTAGAGTCTCTGAGCAGAGGCTTATAGCTAAGTTTGGTACCCATGGCCTCAACTGGGACCTTAGGTTCATGTCTCACTACAAGTCACCCCACTACATGAGACACTCTCAGACACACACACATACACAAGCACACATACACACACACACTTTCACACACAATCACACTCACACACTCATGCAGAGCCTCTCTCATACAAACACCCAAACTCACATTCATGTGCACACCCTCTCACACGTGCACATTCACACTCTCTCCCTCTCTCCCACACACAAACACGTACATTCTCTCACTCCCTCTCTCCCTTACACACACACACACACACACTCAGAAATCAATGGGGTGAATTTGCATTTGCAGATTTGTATTTGCAGATACATTCTATTTTGTTCCAAAAGCACGCAATCTGTAGGCAGTCGGTGCACGTGACATTTTAGAAAATTCTACTTTGGAAATAGAACCGGTCTGACTACAGAGTACAGAAAAACTCTAACCTCACACCTTTAATGCATTGTCTGAGCTCAGATGTCACCTTCTTTTGAATAAAACCTTAGGCCTGACAGCTAGTGGCTTTCAGTGATACAAACGAATTAAACCATATATCAAGGTGAAGTATTTGTCCAGTTTCCAGTCACTATGGATCCCAAACATATTTATACTGACCAGATCGCCAAACTGGTTCATTCCCACAGTGAATGTGTGCTTTCCCATTGCATACTCCATGTTGTGCCGTTCAATGTATCTCACGTTGTCCTCCCACAATGCTCTTCTGTAGGCCTCCTCAGCCTGAAAAAAAGGTTACATCAAGTCAGTTGAAGACCCAGCTGTTATTGTCAGTGTGAGTACAAAGACAGTGCTACATCTGGACACTGACCATGAACTGATGGGCTCCAGCTCACAGGCAGTAAAGATTATTCAGACACAAACAATCTAGATTCAGGTGGCTGCAGATGGCTGGAACACGGGCGATTAATCAATTACAAACAGTGAATATACATCAAGCTTTGCACAGGTAGGTGATGGAAATCCAAAGAACAATATTTTTAAACCAATTTTTTAGAATTGATGAAAAATGCTCTAACTTTCAGAACACAGAACAAAGAACAAACAACACAGAACAAAGAACAATGCAGTGCAGGAACAGGCCATTCAGCCCTCCAAGCCTGCACCGACACATTTTGCCCTTCCATATTAAAACTGTCTTCACTTACAGGATCTGCATCCCTCTATTCCCTTCCTCTGCATGTATTCATCCAGATTTCTTGAAATCTGCTATTGTGTATACCTCCACTTCCACTGGCAATGCGTTCCACTCACCACTCTGTGCGAAAAAACTCACCTCACACATCTCTTTTAAACTTCCCCCTGCACCTTGAACCTGTGTCCCCTAGTAATTGACCCCTCTGCCCTGAGAAAAAGCCTCATACTTTCCACTCTATCCATACTATTCACAATCTTATAAACGTCTATCAGGTCGCCCTCAACCTGCTGCATTCCAGTGAAAACAAACCCAGTTTAGACAACCTTTCTTCACAGCTAAAATCCCTCATACCAGGCAACATCCTGATGAACTTCTTCTGTACTTTGTCCAAAGAATCAGATCCTTCTCATAATGTGGTGACCAGAATTGATATGACATCTGTATAGAGGAGCTGCACAGGTTAAAAAATGTGTTATCTAGATTGGAAATCAACTGCCCAACACTGTAATAGGTTTTTTAGAATTTGCACATATTCACCATTGTCAACTGTCTCTTTGTCAATTTACAACTAATATTATAAGAAGTCAGTGTTTTTGAATTAAGAATCCCAGGAGCAGGGGAAGGCATGCATTAAGCACAATGGAAACAATTGAATTAATCAGGACAAATGAAAAGATAAATAAATTATTATCATCACGCCAGCACTTTGAAATACTAGAAAGGAGGAGGGAGGAAAACCTGAGGGAGGTATGATAAAGAGGAGTGAACAAATAATTTTGAAAGAACAAAAGAGGAAAAAAGAGAGGAGGTGAACGAGAAAGAGCAATTAAAAGTGATGTGTGAGAGTTACAAATGGGAAAAATTGAAACAAAGCATGAGAAAATAGATTAAGAATTCTAATTCTCAGTTTATTTTACACAGAGTTAAGAGTTACTGAAGAGAAGTCTTTGATATAAAAGAGGAAGCAAATATAGCCATTTCCTGGGGAACACAAACCAGTTTTACTACAAAAGAGAGGCCTTTCTAAAACAGTCTAAAACTTGAGAAACAACTTCTGCTTTGAATTGCCCAGTGGAACTGCAGTTGCCCAGCTCTTACCATTTTATATTGCTTCCCATGCAATGATTTCCAGTTGATCCAGGCTTCATCCAATGTTGAATCAAATGTGGAAACAGTGGCTGCAGCCAACATGGAGACCAAAACCCAGTCCACAAACAGAGAGCACCTCATGATGGGCATTCTGATGGAACAAAACCTTCAACCTTATTTTCAGTAAACACAGAATTTGTGAAATCTGCATCTGAACCAATTACATTTTAAAACTAGGATGTTACATTGCTTGTGGCTCTTTTCAATCTCCCCCTCTGTAGAAATCACCATTCCATTTGTAACAGTAAGAAAAAGACAACGGGCAGATGGCAGCTACAGTGTCAAGGCAAAGGGGAAGCAGGAAAAGGATAGAGAGTCAATATTGGGAGAAAATTGACAGGTCTTCAGTATTTAATGGCATCACTTAAATGCAAAGAGTTCAGTGAAAATTCATGTGGGCTGAATATCCACTTTAATAGACTCTTAAATGCTGAAAGATTGGGAAAGATAAACATCATGTTGGGAGATGTAGTGAGGTCTTGTTGTAATTGTTGAGAGTCTTTGTGAGACTGGACCTGGATAACTGTGCACAGCTTGGGTCTCCTGGAAAGGAAGAATATGCTTTCCATATAGGAAGTTCATTGGGCATCTAATTGCCTAATCACTGGGATTGAAGGATTGTTTTTGTGATGAGAGATTGAGGAAACCTTGACAGTAGTTACAATTTTGAAGACTTTTTGGTGAAAAGTCTACAGCACAAATAAAATCCCTTTGGCCATTGAGTCTATGCCAGTCAAAAACAACCATCTGACCATTATTATCCCATTTTCCACTTCATTGCTCTGTCAGCTTGGCATTACAAGGTATAGCTATTTACTTTTTAAACATTAAGAAGTGGTTCTGCCTCCACCACCCTCTGAGTGAAAACATTTTTCTCACATTCCCTCTCAACCTGCTGCCTCTTACCTTCAATCTATGTCATGCCCCCAATCATTGATTAGATTAGATTAGATTCCCTACAGTGTGGAAACAGGCCTTTCAGTCCAACAAGTCCACATCAACCCTCCGAAGAGCAACCGACCCAGACCCATTCCCCGAACTAATGCACCTAACACTACAGGCAATTTAGCATGGCCAATTCACCTAACCTGAATATCTTTGGACTGTGGGAGGAAACCGGAGCACCCGGAGAAAACCCATGCAGACACGGGGAGAATGTGCAAACTCCACACAGACAGTTGCCCGAGGTGGGAATTGAACCTGGGTCCCTGGCGCTGTGAGGCAGCAGTGCTAACCACTGAGCCACCATAGGGAGAAGTTTCTTTCTGTCTATCCTGTCAATGTTTGTTTATATACCTCAATCATGTGCACCGTCAGTCTCCTCTGCTCAAGGGAACACAAACCAGCCTAAACAATCTCTCTTCATAATTGAAACTCTCCAGCCCAGGCAACATCCCAGTAAACCTCTCCACCCTCTTCAGTGCAATCACATCCTCCTGTAATGTGGATTCCAGAAATGCACACAATACTCTCGCTGTGGTATAGATAATGTTTTACGTTCCAACATAACCTCCCTGCTCTTAAACTCTATGCTTTGTCTAATAAAGGTAAGTATCATAAAGAGCCTTTTAACTATTTTATCCACCTGTCCCACTACCATAAAGGATCGGTGCACATTTGCGCCAAGGTCTCTCTGATCCTCAGTGGTTCCCAGGCTTCTACTCTTTGTCAATTATTCCACGGCTTTATTTGTCCTACCCATAACCTCACACTTACCCGAATTGAATTCTACTTGCAGCTGATCAGCCCATCTGACCAGCCACCTATATCATCTTGTAATCTCAGGCTGTCCTCCAAACTATCACCACACACACTCTAGTATCATTTGCAAACTTATTGATCAATCCTCCTACGTTCAAATCTAATCTGTTTGTATATGTCAAAATATTAAGGGCCCCAGCACTGACCCTTGAGTTAGCCCATTGGACACAGGCTTCCAGTCACAAAAACACCCCTTGACTATTACCCTCTGCTTTCTGCCACTCAGCCAATGATGGATGCTTGGATGCCATAGGCTTATACCCTGAATATCAGTCTTCCACATGGGACATTATCAAAAACCTTGCTGAAGTCCAGGTAGACAACATCAAAAGCATTGCCCTCATCTACACACCTGATTACCCTTCCAAAAAATTCAATTTGGTTTGGATATGACCTCCCTTGACAAAACCATACTGACTGTTCTTCATTAATCCTTGTCTCTCCAAAAGCAAATTAATTCTGTCCCTCTGTATCACTTCCAATAGTTTCCCCGCCACTGAGGTAACACTAACTAGCCTGAAGTTTCCCGGTTTATTGCTGGCATTCTTCTTAAATAACGGGACCAGGATTGGTTCTCCTCTAATCTTCTGGCATTTCTCTTGTAGCTAAAGAGGAATTGATAGTTACTGCCAATAACCCTGTTCTTTCCTCTACTGTCTCACCCAAGAGACTAGGATACATTGAGCCCAATTCTGGAGATTGATCTGCTTTTAAGACTGCTGGACCATTGAGAGCCTCCTTGCTGTCTGTGCTAGGTTCTTTGTGTATCACAGTCCTGCTCCATGATTTCTGTATCCACGTTGTTCCTCTCAATAGTGAACATTGGCACATAGTATTAACTTAGCACACTATCGCAGTTCTCTGGCTCCATGCACAAATTACCACTGTGGTCCCTCTCTTTTCCTAGTTCTTCTTTTATCTTTAATATACACGTGAAATGACTTAGGATTTTCCTTAATTTACCTGCTATTATTCTTCCATGCTCCTTTTTGCTCTTCTAATTTCCTTTTCAAGTTTCCCTGGGTACATTCTGGATATTTTTAATTTAACCTGCTCACAGATGGTATTACACATCTCAAGGGCAAGTGTACTCATTCAGGGCTTCAACTATAATGATCTCATCAGAACTTACAAAATCCTAACAAGTCATAAACACAAACAGAAATGACTGGAAAAACTCAGCAGGTCTGGCAGCATCTGTAGAGAGAGATCAGAATTAATGCTTTGGAATGGAAGAATGATCACTGGATCTGAAACATTAACTCCGCTTTCTCTCCATAGATGCTGCCTGACCTGCTGAGGTTTTCCAGCAACTTTTGGTTTTGTTTCTGATTTCCAGCATTCATAGCTATTTCAGGTTTATCTTTTCTTGCAAGTCATGTAAGGGATAGGTTGTTTCCCTTAATATCTCCCAGTTATTTTTCAGCTCAAAAACTACTTGTGCTGCAGGTTGTTGCAAACAGGAATATCTGGGTTAATTTTAACGCCCCTCGGTCAATTAGATTTAAGGATCTCCAAACAACAGAGGAACAATGGAAAAGAAAATAAAGTGAGTAAGAGTTAAATAAGGTCCAGAAAAATAGCAAGTGCAAACTTTTTCAGTTTTAAAAATCAGTAAAGTACAATTTACTTTCTGAAAATAAGGAGACCCAATAGTTTCAGCTGTTCTTTTTATGGACCAGAGATATCAAGAACCTGCATCTCGTTAAAAACAGCCCTTCCCCTGCTAAGTGCTAGCTTTAACTTACAGCAAAAAGTGCAGCAATTTTGTGAAACTCAAGAGGGAGGTCACAATGAGCTGCTGTTCATACAGAGCCATCAGCAGAGTGGCACAAAACATCGAGCAAGTTATGGTGGATCAAAATTCACAGGGTAGTTCATCATCCCCAAAAATCAGTGAATGTTTCACACTCGTTATACTGTGTGCATTACATTCTCTGTTAAACTAGGAGTAAGCTCTTCTCAGTTGCTTCTACTATCAGCATGCATGTTATTCGTCTTAAAATACAGGTAATTAATATAGTCACCTAATTGCCACCTTACCTCAACAGTTTTATTTTCTTATCGTCTTGTCCTCCTCAAGAAGTGTTCTCAGAGTGAGCTGAGCTGTGATTTTATATCAGATCTAATGTTTTGGACCATCCCCCTTCGAACATGGTGCAAATAGTCAGTGGTTGACACGTTCAAGTAGGACTATGTTTATGTAAATGATGTTTTTGTCAGCACTAACATTAAAGCCACATTGCTGTCTCACAGGAATGCAGTACCTTAGCTATTGAAAATATGATTAATGATTCTTAAAATTAAGGCAAATAAGTCTATGGGGTGAATTTGCAGATACATTTTATTTTGTTCAAATGTACAATCTGTAGGCAGTCAGTCCATGTGATATTCAATAAATTCTTATTTTGGAAATAGAACCAGTCCGACTCAGGGTTGGAATACAGACACATTCTAACATCTTTAATGCACTATCTGAGCTGAGATGTCACTTTTTTTATAAACCTAAATTGTCTCAGGAATGTGACTTGAAAGAAGTTCTGGAATTTACATATTAATGAGTCGAAACCTGAAACCTATTTGAAGTGATTAAAGACTGAACAGCAATCTAGGTTTGTTCAATACATCGCATTGGTTGTATGATACTTTGATCATTTACTATAAATTTGGTGTCCAATGATCCTGTCAAAGAAGCAGTGCTCTGAAAACTTGTACTTCCAAATAATCCTGTTGGACTATAACCTGGTGTTGTGTGACTTTTAACTTTGTCCACCTAGTCTAATACAGGCACCTCCACATCATCGCAATTTACAAAGTCAATGCACTGGGTTTTCTCACAAATGTAGAACTTAAATTCATGCGTTCACTTTTCAAGTTTAGCTGAACACTTTGATACAATAATTCCACATACAAATATGATGGATGCTTCAAAAAATTAGTGCCATTTAATTAGAACAGAGTAGAAAGAGATAATTAAATATTTACAAGGGGCAGGTCAGAGAAATATAAAAAAAACCCGGGGTTAATTTGCAACTATACAACTGAATTTTATGATTTTCATGGATGATAGAAGATTGACATGGATAGTGTTATAACATATGACATAATACTTGTAAATGAATTCAAATAAAAGACACAACTGATCCATATCTAAGTGCAGGCAAAGAAGATGCTGTTACATGCCTATTCATTGTTGCATTCACAATGCACTCCAATGCTCTTGAAAGATCTTGATAACAGAGGTAAATATTCATGAACGTTCTTGAAATGGCTGAGGATAACACTATAAGAGGGCAAGCTGTTCCAGACTTAACAGTCAATATCGCTAAAAGGTGTGGCACTGGAAAAGCACAGCCAGTCAGGCAGCATCTGAGGAGCAGGAGAGTCGACGTTTTGAGCATAAGCTCTTCAATCAGGAATGCTGCCTGACCTGCTGTGCTTTTCCAATGCCACACTTTTTGACTCAAAAATGAGGTCTGCAGATGCTGGAGATCACAGCTGCAAATGTGTTGCTGGTCAAAGCACAGCAGGCCAGGCAGCATCTCAGGAATAGAGAATTCGACGTTTCGAGCATAAGCCCTTCATCAGGAATAAGAGAGAGAGAGCCAAGCAGGCTAAGATAAAAGGTAGGGAGGAGGGACTAGGGGGAGGGGCGATGGAGGTGGGATAGGTGGAAGGAGGTCAAGGTGAGGGTGATAGGCCGGAGTGGGGTGGGGGCGGAGAGGTCAGGAAGAGGATTGCAGGTTAGGAGGGCGGTGCTGAGTTGAGGGAACCGACTGAGACAAGGCGGGGGGAGGGGAAATGAGGAAGCTGGAGAAATCTGAATTTATACCTTGTGGTTGGAGGGTTCCCAGGCGGAAGATGAGGCGGTCCTCCTCCAGCCGTCGTGTAGTTGTGTTCTGCCGGTGGAGGAGTCCAAGGACCTGCATGTCCTCGGTGGAGTGGGAGGGGGAGTTAAAGTGTTGAGCCACGGGGTGATTGGGTTGGTTGGTTCGGGCGGCCCAGAGGTGTTCTCTGAAGCGTTCCGCAAGTAAGCGGCCTGTCTCACCAATATAGAGGAGGCCACATCGGGTGCAGCGGATGCAATAGATGATGTGTGTGGAGGTACAGGTGAACTTGTGGCGGATATGGAAGGATCCCTTGGGGCCTTGGAGGGAAGTGAGTGTGGAGGTGTGGGCGCAAGTTTACTGAACTCCAGTATCTGCTGTCCTCACTTTCTCCTTGTCAACATAGCTAACCAATGCAATCAATCGAGTTAACAGAATGTTGAATTTTACAGCCAAAATAGTCAACTTACATTGGAGGATACTTGAATTGTACAGAACCCTGAGCGGATCACATCTTTGAGTAATGCTTTTAGATCTATTTAGCAAGAAGACCCACTGAGCTGATATAATTCATTATGCTAATAGTAGATATGAAAAGTTGGAAAAGTCTAAGGTTCAACAGGCTTAAAAGGAAAACGTACGTTGATAAAATGATCTCAAACTGAATTACGAAATGGCAATGGACATGGGTTCAACTTAGCAAAAGGCAAATTTGGGATTTCTTTCATTCATTTATGGGAGGTGGGTGTACTGCACAGACCAACATATATTGCTCTTCCCTCATTGCCCAGATTCAGCCATATTATCTGAGTCTGGAGTCACATATGGCTCAGACAACATAAGGATGGCAGATTTCCTTTCCTAAAGGACATAATCATTCTGAGCTGCTCACAGAAAAAGGGATCCCAAAGCTTTTACTGGCACATTAAAAGGAGTAAAGGTTAAAGAGTTGGGATAATTCAGGACTAAAAATAGGATTTAGATGTTGAAGCAAAAGCATAGCTAAGATATGAAATTAATATGGGCCAAAGGCCCTGTTTCTACACTTTAGAGACTCTATGATTCTATGAGTTTGCAACTTTGGAGCCAGACGGTCATACAGCACAGACTCAGACCCAGTTAATGCTGTCCATAATCCCAAACTAAACTAGTCCCACCTGCCTGCATTTGGCCCCTACCCCTCCAAACAATTTTTATTCATGCGCTTATCCAAATGTCTTTTAAATGTTGTAACTGTACCTGCATCCACCGCTTCCTCTGAAAGTTCATTCCACACACAAACTGCTCTCTATGTAAAAGGGTTGTCTCTCACGTCTTTCTGAAATCTTTCTCCTCTCACCTTAAAAACATGATGCCCAGTTGTAAATCCCCCACCCTAGGGAAAAGAAACCTGCCATTCACCTTATCTGTGTCCCTCATGATTTTATGAATCTCCATCTTTTCCAAGGAAGCTGATGGTGAGAGAAGGAAATTTAAAATTGATAAGGAAGCGACATTGGATAGACTGTCTGTATTAAAACTGATAAGGCACCAAGATCAGATGAGATGCATCCAAGGATACTGGTGGAAATTACAGAGATACTGGCCATTGTGTTTCTGTTTTCATTGGACACAGATGTGCTGTCGGAAGATGGAGAATTGCAAACATTATGCTTTGGATAAAAAAAACGATGTAAGGATAAGCCCAGCAGTTACAGACCACTCAGTTTAATGTCAGTTGGTGGAATATTCTGGAAATAATAATTTGAGATAGAATGAACAATCACATGAACAAATGTGGGTTAATTAAACCAGCATGGATTTCTTAAGGGAATGTTGTATTTTCCTGAACATACTGGAATATTTGAAGAGATAACTGAGAGGGTTGATGAGAGGAAAGTTATTGATGAGCTGTACATGAACCACCAAAAGGTGTTTGTGCTGCACAACAAACTAGTTGGATGGTGAAGTGATACTTGGTGAGTCCTGGAATGATCACATGGTACAATTGGCAGAGCTCTTTGAATGACTATGAAAAGCAAAACTGGTAATAAACTGAACCAAAACTGAATTCGCAAAAGCAGAGGTGACGTTCTTGGGACATAACATTGGTCATGGAAGGTTGTTCCCATGGAACACAAAGATGAAGGTCATTGAGGAATTTCTACGATCAACCTCAAAGAAAGCGGTGTTTTAATTCTTGGGTCTAAGCAGATTCTCTCAGGGGTTTGTTCCAAGCATCAGCAGTGTAGTGGCACTGTTAACCAATTTGTTGAAGAAGAACACAAAAATTTTAATGGACAGAACAATGCCGGGAGGCATTCGACCATTTGAAAGCAATATTAACCACCATGAGAGAGAGAGAGAGAGAGTACGAGAGAGAGAGCTTTAGCTAAACCAAACTTTTCAAAACCTTTCAAAGTTGCGATTAATGCTTGTGACATCGGAGTTGGAGCTGTAGCATTACAGGTAGATGATGATGGGATTGACCTGGCAGTTGGTTACTTTTTGAAGAAAGTCAACATCCAACAAAGAAAATACTCCACGATCGAAAAGTAACTATTGAGTTTGGTACTGGCCTTTCAACATTTTAATGTATATGTCACAAACAATTCATCAGAGACAGTTGTGTACATGGATCACAATCCTCTTACATTCTTGGAATGCTTTAAAGACAAGAATATGATACTATTTCACTGGAGTCTTATGTTACAGACTTTTAATCTAGATATCGTACATGTTGTGGGTCGTAAGAATGTCATCACAGATGAATTATTGCGGGCTTAACTGATAAAGTATTGATAAGATTGATATATATTCAATGTTATATTGATGTGGGAAGAGGTTAATATGAACTTCGATTAAAGTCATATGTATGTCATGATATTAAGAATAAGAAACAGAGGGAAAAAACATGAAGCCATCTTTTCATTATAACTGTTCATTTTTTCTTAAGAGGGGAGGTGTTATGAAGGTGTAGAGGTGTACTATACCCTTTAAGAGGGTTGAAAAGCTAGCAAGGACTAACTGAAAGCACAGGGTGACTGGAATAAGTATCAGTGTAACACTTGGTCGAAACAAATAACAGCAGTTGGATTGCCATGAAACAAAAACAAATTCAAATTTGGCCAATCAATTTAAATTATTCCCCAAGATATCAAAATCCAATTAAATTTAAAATTAGCATTTTGATAATATGAAACGGTCCGATGTTTTCGGGTATAAAACCGGACATTCTGAACAATTAGGGTGAGAACTGTTGAAGACCAACAAATGCAGACTGCTAGCTAAAGAGCTCTCTGAAAGGGGCCTGTCTGTGGGGAGTGTAGCAGAACATCGAAGCTGACCTGGAGAGAATCTACAGAGGAAAATCTACAAAGGAGAATCAGCAGAGCTGACTGGGTTTGATATCTGAGGTTTTTTTCTGTAAATCTTAATCAGTACTATAGAATGGGAGATAAAAGATAGGTTTAAGAGAAAGGAGTTATAAATAGTTGTTGGTTTTAATATTCTCTGTTGGACATAAAGAATAAAGTTGTTCATTTTTATTTAAAATAGTGATCTCTGGGATAGTTCTTTGCCTCTTGAATTTTAACAGATTACAGCATGGGGTGCACCTTTTCTGTGTTGGTGGTTTAAATTATCGGGGGGAGGGGGTGTGATTTACCCCGTGTCGTAACAGTGGGGTCTGGCTGTGGGTGGCAGAAATGGTGGAGGATAATGCGTTGTATCCGCAGATTGGTGAGCTGGAAGGTGAGGACCAGGGTGGGGGGGATTCTATCCTTGTTGCGGTTGGAGGGGAGGGGTGGGGTTCAAGGACGGAGGTGCAGGAATTTGTTTTGCCAGAAGCAGCAGCAGTGGGAGGAGTGACAGTGAGGATCAGAGTCCTGCTGGGAAGGGAAATGTAAAATTATATAAACTTACCTCATGAATAGGTGGAGCACACGCTGAGCAGGAGCGGACCCGGGACTGCTGAGTAAGTAAAGTCATACATTTGGCCGTTTGCGTGATCCGAAACACTACTTAGGTAGTGTCTCCCACCCATCCTCCTCCTCTAACCAAAGTATAGGTTCTGTGAGCCGGATTGTAAGGTAACTTTTTTTTATTCTTTATTCTTCTACAGTCTCTTTGGGAATATAGAACGGAATGGCAGTAAGAGCAGTTGAATGTTCCTCCTGCAGAACGTGGGAGGTAATTTCCTGCACCCAACTCCTGCTCCTTGACAACCGTGTTAAACTGGAGCTAGAGTTGGATGAACTTCGGATCATTCAGAAGACAGAGGGGCTATTGAGAGGAGTTACAGGGAGGTAGTCACACCTCAGATACAAGAAAAAGGCAGATGGGTTACAGTCAGGGGATGGAAAGGCAGTGCAGGGATACCCCCTGTGGTCATTCCCCTCAATAACAAGTATACTGTTTTGGATAGTGTTGGGGGGAGCAACTTACCAGGGGTTAGCCAAGGGGTACAGTCTCTGGCACAAAGCCTGTCCTTGTTGCTCAAAAGGAGAGGGGGAGGGAGGGGAGATGAGCAGAACATTGGGGATTCCATAGTTAGGGGGACAGTTAGGAGGTTCTATGGGAATGAGAGAGACTCACGTTGCTGTGCTGCCTTCCAGGTGCCAGGATAAATGATGTCTTGGATCATGTTTTCAGGATCTTTGTTGGGGGGGGGAGGGGAGTAGCCCCAAGTCGTGATCCACATAGGTACTAATGACTTAGGTCGGAGGAGGGATGGGGACTTAAGGAGAAATTCAGGGAACTAGGGTGGAAGCTTAGTACTAGAACAAACAGAATTGTTATCTCTGGTTTGTTGCCTGTGCCACGTATTAGCGAGGCGAAGAATAGGGAGAGAAAGGAGTTGAACACGTGGCCACAGGATGGTGCAGGATGGCGGGTTTCAGATAGCTGGGTAATTGGGACTCCTTCTGGGGTTGGTGGGACCTCTACAAGCAGGATGATCTACATCTGAACCAGAGGGGTACCGATATCCTAAGGTGAGGAAATTGGCTCATGCTGTTCAGGAGGTTTAAAGTAATTCAGCAGGGAAATGGGAACCTAAATTGTAGTTCCAGTGTTTAGTAGGGTGAGAGTAGTGAAGTCAGAAATGTGGTTTCAAGGTCACAAGAGTTCACCAGCAAGCAGGAAGGTGGTTTGAAGTGTGTCTACTTCAGCTCCAGGTGCATCCAGAAAAAGGTGGGCAAATTTGCAGCATGGGTTGGTACCTGGGATTTCAATGTTGTGACCATTTCGGAGACATGGATAGAGCAGTGACAGGAATGGTTATTGCAGGTTCCATGATTTAGATGTTTTGGTAAAAGCATAGAAAATGGCAAAAAGAGGGGGTAAGTGTGGCATTGTTAGTCAAGGACAATCTTATGGTGGCAGAAAGAACATTTGAGAAGTCATCTACTGAGGTAGTATGGACTGAGGCTAGAAACAGGAAATGAGAGGTTACCCTGTTGGGAGTTTTCTATCTACCTCCGAATAGTTCCAGAGTTTAGAGGAAAGCAAAGCAAAGATAATTCTGGATAGAAGTGAGAGTAACAGGGTAGTTGTTATGGGGGACTTTAACTTTCCAAACATTGACTGGAAATATTATAGTTTGAGTACGTTAGATGGGTCAGTTTTTGTCCAATGTGTGCAGGAAGGTTTCCTTACATAATATGTAGACAGGCCAACAAGGGGCGAGGCCACATTGGATTTGGTACTGGCCAGGTGTTATATTTGGAGGTAGGTGAACATTCTGGTGATAGCGACCACAATTTGGTTATCTTAATTTTCGCGATGGGAAGAGATAGGTGTATAAAGCAGGGCAAGAGTTATTGCTGGGGGAAAGGCAATTATGATGCGATTTGGCAAGAGTTAGATAGTGTAGGATGGGGAAAGAAAGTGCAGGGGATAGGCACAACTGAAATGTGAAGCTCATTCAAGCAACAGCTACTGAGTGTCCTTGATAAATATGTACCTGTCAGGCAGGAAGGAAGTGGTTGAGCCAAGAACCTGTTGTTTAGTAATGAAGTTGAATCTCTTGTTAAGAGGAAGAAGAAAGCTTATGTTAGGATGAGATGTGTAGGCTCAGTTAGGGTGCTTGAGAGTTACAAGTTAGCTAGGAAAGACTTAAAGAGAGAGCTAAGATGAGCCAAGAGGGGATATGAGAAGTCATTGGCAAGTAGGATCAAGGAGAACCCTAAAGTGAGAGAAAGATTAAGGCAAATCAAGGATAGTAGTGGAGTCCAAGGAAAAAGGGAAGTGCTAAATGAATATTTTTTGTCAGTATTCACACTGGAAAATGACAATGTTGTCGAGGAGAATACCAAGATATGGGCTACTAGACTAGACAAGGTTGACATTCACAAGGAGGAAGTGATAGCAATTCTGGAAAGTGTGAAAATAGATAAGTCGCCTGGGCCCAATGGGATTTATCCTAGGATTCTCTGGAAAGCCAGGGAGGAGATTGCGGAGCATTTGGTTTTGATTTTAATGTCATAATTGTCTACAGGAATAGTACCAGAAGACTGGAGGATAGCAAATGTTGTTCCCTTGTTCAAGAAGGGGAATAGAGACAACCCTGGTAATTATAGATTAGTGAGCCTTACTTTGGTTGTGGGTAAAGTGTTGGAAAAGGTTATAAGAGTTTGGATTTTTAATCATCCAGAGAGAATAATTAGGGATAGTCAACATGGTTTTATGAAGGAAAGGTCATGCCTCACTAACCTTATTGAGTTCTTTGAGATGGTGATCAAACAGGTGGATGAGGTTAAAGTGGTTGATGTGGTGTATGTAGATTTCAGTAAGGTATTTGACAAGACTCCCCACAGTAGACTAATGGAGAAAATACAGAGGCATGGGATTGAGGGTGATTTAGCAATTTGGATCAGAAGTTGACTAGCTGAAAGAAGATAGAGGGTGGTGGTTGATGGGAAATGTTCACCCCAGCATTAATACATTTGCCGATGACAATAAGGTCCGCAGAATTGAGGATAGTGCTGAAGGATATTGCAGGTTACAGAGAAACATAGATAAGCTGCAGAGCTGGGCTGAGAGGTGGCAAATAGAGTTTAATGTGGAAAAGTGTGAGATGATTCATTTTGGAAGGAGCAACAGGAATGCAGAGTGCTGGGTTAATGTTAAAATGCTTGATAGTGTAGATGAGTAGACAGATCTCGGTGTTGATGTACATAGATCTCTGTAAGTTGCCACCCAGATTGATAGGTTATTAAGAAGGCATACAGTCTGTTAGTTTTTATTGGTAGAGGAATTGAGTTTCAGAGCCACGAGATCATGCTGCAGCTGTACAAAACTCTGGTGCGGCCGCACTTTGGGTTTTGCGTACACTTCTGGTCAACACATTATCGGAAAGATGTGGAAGTTTGGGAGAGGGTTCAGAGGAGATTTACAAGGATGTTACCTAGTATAGAGGGAAAGTCTTAGGAAAGGCACTTGAGTCTTTTTTCATTAGAGAGAAGAAGTTTGAGAGGAGACTTAACTGAGACATACAAGATAATCAGAGGATTAGGTAGGGTGGACAGTGCGAGCCTTTTTCTTCGGATGGTGATGGCTAGCACGAGAGGACATAGGTTTAAATTGAGGGGAGATAGATATAGGACAGATGTCAGAGGTAGTTTCTTTACTCAGATAGTAGTAGGAGCATGAAACGCACTGCCTGCAACAGAGTAAATTCGCCAACTTTAAGCTCATTTAAATGGTCATTGGATAGACATATGGATGAAAATGGAATAGTGGAAGATAGATGGGCTTCAGGTTGGTTCCACAACATTGAGGGCCGAAGGGCCTGTACTGCACTGTAATGGTGTATGTCCTAAGTGGAGGAGATATGCTGGAGGGCATTGTTGACCACATGGGAGGGGAAATTACAGTCCTGAAGTAGGATTCATTTGGGATGTCGTGGAGTGGAATTGCTCCTCCTGGGAGCAGATATGACAGAGTTGGAGGAATTGGGAATGAGGGATAACACTTTTACAGGAGGATACTCTACACTGGGGAGACAGGATGCCAATTCACAGAATGTTTCAGAGAACATCTCTGGGACACACACACCAAACAAACCCACTGCCCTGTGGTTGACCACTTCAACTGTCTCTCCCACTCTGCCAAGGACATTCAAGTCCTGGGCCTCCTCCCCTGCCAAATCCGAACCACCTGACACCTGGAGGAAGAACGCATCATCTTCCACCTTGGGCCTCTACAACCACAGGTCAACAATGTCGATTTCACCAATTTCCTCATCTTCCCATCACCCACCTCATCCCAGATCCAACCCTCCAACTTGGGCACAACCCTTTTGAACTGTCCTAACTGTCCACACTCCTTCCCACCTATCCTATCCACCCTCCACTTTGACATATCATCACCCCCACCACCATCTATTGAGTTCCAAGCTTCCTATTCCCTCAGCCCTGCCTCCCCATTTATCTCTCAGCACCCTTCCCCAACAACACCCCCCACCCCCTAACTCGGTACATTCCTGATGAAGGGTTTATACTTGAAATATTGACTCTTCTGCCCCTCGGATGCTGCCTGACCTGCTGTGCTTTTTAACTGTGATCTCCAGCACCTGCAGTCCTCACTTTCTCCTATGGGCTATATGTCCTTGTTGCTATAATCTGCTTGTACCGTTCACAAAATAAAGCTTTTTATCAGACAAGACTCAAATCAAATCAAACCACTCTTGATCATTGGCCATAATAGATCATTAACAATAGCTTAAACGCTTGCTGTGATTTAGATAAATTTTCAGGAAGTGGAGTAATTGCACAGCTATACTTTCATATCTCTGCAGAGACATGCATCAAGATTCAGGTTGCGAATATTCATCAGCTGATTCACACTGGAAAAGACTTCGAACCATTAGCACAAAGGAAACTTAACTTGGAGGGCCAAAGGGCCTGTTCCTGTGCTGTAATTCTCTTTGTTTTTTTGTTCTTTGTTCTAATGACTATTGTTTATCAAGAGCAGGTAGTTCTGAGACACATTTGTAGCCACAATCCACAAGTAATATGAGCTCGCATCTATGTTCACCAATATTAGTAATAATTGAGACTGATTATTGATCTATCAAGTCATAGAGGAGGCCTTAGGGTGAATGTTATCCTCAGAGTTCGGACAATAATTCGAATCCTCAGCACTATAATTTACTGTGACTATGTTAAAATGTACAAAGGACAAAATACAGACAAAGGCAGATGGGAAACATTTCCGACTTCTCTCTTCATTCCACTATTGATGAGGCTGATTGTATACTTTTGTTCAGCTGTGGCTCAGTTGGTAGCAGTTTTGCATGAGTCAGGTTCAGGACCTGAGCAGAAAAATAAAAACTGACACTTCAGTGCAGCCCTGAGAGAGTCCTGCCTTGGTGGAGCTGCTGTCTTTTGGATGAGATATGAAAATGAGGCTCCATCTATTCTCTCAGGTGGATGTAAAAGATCCCATCCTGCTTTTTCAAAGAAAAGGAATCATCTTTGGTATCCTAATATTCATCCCTTGTATAATATCTCAGAATAAATTATCATATGTGCTTTGGTAATTAACACTGGTGAATTGTTTGCTGTTGTGTTTCAGTTGGGAGAATGTGGAGTGTCAGTAAAAATTAAGTCATTCAGTTTAAAAGTGTGTACTGGAACAGAGATATACGGATGTTTTACACATCTCTGCAGGTAGATGGATAAGTTAAGAAGGCTGTTAAGGCAATGGGATCTTTGGATTGATTCATAGAGACGTCTCACACAGAATCAAGGATGTTCATTACATATTGGTGATTGCCCATCTGGGGTATTGTTTAATTCAGGACACAACACTTCAGGAAAGATGTCAGGGATGTCTGAATGACTGCTTTTACAAGGCAGAATATTATTTTATCTATCAAAAACAATGATAAAGTTTCCAGTGTAACAGGTGCTGGTAACCAAAGGACCCATACCAAATGCAATTCGAAGAATAGGGGCGGCATGGTGGCTCAGTGGTTAGCACTGCTGCCTCTCAGGTTCAATTCCCGCCTCAAGCAACTGCCTGTATGGAGTTTGCACATTCTCCCCGTGTCTGTGTGGATTTTCTCTGGGTGCTCCAATTTCCTCCCACAGTCCAAAAATGTTCAGGTTAGGTGAATTGGCCACGCTAAATTGCCTGGAGTGTTATGTGAAGGGATAAGTGTCAGGGAATGGGTCTGGGTGGGTTGCTCATCAGAGGGTCGGTGTGGGCTTGTTGGGCCGAAGGGCCTGTTTCCACTCTAAGTAATCTAATCTAATCGAACAATAGGTGGATTTATGGAAGTCTTTATGCACACTAAAATGCTCTGATTTGGATGGCACTGCTTGAAAACACAGTCAATTATAACAATCAGAACAGAATTGGATAATTACTTGATGGGTAAATACATACAGCACTTTGGGGTTAGAAGAGGGGAATGGAACTGAATGGAATGCTTGACAAAAATGTGACCACAGATGTGATCAAATGGCTGCCTTCCCCACTATATTGTTCAGCTACATCACTATATATGAACCTTCCAGCTCAGTGAGCAAACCTACAAACACAACCTCAACCTGAGCTACAAATCTTCTCAAAACCCAATAACCACTATGTCATTCTACAATTCTTTGAAAGTAAAAGAATGTACAAGAACCTATTTGCTGAAAAGACAAAAAGGAAAGAAGTGTAATGGGTTTTGGAAAAAGGAACAGTAACGATGGAAACAACTATGTAGTAACATGCTTAGGAATGGAAAAGCAGAGAGATTTGGAGGGTGAATATATCACACTTTATGAAGAGACTGGAGCTGAAAAAGATTTAAGATGCAAATGGTTACTGTGATTTGATTGGACGATGCAAACATGAATGCAACCGATTGATTAGCTTGGATAAACTACTCAGTAGATTACTGAGGTCTGGGTACACCTAAAAGGATGGACAATAAAATCATAGAAAGAATGCAACAAATATACATTCAGTAAACTAAAGAGGAAAGGATTAAAGTATTGACATTGTTCTACACAAAGGTTTATTACATTCACAAGATTACAGGAATCAAAATTATTTGGAATTGAATGAAAATTTCAGAAGCTAATGGCACTATGTTACACAATGACTTTAATACAATACAGTATGACAAGATACTTTCTAAGTATTCATTGGAGTAAAATAACCATTTGAGGGAAAATAAATTTTTCATTTAATGCTTTTTGTGATGAATTGAACTTTCAAAATGACTCATTTGGAGCAATATTTCCAGAAAGAACTGGGGAGTTATCTCCACTCTACTGGCCAGCACCTGTCACTTGACCAACATCACAAAAAACATTTTCACTGAAAGTATGGCATTGTTGTTTGTGGGAATGTGCTCTGTGCACATTGACTGTCACTTCAGTTTTCACATACAGGCTGTGTTTCGTATCACTGCATCAGAGCAGAATTGTTCTTCAGTTTGTATTCTTTGCAGATTTCTTCAGTTCTAAATTCAATCCTGAATGCTTTGGAAAAAGAAATGGTTGCTAACGTTGGATCACTGTTTTCTTTGCCCACATTCAGTTGGTCTCTGGCTTCATCTTTTTCCACATGATAGTTACACCGAATCTGCAATCAGTTCTTTCACTATGCAGAAGAGTCTGTACCATGCTCTAAAGAAAGCCTGAGTTTCCAGGTAGCTTGGCAGTTTGTTCCCTGTCCTGGTTAATCAGTATTTAACTGCTTTCATGGAACTCCTAAAGTGTGGAAAGAGGCCATTTAGCCCAAAAGTCACATGACTCTACGAAGAGTAACCCTTCCAAACCCATTCCCCTACCCTATTACTCTACATTTACCCAAAACTAATGCTCCAAACCAACACATCCCTGAACACTATGGGCAATTTAGCAAGGCCAATTCATCGAACCTGCACAATCTTAGACTGTGGGAGTAAAGCCACATAGCCACAATGTGCAAACTCCACCCAATCACCCTTTGCACTGTTAGGCAGAGTGCTAACCACTAAGCCACTGTGCCTTTTAAGATCATTATCAAATTCCTCTCAGTTTTGCCCATTTTCAACTTCACTGAAGTGATAGAGGGCTGAATTGTTGCTTGCACAACTCATACACCAGTTGCTTGGTACAGAAATTCAGATCAAGTTTGCAAATATAAGCAACTACTACAAAGCTGCTCCCTGCCAATCATGTATCTCATCATTTGGACTGAGTCTCGTGTGCAACTTATCTTTAATATCTGCTGTGTGCACACTGGGTTTCTTGTCTTAATGTGAGCTTCGTTCAATTTCTTCCATGAGTCAAATATATTCATATATCTACCTATTGATGGTCAGAATCTAATTCCCAGAAAACTAGCATTTAAGATGGGAGGGGGGGTGGGGGGGGGGGGGAGTTCAAAGGAGATGTGAGAGGTGAGTTCTTTTTACACAGAGAATGGTAGGATTGGGTGGTGGTGAGGGCAGATATGATACGGGCTTTTAGGGGACTTTCAGACGTGCACATGAATACGCAAGGAATGAAGGGATATAGACCAAGCGCAGGCAGAAGGGATTAGTTTAATTTGGCAATCTGTGAGGCATAAGATTGTAGGCTGAAGGGCCGGTTCCTGTGCTGTACAGGTCTATGTTCTATTTACAGCAAATTAAGTGCTTCTTAATTCGCTGTCATGATGTATAAACTTGGAAGCCAATTAGTTGACGTCCAGAAACAATAAAATAAATCAGTAAATAATATGACATTACAAAGACATAGTTGCAAAATAAACTACAACTGGGACCCGAATACTATTTGACATTATAAAGGACTAGAAGAAAGATGAAGGATGTTGATACCTGAGTTGAGAAAGGATGAGATCAGTGGTGAGTAATGCTCTTCGTTCTGAGAATCAACATATAAAATCTGTTTGGGTGCAGACAAGAGATAATAAAGTCATGGGTGGAGAACGTTTGTAAATCCCTAACAGTAGGTACACTGTAAGGAATGTATCCCTCAGCCTTTACTCCAACAAGCCTTTTAGAGTCTTGTGTGTGTCAATGAAATTTCTTTTCATTCTTCTAAATACCAAAACCAATTCAGGGAACTGTTGCTGAACCCAATGCAAATGTACCCTTGCTTAAATGTTGAGAACATACTGCACGTGTGACTTAAATCCCAAATAATCTTAACACGACTCCTTTATTTCTGTACCCCAACCACCTTACAATGAAGGCCAATACAGCACATACTTTCACAATAGCTTACTGACTTTTTGCATTCCTCGTATAAGCGTACCCAATTCTTAAAAATCAACATGATCTTTTAGACAGAAAATTTGTTTCTTTTATTTTTAAGACCAAAGTGAATAATGTTATACCTCCCTACACAATATTCCACGTGCCACCTTATTGCCAACTAACTTCACATGTGTTTATATCTCTTAGCAGCATGTATCCCTCACACATCGTATCCTTCCACCTAGTTTAGTATCATCAGCAAATGTAGATACAGTCATGGCTGAGATTTTACAATTTTATGATATCTGTTACAAAAAGCATAGACCAGAGTTGCACATTCGGACAACATAGAAATCATGTCACAACAGAATTCATGGGAATGATCTGGGATGTTGGAATTTTTTTCCACTGGCATCTACAATCCTCCAAAAAGGATATCTTTGGTGAGTTAGTGTTGAAGATTTTGGAGGGTTCCAACTGACCTAAGCTTAATAATTACCCAGGATTAAAGCTCTAACTTATCGGTAATTATTAAACTTATTCCAGCTCACCTCTGACCCCACTCCCCATCTTCCTATTGTGACTCTGATACTTCCTAAGTCCAACACCCTTATATCTGCTCTGACTGCCCCAAGTGGTCCAATTTGCATCAAAGCTGGAGGCCCAAAAGCCACATATCAATTTCCCACTGGCTTCCTGGATTCAAACCTGTCAGAACCGACACCCAACTCCCAATCTTGCTAGACTCAAAACCTACCCTTGGCATCGCCAAACCCCATAATATCAGGCACTCCACTTAATAATAATAAATACAGTGACTTGTGTTTGAGGACAGAGAGAAAAAAAGGATTGGGGAAAGTGAGAAGAAGGTAAATCAGAGAAATGGAAAGAGGCAGAGCTGTGAAAATAAAATGGAAATGGAAAGGAATTAAACTGCTTGAACTCGAAAGAGATGAGGAAATTGGACAAGTTAGTCAAAGAGAAGCTGGAAGTGAAGGAAGAAAGGAAGAGGTAATAGCTCAGAAGGTGATTCTGACTCCAATGAAAGATTTGATTTTACCAACACCCTGCGCTTAGTGCCTAAAATTACTGCAGAGGGAAGAAATTAAAGTCATTTTACCTCATTTGGGAAGGTAAATGGACAGATTAAGTTGCCAAAAGATATTTGGACTTTAATGTTACACAAAGTGTTGTGGTATATACAGCTATGACTGTGTACTGTACTCTGTCAGAAGAACAATCTGCAGATTATAAAATTATCAAAAAGGTAATACTCAATGATTATTCACTTGCCCCTGCATCTTATCAATAAAATTTAAGATGACAATGCTAAATTGCCCAAAGTGTTAGGTAGGGGAATGGATCTTGGTGGATTGCTCTTCGGCGGGTCGGTGTGGACCTGTTGGGCTGAAGGACCTGTTTCCACACTGTAGGGAATCTAATCTAATCTAATCTAATTAGATATTCACAGAATTTGTACAGGAAAAGCAAAATGTTGTGGGATCAGCGATTTAGATCACTATAGGTAGAGACAAGTTCTCAGAATCTAAAAGATATTATGTTGTGACAAAGCTGTCACTTTAAAGAGATTATTTTGTCCTGGGATTATTTGAAGAGATGTTGTAAATGCAGAGGTGTCAAAGTGGCCAATGGAGAAGGCCTAAGTCAACAATTCAGAAGGTTACAGAGTCACAGAGATGTACAGCATGGAAAAAGAGCCTTCGATCCAACCAGTCCATGCTGACCAGAGGTTTTTAGGTCTTTTTTTAAAAACAATTGTAACAATGGAAGAGGGGTGGCCAGTTCTCATAGATCAGCCTTTCTAGACTTTTAGCTGTAGCTGTCAGAAGCTGTTTGGGTCCCAGAAGAGTCGGAGCGTCAGTAAATGATTTCTAATCGCTACTTTCTCTCAAATCTCTTGTTGTTGTTTCCCCCAGATTGGAGAATTAGATGTAAGAATCTGTGTCTGAATTTACCTTTTTGCCAAAGGGTGTGTTTTTGGGATGTTTTTTGTTCAAAATGTCGATTCTCCTGCTCGTCGGATGCTGCCTGACCTGCTGTGCTTTTTCAGCACCACACTAACGATTCTAATCTCCAGCATCTGCAGTCCTCACTTTCACTCTGTACTGGAACAGTGAATTAGTAATAGTAGTACCTCTATTATCCAGCTACGTTTTCCAACAGTTAAGGCATTCTAAATTATTCTTTCTTTTTGTGTGTATTTTAACTAATGTATTTAAAATAAAGTATGTTTTGCTTAATGTCTAGTTCTTTGACCAATTGCATCATATCGGGAACACCCACTTCACATTTGTCATAGAGTCATAGAAAGTACAGCATGGAAACAGACCTTTCAGTCCAACCCATCCATGCTGACCAGATATCCCAACCCAATCAAGTCCCACCTGCCAGCACCCGGCCAATTCCCTCCAAACCCTTCCTATTCATATACCCACCCAAATGCCTTTTAAATGTTGCAATTATACCAGCCTCCACCACTTCCTCTGGCAGCTCATTCCATACACATACCATCATCTGCGTGAAAAAGCTGTCCCTTAGGTCTCTTTTATATCTTTCCCCTCTCGCCTTAAACCTATGCCCTCTAGTTCTGGACTCCCTGACCCCAGGGAAAAGACTTTGTCTCCTTACTCTATCCATGCCCCTCATGATTTTGTAAACCTCTGTAAGTCACTCCTCAACCTCCGACACTCCAGGGAAAACAGCTCCAGCCTGTTCAGCCTCTTCCTATAGCTCAAATCCTCCAACCCTGGCAACATCCTTGTAAATCTTTTCTGAACCCTTTCAAGTTTCACAACATCTTTCCGATAGGAAGGAGACCAGAATTGCATGCAATATTCCAAAAGTGGCCTAACCAATGTCCTGTACAGCCGTAACATGACCTCCCAACTCCTGTACTCAATACTCTGACCAATAAAGGAAAGCATACCAAATGGCTTCTTCACTATCCTATCTACCTGCGACTCCACTTTCAAGGACCTATGAACCTGCACTCCAAGGTCTCTTTGTTCAGCAATACTCCCTAGGACCTTACCAGTAAAGTATAAGTCCTGCTAAGATTTGCTTTCCAAAATGTAGCACTTCACATCTATCTGAATTAAACTCCATTTACCACTTCTCAGCCCATTGGCCCATCTGGTCAAGATCCTGTTGTAATCTGAGGTAACCTTCTTTGCTGTCCACTACACCTCCAATTTTGGTGTCATCTGCAAACTTACTAACTGTACCTCTTATGCTCATACCCAAATCATTTATGTAAATGACAAAAAGTAGAGGACGGAGCACCGATCCTTGTGGCACTCCACTGGTCACAGGCCTCCAGTCTGAAAAACAACTCTCCACCACTACCCTTTGTCTTCTACCTTTGAGCCAATTCTGCATCCGAATGGCCAGTTCTCCCTGTATTCCATGGGATCTAATCTTGCTAACCAATCTCCCATGGGGAACCTTAAGTCTTTAAAATAAAAAACGTTAGATCTAGGCTACTTTCTTAAAATATTTTAAGGGAAGGATGCCAAAGTAATAAAGGAGAAACAATGAAACAAAAACATATAAATAAATGAATATGTTTCCCATTTTAATAAGACTTGACATATCAAACGATATTGCTGGAAGTTAACTGGGAGACTGATTACAGGAGTAGGAATGTCTAATGTGCATTGAGAAATGAATTAGATATTAAAACTGTAATGGTAACACAAAGAGAACACGTTTACTTAGAAATGTACAAAGAAAGGTAAAGATAATGAGGCTGACATGTTCAGCGCACCTTCTTGAATAGAAATGCAAGATTTTAAATTGAGTTACCTAACAACCTACTGAGAAACTGAATCAGGAACAATCCCCGAGGGTTATTATTTTACAGACAAGATACTAACATGGAAATGGAGAACACCTCAAATACAAGGCAATGTAAAATGAACAGTGGTCAATCAGATGATAATTTTGAGTATTTGTAATGAAATTTTGAGAATAGTTCACAAAATTCCAATGACAGGTCACTGCAATCATACAGTCATAGAGTCACATCATCCTACAGCATGGAGACAGGCCCTTTGGCCCAAACTGGTCCCTGTCATCCAAAATGTTCATCCGCACAAACCCCGTTTTCCACATTTGGCCCATATTCTTCCAAACCTTTCCTATCCATGTATTTGCCCAAATGCCTCTTAAATGTCATTAATGTACCTGCCTCAACCATTTTCACCAACAGCTCATTCCATATGCATCTCACCCTCTGTGTAATAGAAGTTGCCCCTCACGTTCCCTTTTATTCTTTCCCCTCTAACCTTAAACTGATGCCTTCTAGTCCTCAATTCCCCAAACCTGAGTGAGTGCATTCACCCTATCCATGCTTGTCATGATCTTACAAACTTCTGTAGGATCCCCCTCAATCTCCAATGCAGTAAAGAAAATGGTCCTAGCTTGGACAATGTCTCTGTATAACTCAGACTGTTGAGCCTTCGCAACTTCCTTGTAAATTTCTTCTGCACTCTTTCCAATTTAATAACATCCTTCCTACAGCAAGGTGACCAAAACTATACAATACTGCAAGTGCAGCCTCACCAATGTCCTGTACAGCAGCAACATAACTTCCCAACTTCAATATTCAATGCCCTGACTGATGAAGGCCAGTGTGCCAAAAACCTTCTTCCCTGCCCTGTCTCCCTGTGACTCCACTTTCAGAGAACTGTGCACCTGAACTCCAAGGTCCCTCTGTTCCACTACACTCCTTAAGACCCTACCATTTTCACCATGAAACTCCTGCCTTGATTTGACTTTCCAAAATGCAAGACATCACTGTTATCTATATTAAACTCAGCTTACCATTTCTCAGCCCACCTCCCCAGCTGATCAAGGTCCTGCTGCAATTTCGATAACCTTCCTCATTGTTCATGATACTGTCTATTTTAGAATCATCCGCAAGCTTACTAATCATGCCTTGTACATTCTCATCCAAGTCATTATATAGATAACAAACAGCAATGGGTCCAGTACCATCCCTGAGGCACTCCATTAGTGACAGGCCTCCAGTCTGACAAGCATTCTTCCACTATTACTCTCTGCTTCCTACCATGAAGCCAATTGTGTATCTAATTTGCCAGCTCCCCCTGGATTCCATGCGATCTAACCTTCCAGAGCAGCCTACCATGTGCAACTTATCAAAGGCTTTACTGAAGTCCATATAGACTACGTCTACTGCCCTGCTCTCATCAACCTTCTTGGTCACTTCATCAAAGAACTCTTACACATTTGTGAGGCATGATCTCCCACGCACAAAGCCATGCTGACTATTCCTAATCAAACCCTGCCTTTCCAAATGCATGTATGTCTTATCTCTTAGAATCTTTTCAAGTAACTCACCTGCCACAGATGTTAAGCTGACTGGTCTATAGTCTCCAGGTTTTTCTTTTCAACTCTTCTGGAATAACAGCTCAGCATTCGCTCCCCTCCAGTCTTCCGGGAACTCACACATGGCTAACGATGATACAAAAATATGAGGCAGGGGCCCCGAACTTTCTTCTCTAGCCTCTAGCAGTGTTCTTGGATATATCTAGTCAGGTACACCTGATGAAGGGATTTTGTTTGAAATGTTGATTTTCCTGGTCCTCGGATGCTGCCTGACCTGCTGTGCTTTTCCAGCTACACACTCTCAACTATATCTGGTCAGGACCAGATTTATCCAGCTTCATACATTCTAATGCATACAGCAATTCCCAGGGTTACAATCTATTTATGTACCAAGTTTCACTGAAGTTGATTCTTGGGATATATTTTTTACAAAATGAACTAAAACAGGATCACGTTCACCAACCTCAAGTTTAATGAATCTTCAGTAAGACCGAAATCCCACCTGAGAGCTGTCACCAAAGCAAACCCCACGAGTTCTGAAGAAGGGTCACTGGACTTGAAACATTAACTTTGTTTTCCCTCCACATGCTGCCAGACCTCCTGAGTTTCTCCATCAATTTCTGTTTGTGTTTCAGATTTCCACATCTGCAGCTCTTTATTTGATGTCAGCAGTTCTTCAGGATCACCATGAGAAGGGGAGGCCAGGCCCCTGCTGTACCATAGTGGGGATTGCTGTTTGATCCCCAGATATTGGCAAGTGCTACTGATTGCATTTTAGCCAAGTGTGGTCTCATACCTTTGTACCCTTGTCACTGCCATTATTTCAGTTTAAAACACTTAATTCTCACCCTCAAATGCAACCACATCATCGTACCCATCACTAAGAGAATACTTGACTATGAGGTCATTAATCAATCCTCTCTCATTAAACATAGGTTTGCTCAGTAGTCTGCCCTAAAAAAAGACCGCACCCAATTATTGGTTAATATCAGAAGATGCAGGATGAGGTCCATTTAAGGCTTTCAATTGACACAGGGATTAAAAGGGTCACCAGCGAGCCTGGACTTGAATAGAGAGCAGTAGGAGGCTGGCACACCCTTAATCCCCCATATTTCGATTTTATCAAATGCCTCCTTACCCAAACTCAACTCTATCAAACACTAAATGCCACAGAGTATGTTAATACACAGTTGGATTCAGCAATGTTCATATGCAACACAAACATTGCATCAAGTTTTAAGAATTTACACTTCTTGCAACAGTAGCATTAACAAGCCCTTTCAATATTTTGTTTTGGTGTAAAGATTAAAGTTAATTAAATAAAATTAATTAAAATTAATTAAATGGACACATGAGGTTTTACAATTATCACATGTTCTGTGTAAGACAAGTTAAAATCTTTAACCAACACACATCCATGCTTGTGAGTGTAACTAGAATAGTATATCATTTGTCTTGATCATAAGATAAATTCTACATGTGGTGATGAAACCACAGAAGTTATGTTGGGTACTATGAAGATAAACGCCAAAAAATGGTCACCGTAGCAAACCCAAAACATTTGAGAAATGTTCTTTCACACAAACACCAACCTGTTAAAAAAATTATTGATGCCATTCGGTTGTTGTCTGCGGTAGGCTTGTTCATGCAGCAAAGAGGTAGCTGCAAAATTATGGTCAACCATAATTATTCTGTTCCCTGAGAGTTTCATCCGATTGTCAAGGAGATCGGGACCATCCAAGCAGTCTACGTGTAAAGTTTCCCTTACTGATGTTCCCTCATTAGTACTCACCTCACATCTCAAGCTAGCTCTTTCTCATTTTTACCTAACCCTTTTCAATGTCATCACAGGCATGGGATTCATTTCCTGCTCCGTGGTCTTATTCATACTAAGCTGGTCACCAACTTCACAGCACCCTCACGTTAGCTGATACTGTTCATGGTTCACATGCTTGAGGTACAGTCATTCTCTCCTTTATTATGATCTCTTCAGAGACTGTGATCTTTCATTTTCCAAAAAAGTAGAGAAATCTATAATCCCAGTTATTTCCTAAAAGAAAGAAGCCACATGATTCAATTGGTAATAAACCAGAGTTACATGGCACAAATTTTTTAAAAAATGCTTTTAGTTTACTGTTTAAATATAGAATTCAGAATTTTCATTGGCATACGAAATTAAGAAAAATTTTCAAATTGGAATCGTCGTCCTCTCAGCATGAAATCATAAAGAGATGGCTTTGTGCGTGGAAAATCATGTCTCACAAACTTGATTGAGTTTTTTTGAGGAAATAACAGAGGATTGATGAGGGCAGAGCGGTAGATGTGATCTATATGGACTTCAGTAAGGTTTTCGACAAGGTTCCCCTTGGGAGACTGATTAGCAAGGTTTGATCTCACGGAATACAGGGAGAACTAGCCATTTGATTACAGAACTGGCTCAAAGGCAGAGGACAAAGGGTGGTGGTGGAGGGTTGATTTTCAGACTGGAGGCTTATGACCAGTGGACTGTCAGAAGGATTGGTGCTGGGTCCTCTACTTTTTGTCATTTACATAAATGACTTGGATGCAAGCATAAGAGGTACAGTTAGCATAAGTTTGCAGATGACACCAAAATTGGAGGTGTAGTGGACAGCGAAGAAGGTTACCTCAGATTACAACAGGATCTGGATCAGATGGGCCAATGGGCTGAGAAGTGGCAGAGATGGAGTTTAATTCAGATAAATGCCAGGTGTTGCATTTTGGGAAAGCAAATCTTAGCAGGACTTACACACTTAATGTATAGGTCCTAGGGAGTGTTGCTGAACAAAGAGACCTTGGAGTGCAGGTTCATAGCTCCTTAAAAGTGGAGTCACAGGTAGATAGGACAGTGAAAAAGGCGTTTGGTATGCTTTCTTTTATTGGTCAGAGTATTGAGTACAGGAGTTGGGAGGTCATGTTGCGGCTGCACAGGACATTGGTTAGGTCACTCTTGGAATATTGCGCGCAATTCTGGTCTCCTTCCTATCGGAAGGATGTTGTGAAACTTGAAAGGGTTCAGAAAAGATTTACAAGGATGTTGCCAGGGTTGGAGGATTTGAGCTACAGGGAGAGGCTGAACAGGCTGGGACTGTTTTCCCTGGAGTGTAGGAAGCTGTGGAGTTATAGAGGTTTACAAAATTATGAGGGGCATGGATAGGGTAAATAGGCAGTCTTTTCCCTGGGGTCAGGGAGTCCAGAACTAGAGGGCATAGGTTTAGGGTGAGAGGGGAAAGAGAGGGGCAAAAGACACCGAAGGGGCAACTTTTTCACGCAGAGGGTGGTACGTGTATGGAATGAACTGCCAGAGGAAATGGTGGAGGCTGGTACAACTGCAACATTTAAGAGGCAGTTGGATGGGTATATAAATAGGAAGGGTTTGGAAGGATAATTGGGTGCTGGCAGGTGGGACTAGATTGGGTTGGGATATCTTTTCGGCATGGACTGGTTTGACCGAAGGGTCGGTTTCCATGCTGTACATCTCTATGTCTCTATGACCTGTAAATCTCTGTCTTCTTCATGATGTGTTTCTGTTATATTGTTCCTTAAAGAGGTTTACAAAATTATGAGGAGCATGGATTGGGTAAATAGGCAAAGTCTTTTCCCTGGGGTGGGGGAGTCCGGAACTGGAGGGCATAGGTTTAGGGTGAGAGGGGAAAGCTATAAAAGAGACCTACAGAACAACTTTTTCACGCAGAGGGTGGTATGTGTGTAGAATGAGCTGCCAGAGGAAGTGGTAGAGGCTAGTAAAATTGCAACATTTAAGAGGCAATTGGATGGTTATATGGAGGGATATGGGCCGGGTGCTGGCAGGTGGGACGAGATTGGGTTGGGATATCTGGTTAGCATGGACGAGTTGGACCAAAGGGTCTGTTTCTGTGCTGTACATCTCTATGACTATGACTCTAGTGCCTCCAAATAAACCTGTTGTCCTATAACGTGGTGTTGTGTGATTTTTAACATTGTCCACTCCAGTCCAACATTGGCTCCTCCAAACTGTGCATAAATTTAGTACGGGACACCAATGCACATATGTACAACAAAGACATGTGAACTCAAGGCAGACTATATAGGAGATACAATAGCATAGCTATTCCAGATTCCCAGATAGAGTCATAGAGATGTATAACACGGAAACAGGCCCTTTAGTCTAACTCGTCCATTTTGCCCAGATATCCTAAACTAATCTAGTCCCATCTACCAGCACTTGGCCCATATCCCTCTAAACCCTCCTATTCATATTTCCATCCAGATGCCTTTTAAATGCTGCAATTGTACCAGCCTCCACCACTTCCTCTGGCTGCTCATTCCATACACACACCACCCTCTGTGTGAAATTGTTGCCCCTTAAGTCCCTTTCATATCTTTCCCTCTCACCCTAAACCTATGCCCTACAGTTCTCTGCAGGAAATGATTCTGTATTCGATCCCTCCAGTTCAGAATCACTGATTTGCATGTAAAAGAAAGGCACGACAATATATAAGAAGGAGGGAGGGATTTTGCTGGACTTCCATCCAGAACAGAACCAAACCTTGGATGAAAGCATATGTTCAGCCAGGAGGTGTGTGACTATGAGCATGCTGTGTCATGGAGATGTTGAGAAGGAAGGTCTGCAGATACTGGTCTGCAAGAAACGAGTGCATGCAAAACACAGACAAAGGCAGCATCGCTCTGTAGGCTGTGCAAAACAGGAATAAGGCAACATGGACATGTGGATAAAATACAAGGGAAGCGAATAGTCCGAAAGGTCATTAAGTCCCTGGATCTGATCGGGTGCATCTTATGATATTAAGGATGTAGCTACAAAGACTGGAGCATTGGTAGTAATCTTCCAGGAATTTATCAAATGTAGAAAAGTCCCAGGGGATTGGAAATTTGCCAACGTGACATGTTTATTCAAGATGTGGAGGAGATAAGCATACACAGAGGATTGGCGAATGAACAGAAGACAGATAGTTGGGATAAGGAAGGCATTTCCAGGATGGCAAGCTGTAACTAATGGAATGGCACAGGGATCAGTGCAGGCACTGCAGTAATTTCCCAAATATATATTCATGACTTGGATAAGGAAAGTGAATGTACTATAACCAGGTTCGCTGATGGAAAGTAGGTGGTGAGGACATCACAAAGAGTCTACAGAGGTCTGCAGAACAGGTTAAGTGAGTGGGCGAACACTTGGCACATGGAGTGTAATCAGGGAGGGGGGGAATGGGAGATTATACAATGTGGCAGGAAGAATAAAAGCACGGAATATTATTCAAATGGAGAAAGTTAGCAGAAAGCGACAGGACCGAGGAATTTGGGAGGCCTCAACCATGAACCACAAAAAGCCAGCATCCAAGTTCAGTGGGTCATAGGGAAGGCAAATGGAATGTTGACCATTATTCCAAACAAGATGGAGTGTCAAAGTACGGAGGGTTTGTGAAACTATTCAAGACACTAATCAGACTGCAGATGGAATACTGTGGGCAATTTTGTTCCCCTTACCTCAGGAAAATTACACTGATATTGAAGCCAATCCATGGAATGTTCCCTTGGCTTCTACTAGGGCTGGAGGATGTCTTGGAAGGAGAGGTTGAGAAGGTTGGGCCTGTACTTATTGGAGTCTGGGGGAGTGAAATGTGACCTTATTGAATCATCTGGGTTTGCTCGGGGACTTGACAGGGTCGGTGTGACTTTGTTGGGGCATTATCAGACCTTCACTGGATTGCCGAGAGCTGAATGTTTGGGGTAAAAACAGTCTTTGAACAATGGGCAATTTTCAAAGAGAAGCTGGTTAACGCACAGGCAAGCATATTCCCTCAAAAAATAAAGCTAGAACAAACAAATCCAGAGCTCCATTGATGATTAGATTACTTACAGTGTGGAAACAGGCCTTTTGGCCCAACAAGTCCACACCGACCCACCGAAGCACAACCCACCCATACCCCTACATTTACCCCTTACCTAACACTACGGGCAATTTAGCATGGCCAATTCACCTGACCCACACATCTTTGGACTGTGGGAGGAAACCGGAGCACCCGGAGGAAACCCACGCAGACACGGGGAGAATGTGCAAACTCCACACAGTCAGTCGCCTGAGTCGGGAATTGAACCCGGGTCTCAGGCACTGTGAGACAGCCGTGCTAACCACTGTGCCACCATGCAAGTTAAAGAAGAAAACACTGCTGATGACAGGTGTCAGTTCATCAATACATGGACAACCAAAAAGGTTCAGAAAGCAGGTGTTACAACCAAGGAGCGATTATGAAAAGGACTGACAGATATAATAACAAAAACTCAAAGTCCTCTATGAGCAAATCAACAGTAAAAGGATGGTGGAAGGAGGATTAGAGCTAATTAGGGACCAACAAGGGGATTTGTAAATACAGGTCAGAGGCATGACAGAGGGGTTAATGAATACTTTGCATCTGTCGTTTCCTCTGTGGGAGATGCTGCCCAGCTCGAAAGATGAGAAATGTGATCACTATAATGTTGTAAAATTAATCAGTGAGAGCATAAGCTATTGGTATTTCAAGTTGATAAGGCACTGAGACCGAATAAGATACATCCATGGCTATTGAAGGAGAAGAGAATAGAGATTTCAGAGGAAGTTGCAATAATCTTCAACCTTCCATAGAACCGGGAGTAGTGGTGGAGAATTGGCAACCTGAAACATTATTCCTTTGGTCAAAAACAATTACAAAGGTCAATCCAACAATGAGAGTGTAACTTCAGTAATGGAAAAACCACAGTGCTGAGAAGTGTGAGGTAATACTTTTTTTTACAAAAGGACAAGTGTATTACCGAGGATTATACCCTGAAGAACTACTGCAGAGATATCCTGGGCTGAAATAATTAACCCACAACAAGAACAACTCTGTAATGTGTGCTGCAATTTCACTGGGTTGGCTCTCATTTGTAAATGTGACTAATGTTATTCCTGGCCTGTTCTCCCTGCTACAATTATAATTTAAATGGACTATCAATATTAAACTTTATATTTTGACTTGAATGGACTAAAATTGGTTTTAAAATGGACTCTTCCGACCTAAAATGGCTGCATTGATCACGTGACAAACACAGACCAATCTCTACAATCAGCTGGTTAGGAATTATTATTTTAATCAAGATGCATTGAAACTCAGTGAGGTGTCAAGAAATTTGCATCTCTTGTTTCACTCACACTTGCATGATCAATGTAAATAATTTAGAACTCCCCATGTGGCAAACATTCCTTTGAAAACACCTTCCTAACCGCCCAGCCTCGACCATTGAGTAAGACAAAGGGTGCTAATGGATGGACCCAGAGCATAGAGACTGTGTGATTTGAGAAGCTGACTTACCCTCACATTCCCAAGGGCAATCTGGGATAGGCAATAATGTTCATATCTCTTGAATGAATTTTTAAAAAAATCTCACCTCTAATTCCAATCACCCATCAAATTGATGGACAACATGTGTTGCTGGTCAGTATTAAAATTCTCATAATTGTTTTCAAAACCCCCCACAACCCCACTCTCCTTATCTCTCTAACCTCCCATCACCCGCATCCACTGAATTATCCTCCACTTCTGGCCTTTCGCAAATTCCCCTTTCCTCATCTCGCTCCAGCTGCCTTGGACCTCAGCAATGGGGATATTGTCCCTCATCCTCTCCATCTCTTTATCATTCTCGTCCATTCTCGTTTTTTTTCTCCTTTAAGAAACCTCTTACAACCAGCCTCTTTGATCCTAATTTTACCCAATGTGAAGAAAGTGTATGGTGTGTAAGACTTTATTGGTAGAGGGATTTTGTTTCAGAGCCATGAGGTCATGCTGCAGCTGTACAAAACTCTGGTGCAGCCACACTTGGAGTATTGTGTAGAGTTCTGGTTGCTGAAATACAGGAAGGATGTGGAAGCATTGGAAAGGGTGCAGAGGAAATTTACCAGGATAATGCCTGATATGGAGGGAAGCTCTTGTGAGGAAAGGCTGAGGGACTTGAGGCTGTTTTCACTAGAGAGAAAAAGGCTGAGAGGTGAATTACTAGAGACATGCAAGATGATCAGAAGATTAGATAGAGTGGACAGTGAGAGCCTTTTTCCTCAGATGGTGATGGCTAGCATGAGGGGACATAGTTTTAAATTAAGGGGTGGTAGACATAGGATAGATGTCAGCGGTAGTTTCTTTACTCAGAGTATTACAGGCGTGGAATGCCCTGCCTATGACAGTAGTAGACTCGCCAGTTTTAAGGGCATTTAAATGGTCATTATATAAACATATGGAAGATAATGGAATAGTGTAGGTTAGATGGGCTTCAGATTGTTTTCATAGGTCGGCGCAACTTCAAGGGCCAAAGGGCCTGTACTGCGCTGTGATCTTCTGTGTTCTATGTTCAATGTGGCTCAATGTCAAATGTTATTTGATTACATTCCTGTGGCAGCAGTTAGGATGTCTTACCCAAATTGAAGGTGATGTGTAAATCAAAGTTGTTGGAGAAAACAGCGTAGTGATGGTGCTGTGGCTTGAAGAGGTTATTGTGTCCTGGTTCTTTTTGAAGAGAGGTTGTAAGGCAGAGGCACAGAGCAGCCTACCAAAACCACTGGAGGAAACAGTTTGTGAGGCCTTGGGGTTTTTAAAAGTTGGAACAAGAGAGGCAGCCTGGCTGGGTGTGGCCATCTCTCACAGACCAGGATTTCCAGGTTTTTTTTAGATTTTCAGTTTAGCTTTAAGCATTTGCTGCTGTGGGCATCAGGAAGTAGAAGCTATCTTTTCCCTCTCTCCCGTTACAGCTAAAAGCTGGGGTAAGTGTAACCCCTGCACTTAAGATTAGAACAAACGATTGACATGAATAGTGGGGAAAACATCCAAGTCTACTATAAATTTTATCATATCTGATATTAAAAGTCTCACAACCATCTAACTGCTGTTAATTGTTGTAAAAATTTATCTAGTTCACTAATGTCTTTTGAGGATTGTTATCTACCATGTTGACCTGTTTGGCATACATATGACTGTAGATGCAGATCAATGTGGTTGAGTCTTATGAGCACTCTACAACGGCCTAACAAGCCACTCAGTTCTGTCAAGCCAGTACAAAATCTACACAAAGAAATGGAGCCAGACACATTATATGACACTAATTGAGGCACCAGAAAAGACAATGGCAAACATGGCATAATTCTTGAGCAAATTATACAATGAACAGAAGAGCCTTCGGAAAAGTTGATGGGCAGAGAGATCTGGGAGTGCAGGTCGATTGTACCCTGAAGGTTGCTGCACAGGTGAATAGAGTGGTCAAGAAGGCATATGGAATGTTTGCCGTCATTGGACAGAATATTGAGTATAAGAGCTGGCAAGTCATGTTGAAATTGTCCAAGACATTGGTTCGGCCATATTTAGAATACTGTGTACAGTTCTGGTCGCCACATTACCAAAAAGATGTGGACGCTTTGGAGAGGGTGCAGAGAGGGTGTACGAGGATGTTGCCTGGTATGGAAGGTGCTAGCTATGAAGAAAGGTTGAGTAGGTTGGGTTTATTTTCATGAGAAAAAAAAGAGATTAAGGAGGGACCTGACTGAGGTTTACAAAATCATGAAGGCTATAGACAGGGTGGATAGAGACAAACTTTTTCCCAGGGTGAAGGATTCAATAACAAGAGGTCATGCTTTCAAGGTAAGAGATGGAAAGTTTAAGGGCGAATCCATGCGGTAAGTACTTCACACAGAGGGTGGTGGGCGTTTGGAACACGTTGTCAACAGAGAGGTAGAGGCAGGCACAGTAGATTCAAGATGCGCCTGGACAAATGCATGAGTAGCTGGGGAGCAGAGGGATACAGATGCTTAGGAATTGACTGACAGGTTTAAACATTCGATTTGGATCAGCTCAGGCTTGGAGGGCTGAAGGCCTGTTCCTGGCTGTAAATTTTTTTTGTTCTTTGTTCTATGGCCTTATCAAACCTGCAAAATCATCTTTAGTATCATCTAAGAGCTCTTGCCAATATTGGAATAGCTGCCATTTGAACTAGTTGAGCAACACCATGGCATGGTGGCACTCACAGCAATGTCTCAGACACTACCATAACCATCTCAGGATGTCTCCTGTCTCACCACCAAGACAGATTCACCAGAGGTGTTATCACAATCATCTATAGTCAGGATGGAGTAGGCCATGGGGTCCTCACTGTTGATTCCGATTTGGAATCAAACCTGACTCTCACCCCACAAAAGATGATCAGATCTAGCAACCCAACAGGATATTCATGAGGTTGTGAGCTATCAACAGCAGATTATCTCATGACCCGTCATAGTCCCACTCTTGATAATGAGGGGGTGGGGACGGTCCCAGAGGACTGCCGAATTGTTATTGTTGTCCCCTTGTTTAATGACGGTAGCAGGGAAATTCCATATAATTACAGATCTGTGAGCCTGATGTCAGTGGTTGGGAAGCTACTGGAGCAGGTACTAAGGGATAGGATATATAGCCATTTGAAAGAAAGTGGGTGTATCAGTGATAGGCAACATGGTTTTGTGCAGGGAAAGTTATGTTTTACAAACCTAATGGAATTCCTTGATGAGGTGACAAAGTTGATTGATGAGGGAAGGGATGTAGATGTCAGACACATGGACTTTAGTAAGGCATTTGTTAAGGTTCCCCATGGTAGGCTGATGTAGAAGGTGAAATCGTATGAGGCCCAGGATGTTCTAGCTAGATGGATAGAGAACTGACAGGATAAGGAGGCTTCATAATATTCCATCTTTGATGCTGAGGAACCTCAGCACATCAGATCAAAAGATGAGGATAAAGTATTTGATCCAACTTCAGCCAGAAAGTCTGAGTTGATGATCCATCTTGGTCTCCTCCTGAGGTCCCCAGCATCACAGGTGCCAGTTTTCAACAAATTCAATTCACTCCACGTGATGTCAAGAACCAACTGAAGGTATTGGATACTGTGAAGGGTTTGAGTCCTGACAGCATTCTGGTAACAGTGCTGAAGATTTCTGCTTCAGGACTCACCATGGTCCCAGCCACACTGTTCCACTTCAGTGACAGGCATTGGCATGTGGGAAAATGCCCAGGTCTGTCCTTTGAGAGAAGCAGCACAAATCCAACCTGACCAGTTGCCACCCTAAGACTTTTCTCAATCATCAGCAAAGTAACAGAAGGTGTTGTTGATAGCGCTATCGAGTGATGTTTTGCAAAGAATTTACCTGCTCATGGATGTTTTTTGTTTTGCTCAGGGCATTTGGCTTCTGACTTCATGACCGTCTTGGTAAGAACATGGACAATACAACTGAAACACATCATGTGGAAGACAGAGATTTCAAGAATTTTGTGACATCATGCCGAGAGGATGATGATTCCAATTTGTAAGATTTTTCTTAATAGTGTATGCCAAATAATATTGACTCTGAATTCTATATTTAAGCATTTAACTAAGAGTATTTCATGTTGTTATTTGTTTAATTCTTGAAGATAAAACATTTTGGTATCGAACCATTGAAACATGTGACCTAATTCTTTTAAGAAATAATTGGAATTTTGGATTTCTCTACTTTCTGGAAAAATGAAAAATTACAGTCTCAAAAGAGATCTTAATAAAAGAGAGAAGGATAGCATCTAAAGCTTGGAACCCATTAACAGTATCAGCCAATGTGAGGCTGTAGAGAAATTGATGATCAGCTTCGTAAGAAATGGACCACAGGAGCAGGAAATGAATCTCACAGACAAGATGAATTTGGAAAGGGTGAGGGAAGAAATGGAACGGGACAAGAGTAAGATGAGAGTTGAGTGCTACTATGAGAACAGCAGTCAAGGAACCCTTACACAGTAGGCTGCTTGGATGGTCCCGATCTCCTTGACAATCCCATGAGCTCTCTGGGAACAGAATAATTATGGTTGACTATAATTTTGTAGCTGTCTCTTTCCTGCATGAACAAGCCTAATGACCAAAATGACATCTTTGTTTTAAATGGTCTTTGTGTGAAAGACCATTTCTCATGTTTTGGGTTTGACACGGTAACCATGTTTTGGCGCTTATCTCCATAGAATCCAAAAGAACGTCTGTGGTTTCATCACTAACTGTAGAATTTATGTTATGATCAACACAATAAGTGCTCACAAGCATGAATGTGTAATTGATTAAAGATTTCAACTGATCTTTCACAGATTGCATGACAATTACAAAAGCTCATGTGTCTATTCAATTAACCTTACTCTTTTCACCCATGTTGTGGAGGTGCCAATGTTGGACTGGGGTGGAGAAAGTTAAAAATCATGCAACACCAGGTTATAGTCCAACAGGTTTGTTTGGAAGTACGAGCTTTCAGAACACTGCTCCTTCATCAAGTAGCTACACCAGGTGATTTTTAATTCCTTTCACTCAAACAGCATCCAAATATTGCAAGGGTTTTTTTTAAATGCTACTGGAGCAATAAATGTAAATGTTTAATCCTGATACAATGTTTGTGTTGCAAGTGAGCATTGCTGAATCCAACTGTGTGTTAACATGCTCTGTGGCACTTCATGCTCACGAGAGTTGAGCTCGGGGGAAGAGGTATTTGATCAGCTAGTTGTGCTCATAGAGAAGGTAATAGCCTGCCAGTATTATTGCTAGACTTTTAATCCAAAGACTCAAGTAATGTTCTAGGGATCCAGGTTCAAATCCCACCACACCAGATAGTGTATTCTGAACTCAGTAAAATCTGGAATTAAGAGTCTAATGATGACCGTGAATTGATTGTTGGAAGAAACTTATCTGTTTCACTAATGTCCTTGAGGGAAGGAAACTTCCATCCTTACCCAGTCTGACCTACACGTGACTCCAGACTCACAGTGATATGGTTGACTCTCAACTGCCCCCTGGGCAATTAGGGATGGGCAATAAATGCTGGCCTGTCCAGTGCTGCCCTCATCCCATGAATGAATAAAGAAAGAACCATATCAGGGATTGAGGGTTTGCCAGCCTCCAACCAATCTCTATTCAAGTCCAAAACAGGAAGGCTCACGGGTGTCGTCTTGTCCCTGTGTCCAACTGAAGGCCTTAAATGGACCTCACCCTCCTCCCTCTGATATTAACCAGTGAAGGTGTTGGGGGGGGGGGGTCACCTTTTGGTGGGAGTTAACTGGCAAACCAACATTTAATGAGACAATATTAATTAATGAGCTCATAGTAAAGGATCCTCTTATTAACAGGTATGATAACATGAGAGCTTTGCAAATTGAGTTGGGGTGAGAAATAAGTGTTTTAAACCAAAATAATTGTAGTTGCAAGGGTACGAAGATATGAGACCACACTTGGTTAAAGTGCAGTGGGAAATATGTGAAAAGGTAAGTTGATTCTGTACTGGTAAACATGTTAGGAAATATTTCATAACTCATCAAGAATGTAGTTAATTGAGACTGAAGAAAGAAGGAAAGAAAGAAGGAAACAAGGATTACTTGTTACTTTGGTTAGACCATCATCATTCAACTCTTCTGCCTATTGTGTTATCCAGCCATTTGGTTTGTTTCCAGCACCATCCTATTTTTGATCCTCTGTCATTATTAGTCGGATCATCCCTTCACTTGCTATTCAGTTGTTGATACCTTTATCAACCGTTTGACTCTTCGGATCACCTGCAAAGACTTGTTCTTCAGCCTGTTGATAGCCCCCTCACACATTTTTATTTATCTTTTAACACTCTTAATTATCTGGAATTACCTGACCATTATCTCTGTGCATATAAAGTCTATGCCTGTGCTCCACTTCACCTGATGGAGGAGCAGCGCTCCAGAAGCTTGTGATTCCAAATAATCCTGAAGGACTATAACCCGGTGCCATGTGATTTCTGATGTTGATTTGCTGACAACTCTCAGGTGGGACTTCTAGCTGACTGAAGCTTCACCAAGCCTGAGGTTGGTGGAGCTAATTGTTTTTATCCCGGTTTCAGTCTGTTTATAAACAATACATCCCAAAAATAGGCTTCATTGAAACTTGGTATACAGAAGAGTTATGACACATGGAAAAAATCATTAGATTTGACAAAGCTGCAGATCAAATTCTGGAATCTTTTTAAATAATCTCTTAATATTGTGAAATAGGTTGAAATTAGTTGTTTCAAAGAATTTTATGGGGATGATTTATTTAGAATGTCGGTTTTTCTAGGAAGTTGTGGGTTGTCTCGAGTGTTGTGAGATTTGTCACAGCTGTGAATGTAATGAGCATTTTCAGGTTGTTCGATGCTGATTAGCTTGAAGCTGCTTCAATGAGATGAGATTTTTAGTAAGAAGATTCCTTTCTTCAACATTGTTATACAGAACCTCAAGTAGGGAGTGAAAGAGCCTCCAGTAAGACCTGCACAGTTGTAGTAATGTTGATGAGTTAACACAGCGTGGTATATGGATGTATACTACAGAAGGCTCTCTAATGTCAGCACTCTCACTTTTTGTGATTCGTGTACAAAGATAGGGAGATGCCTCTCTACCTCAACATTCTGCAATCTCTCTGCCTTAAATAACATTCTGTTTCTATGTTCTTGCTGCAATGGGACAATCTCATATTTTCTCATATGTACCATCTGTTCATATTGTCCCCATTCTCTTCACCTATTTTTGTCTTTCGAGGCTCCTGAATATCCCCAGAAGTGCATTGGATCCAAGGTCCTGCCAATATTCCTTTTCGTATTGATAGAGCTAAAGTGAGACAGTTTAACAGAGCATGATGGATGGATGTATTGACTGAATGTTCTCTTCACTTGTTATTTATTCAACATGTACACTTGCGTTTTGTGAATTATGTACAATGTACCACAGCATTCTCCAGTCTCTATTACATAATATCATACATGGCTTTGTGAAGGTCAGGTCATGCCTCACAAATGTTATTGAATTGTTTGAGAATGTAACAAAGCATTTTGATGAAGGTGGAGCAGTGGATATGGTATACATGGATTTTAGCAAGGCACTTGATAAGGTTCCACACTCCCAAAAATTCTGCTTGTAGGACCACATCCCATTTTTTACCTGTATCATTGGTGCCTGTATGCACCATGAAACTGGCTGTTCACCTTCCCCCTTAGAATATTCTGCAGCCGATCTAAGACATTCCTGACCCTTGCTTCTGGGAGGCAGCATACCATTCAGGAGTCTCGTTTTCGACCACAGAACCGGCTACCTACTTCACTTATGATTGAATCCCCGATGACTATAGCCCTTCCACTCTTTGTCCCGCCCTTCTCAACAGCAGAGCCAGTCATGGTGCCATGAATCTGGCTACTGCTTCTTTCCTCTGGTGAGCCATCTCCACCACAAGTATCCAAAACGGTATACCTACTTTGGAGGGAGATGACTGCAGGGGACACCTGCACTGTCTTCCTGCTCTTTCTCTGCCTTTTGGCTATCCATTCCCTTTCTCCCTCAGCAATCCTAATCTGCAGTGTGACCAATCCGCTAAACTTGCTTTCCACAGCCTCTCCAGCGTCACAGATGCTCCAAAATGAGTCCATCCACAGTTCCAGTGCTGTCATGTGGTCTAACAAGAACTGCAGCTGGACTCACTTCCTGCACGTGATGAGTCAGGGACATCAGCTACGTCCCTGAGCTCCCACATTGAGCAACAGGAGCATAACACCAGTCTGAGATCTCCTGAAGATGTGGTCATTTTAATTCTTTAATTTTCATAAAGGATATTTAAAATCATTTGGATTAATATATGACCATGAGGTGATAGTACCATTTACATTGGTTAAAAATAAAATTGATCAACCAAAGTTCAGGCAGTTTTGCATATCAGAGAGACACTGACCAAAGGTTTAGCAGTTGTCCAAAATGCATCCAAAGAGCATTGAAAACATGAGCAGATTTTTAAAAAAATACAGAAGTTCAAACTTTGTTGAAGGAGGGCACAATGGAGGACACGGGCAATGAGGCAATATGGGCAGAGCTCAGAAATAGGAAGGGAGTGGTAACAATGTTGGGACTGTACTCTAGGCCTCCCAACAGCAAGCGTGAGACAGTGGTGCAAATATGTAAACAGATTATGTAAAGATGTAGGAGCAGCAGGGTGGTGGTGATAGGAGATTTTAATTTTCCCAACATTGACTGGGATTCAGTTAGTGTTAGCGATCCAAATGGAGCATAATTTTTAAGTAGTATCCAGGAGGGGTTTTTAGATTAGATTAGACTTACAATGTGGAAACAGGCCCTTCGGCCCAACAAGTCCACACCGACCCGCAACCCACCCATACCCCTACATTTACCCCTTACCTAACACTACGGGCAATTTAGCTTGGCCAATTCACCTGACCCGCACATCTTTGTGACTGTGGGAGGAAACCGGAGCATCCAGAGGAAACCCACGCAGACACGGGGAGAACGTGCAAACTCCACACAGTCAGTCGCCTGAGTCGGGAATTGAACCCGGGTCTACAGGCGCTGTGAGGCAGCAGTGCTGACCACTGTGCCACCGTGTATATGAGCAGTCCAACTTGAGCAGGGGTCATACTGGACCTAGTGTTGGGGAATGAGCCTGGCCAGGTGGTTGAAGCTTCAGTAGGGGAATACTTGGGAATAGTGCTAAATTGGGGGAAGGCCATCTGTAGCAAAATTCAGCAAGAGCTGGGAAATATGGATCAGGAGCAATTGTTTGAAGGTAAATCTACATTTTGATATGTGGGAGGTTTTTAAAGAGAAGTTGATTAAAGCGCAGGGCAGATATGTCCCTGTGAAAATGAAGGACAGAAATGACAAGATTAGGGAACCATGGAAGACAGGTGAATTTGTGAGGCTATCTAGGAGAAAAAACGAAGCATACATAAGATCGAGACTACTGAAAACAGACAAAGCTTTGGAAGAATATCTGGAAAGCAGGACCAATCTGAAATGAGGAATTAAGAGGGCTAAAAGCGATCATGAAATATCTTCATCAAACAAGGTTAAGGAACTTCTCAAAGCCTTTTATTCATAAATAAGGAGCAAGAGGGTAACCAGAGAAAGGGTTGGCCCACTGAAGGACAAAGGAGGAAAGTTATGCATGGAGTCAGAGAAAATTAATGCGATTCTTAATGAGTACTTTGCATCAGTATTCACCAAGGAAAGAGACATGACGGGTGTTGTTAATGTTGTCCACATGGTTATGAAGAGTAGCAGGGATGATCCAGGTAATTATAGACCAGTGAGTTTGACATCAGTGGTATGGAAGCTGCTGGAGCAGATACTGAGTGGCAGGATCTATTTACATTTGGAAGAAAACAGGCTTATCAGTAATAAGCAACATGGTTTTGTGCAGGGAAGGTCATGTCTTACCAACTTAATAGAATTCTTTGAGGAAGTGACAGAGTTGATTGATGAGGGAAGGGCTGTAGATGTCATAGACATGGAATTCAGTGAGGTTCCCCTTGGTAGGCTGATTAAGAAAGTGAAGTCACTTGGAGTCTAGGGAGTACTAGCTAGATAAATAGAGAACTGGCTAGACAATAGGAGATGGAAAGTAGTAGTGGAAGAGAGTTCGTCAAAATGGAGAACTATGACCAATGGGGTTCCACATGGATCCATGTTGAGACCATTGTTGTTTGTGATATACATAAATAATCTGGAGGATGGTATAGGTGGTCTGATGCGCACGTTTGCAGGTGATACTAAGATTTGTGGAGTAGCAGATAGTGAAGGGGACTGTCAGAAAATGCAGTAGAATATAGAGAGATTGGAGAGTTGGGCAGAGTCTGTCATTGTGATAGACACGTGAATGGCAGATTGCGTCCAATCCAAGCAAATGCAAGGTGATGCATTTTGGAAGATCCAATTCAAGAGTAAACTATACAGTGAATAGAAAAGTCCTGAGGAAAGTTGATGTACAGAGAGGTCTGGGTGTTCAGGTCCATTCTTCCCTAAAGGCGACAACACAGCTCGATAGAATGTTCAAGAAGGCATACGGCATGCTTTCCTTCATCAGACAGGGTATTGAGTATAAGAGTCAGCAGGTCATGTTACAGTTGTATAAGACTTTAGTTTGGCCACATTTGGAATACTGCATACAATTCTGGTTGCCACATTACCAAAAGGATGTGGATGCTTTGGAGAGGGTGCAGAGGAGGTTCACCAGGATGTTGTCTGGTATGGAGGAGATTAGTTATGAACAGTGGTTGAGTAGATTAGGATTATTTTCATTGGAAAGAAGGAGGTTGAGGGGGGACCTGATTGAAGCCTAGAAAAACATGACAGGTAGGATAGTAAGAAGCTTTTTCCCAGAATGGGGGACTCAATTACTAGGGGTCATGAGTTCAAGATGAGAGGGGAAAGTTTAAGGGAGATATGCGTGGAAAGTTCTTTACGCAAAGTTGTCGGCAGAGATGGTACAAGCAGGCGCAATAGCGTCATTTAAGATGTACCTAGACAGACTCATGAATGGGCAGGGAGCAGAGGGATTCAGATCGTTAGAAAATAGGCAACAGGTTTAATAGAGGATCTGGATCGGCACAGGCTTGGAGGGCCTGTTCCTGTGCTGGAATTCTCTTTGTTCTTTGTTCATGTAATCCTGGCCAATAAAAAATGCTTATATTTTCATCTGTTTTTCTAAATATCTCAGTGACCTGTCATTGGAATTTTGTGGCCTACTCTCAAACTTTCACTACGATACTCACAACTGCCACCTGACTGACCACTGTTCATTCCTCATGCCTAGTGTTTACATTAGATTAGATTACTTACAGTGTGGAAACAGGCCCTTCGGCCCAACAAGTCCACACCGACCCGCCGAAGCGCAACCCACCCATATCCGTACATATACCCCTTACCTAACACTACGGGCAATTTAGCATGGCCAATTCACCTGACCCGCACATCTTTGGACTGTGGGAGGAAACCGGAGCACCCGGAGGAAACCCACGCAGACACGGGGAGAACGTGCAAACTCCACACAGTCAGTCGCCTAAGTCGGGAATTAAACCCGGGTCTCAGGCGCTGTGAGGCAGCAGTGCTAACCACTGTGCCACCGTGCCGCCCACAGTGTTTGAAGTGGTCTCTATTTCCATCTTACTGTCTTGTCTGGTGAATGATAACACTCAGGAATTGCTTCTGATTCAGTTTCTGAGTAAGCCTTTAAGTAGCTTAATTCAAAAAATTGTTACATTCTTGTTCAAGGTGAGCTAAATATATCAGCCTCATTCACTTTACATTCATCCATGTTCGAATATTAGATCCAATAATTGAATTCCCAAATGATCACCTTATTCATACTTTCCTCCTTGTGTAATCCTACAAGCCCAAATCCAGTCACAGCTCTGGCAGAAAGCAATCCAGGATGTTCATCTTGTAACATTTCAATTTCTTTCACATGAACTGGTTGTTCCACCATAGAATATGGACCACCCACTGGGTGGCACACAGCCATTTGGTCCATCAAGTCTCCAACCTCCTTCTGAAGAACATCCCATCCAGACCCTTCCTACCCTATCCCTGTAACCCTGCATTCCCCGTGCCTAATCCACCTAACCAGCACATATTTGAACTGTGGGAGGAAACTGGAGCACCCAGAGGAAACCCATGCAGACCCAGGGAAAACTTGTAGACTCCACACAGACAGTCACCCAGGGCTGCAATCAAACCCGGGACCCTGCCACTGTGAGACAGCAGCGTTGCCACTGACCCAGTCTTAGGAAGGTCAGTATTCTTTAACCTGCCACTCAATTTCTGAATATAAAATAAAATAAAATCCATTGGAATTTGTTTCACTACGGCATTTGTTATGCTTTCTTTTATTGGTCAGAGTATTGAGTACAGGAGTTGGGAGGTCATGTAGCGGCTGTACAGGTCATTGGTTAGGCCACTGTTGGAATATTGTGTGCAATTCTGGTCTCCTTCCTATCGGAAAGATGTTGTGAAAATTGAAAGGGTTCAGGAAAGATTTACAAGGATGTTGCCAGGGTTGGAGGATTTGAGCTATAGGGAGAGGCTGAACAGGCTGGGGCTGTTTTCCGTGGAGCATCAGACGCTGAGGGGTGACCTTAGAGGTTCACAAAATTATGAGGGGCATGGATAAGATAATTAGACAAAGTCTTTTCCCTGGGATGGGGGAGTCCAGAACTAGAGGGCATAGGTTTAGGGTGAGAAGGGAAAGATATAAAAGGGACCGAAGGGGCAACTTTTCCACCCAGAGGGTGGTGCGTGTATGGAATGAGCTGCCAGATGAAGTGGTGGAGGCTGGTCCAATTGCAACATTTAAAAGGAATTTGGATGGGTATATGAATAGGAAGGGTTTGGAGAGATATGAGCCAGGTGCTGGCAGGTGGGACTAGATTGGGTTGGGATATCTGGTTGACATGGACAGGTTGGACCAAAGGGTCTGTTTCCATGTTGTACATCTCTATGATTCTATCTATGACTCTACTCCCACTACAACCTCTCCACCTACCCTGTACAATAAGATGGATTTGTCACCTTGTGTACCTCCAATTAATGTTTTCTCCTTCATGAACCCTTCTGGAACAGATAGTAGTAAAGCCAGTATCAGTGAACTGACTTGCTCCATTGTCTCTCAGTATCTTTCTTGGTTTACCTCACTGATTCAAAGTATACCTCTCCTTTTGAAATAAAGTACTTAGAACCTCCAGTTGTCTGATTCTCAATGTCAGTACTCAAAGAATTCTCATGACTATCCTTTCTTAGTACATTCTAAGTAAACATGTTCTCTTTGTATTACTCCTACAGTTTAAAATCAATTTCCTTTCCTGATGCACTTTTGACATTCCACTACTCTAATTGGTCTTCCATTTAATTTCCAGCTATAGGCATTGGCATGTCCAGACTAATTACAATGGGAAGCATGTTTTTGTTTCCTCCTTTCACATTTATTATTTTGACGTCCTTCTGTTTGTTCTCTAAAACTAGTGCCTCTTCCATCTGTAGGTTTTCTATTCTGCCAGTTTCTTTGTGGGTGGTCATGTGACCATCAGCCCATCTGGAATGTTCTGTATGAGATATCATCGCTAGCTGCCAGAACTACTGCAGCTCTAATCTTTGATACTTAAAACCTGACTGAGATCAGCAGCAAGTTTGCAGATGTGCTTTTTCTGAATTCTACAACGAACATAATTTCCCTTCGGTTCTCAGAACTTTTCTCTAGTTTTAGTAATCTAAATCACACATCCCACTGCATTTCTTTTCTCTTGTATACATACTCCCAATGTCTGATTAAGTTTCTATCTTGGAACCTTAAATTTTATTGAATAAGCTGCAGGGGTATGTGAATACGTATTGAGATTAATCTTATTGACAATTTTATGTTCTGCAGATTTGATCTTCTGACAGAGTTGTATATACAGTCATAGCTGTATCCACTAGAACACTTCATGTTACATTAAGGTCCAAATATCTTTGACAACTTCATCTGTCCATCTACTTTGCCAAATGAGTTACAATTCCTTCACTGGAATCAGAATCATCTTCTGAGCTATTGTCTCTTCCTTTCTTCCTTTTCTTTAAGCTTATCCTTCACTAAATTGTCTAATTTTCCCATTTATTGTAGTTCAAGTATTATTTCTTCTCTATTTCCATTTTAGGTTTGTAGCTCTGCCCTTTTCCATTACTCTGTTTTATTTTTTCTTCACTTTTCCTTTGGCTCTGTTTCTCTCTTTCCTCTAACTCAAGCCTTTTCATTTCTCTTTATCTGAGGTCAGTAAGTAGAGCGCCCAATATTGTGGGATTTGGTGATGTCAAGGGTAGGATTTTAGTCCAACGGGATTAGGAGTTGGGTGTCGGTTCTGACGAGGTTGAGTCAAGATTACCGTGAGGGAGTTGGTGTGCGGGTCTTGGGTCTGCAGGTTTGGTGAGGATTGAACCAGTGTAGGGCACTCAGGGCAGATGTGTGGGTTGTGGCCTTGAAAGGTGTTAGGCTCACAGTGGGAAGATGGGGAGTGGGGTGGGTGGGGTGGGGGGGGGGGGGGGGGGTGGGGGGGGGGTGGAGGCGGGGTGGGTCCGTGCTGATCAGGGCTATAGTTTAATAATTACCCATAAGTTAGAACTTCAATCCTGGGTAATGTTTAAGCTTAAGTCCGTCAGAACCCTCCGACATCTCCAACAAAAAGGACTTTTTTGGAGGGTTATATATGCCACTGAAGACAGCTCCAGCTTCCAAAGTCATTCCCATGGACTCAGCTGTGACGTGATTTCTGTGTTGTCCTAAAGGGCATCTCTGGTCTACAGTTCTATAACAGATATCATAAAATAGGAAAGTCTAAGCCATAACTGTATCTACATGATGATACTAAACTGGGTGGAAAGGTAAGATGTGGGGAGGATACAGGCTGCTCAGAGATGTGGATCCATGTTGTCATTTGGCAACAAGGTGGCACATGGAATATTGTGTAGGAAAATATGATATTATTCACTTTGGTCTCAAGAATAAAAAGGCAGATTTTCGTTTTCTTTTTTAAAATGTTGACCTTGTAGTGTTGATTTTTTTCAAGACCTATACCAGGAATGCAAAAAGTCAATAAGCTATTGTGATTGATTGGGGTTGAAGTCACATGTAAAAATATTTGATTTGCAAGAGATCATTTTGAAAGTTCTGTTGGTCACAAAAATCTTTAGTGAGTTTTGAGAAGATTTATAGCTCAGGTTGAGGTTCTGGATGTAGGTTTGTTTGCTGAGCTGGAAGGTTCATTTTCAGACATTTCATCACCATCCTAGGTAACATCATCAGTGAACCTTCAGATGAAGCACTGGTGTTATGGCCCACTTCATATTCAAAAAGAACGGGTACCCAATGAACACAGTCCACCGATTTCTCAGCAACAAATCCAAACAAGCAGACAAAATATGCCCAGAAATCCTAGCCACTCTCCCCTACATCGAAGACATCTCAGAAATGACTACCAGATTACCCAGACCCTTTGGCATCATGGTAGCCCACAAAACCACCAACACTAAAGCAGCAGCTAATGAGCTTGAAAGGCCCTAAAGAGACAACAAGCAAAACTAATGTCATTTACAAACTACCTTGCAAGAACGGTAACAACACTACATTGGACAAACAGGAAGAAAATTAGCCACCAGGATGCATGAATATCAACTACTCACAAAAACACATGACCCACTCTCACTAGTATCCTTACATACAGATGAGGAAGGACACCATTTCAACTGGGACATCACATCCATCCTAGGACAAGCCAAACAGAAAAACGCTCAAGAATTCCTGGAAGCAAACTTCAATCGGAACTCTATCAACAAACGCATTGACTTGGATCCCATTTACCACCCACTGAGAAAATGACATCACCACATGAAATTACGTCCAACAGGAAATGACATCACCAACCCAAGGAAACCTAAACACAAATAGAAAGCGGACCATACCACCAGTGCTTTATCTGGAGGCTCACTGATGATGTTACCTGGTATGGTGATGAAATGCCTGAAAATGAATCTTCCAGCTCAGCGAGCAAACCTGCACCCAGAACAAAAAGCTTTAATGAGGAGGATGAAAAGTCATGGTGCATGAGATGCAAAGTGCATGGGATCCCATGCAAGGACTTCACAAAACACTACATAGAACAAACAGGAAGACAACTAACGATCCGCATCCATGAACTAGCCATGCAACGAAATGACCAGCTATCGTTAGTAGCCACACACTCAGATGACAAGCAACATGAGTTCGACTGGGACAACTTTACTATTATAGGACAAGCCAAACAGAGAACAGCCAGGGAATTCCTAGAGGCATGGCACTCATCCACAGATTCAATCAATAAGCACATCGACCTGGACCCAATACATCGGCCACTGCAGCGGACAGCGGGAACTGACAACCGGAAGCGGCAGATTCAAACCACTACAAATGCCGGAGGAAAGATCACAGAAGCGCTTCACATGAGGCTCCCGAACACTGAGGATGTCACCTAGACAGGGGACGAAACGTCTGCAACACAAATTCCCAGCTCGGCGAACAGAACCACAACATGTTGTGAGACCTGTCACTCACAGGATTGTTTTGTATAAGATCATTATACCTTATATGGACTGCCTGGCTGATGTTCTATAACTATAAAAAGAAGTCTCTTTATCAAGAACTTCACATCGCACTGGAACAGCTTGATGTTAATCCATATTTAACAACCTGCTATGGAACCTCCCCTCTCATTTTCACACTGAAACATCCAGCAACATTCTAAAACAATCAACATTTTAAATTAAACAACACTGTGAATTCTTTTAAAAACACAACAGTGGTCTATTTCATGATATTAACAGATTCTTTTAAAAAATCCACAATTAAATTTGCATTTTGTGAAAAACTAATAACTAAAACTGACCAAACGTTCTTTGGGCCATAACACGTGTACCAAGTTTCATCCACATTCATCCATTCATTTTGGGTTCTGTTGTTAAGAAGTAGACTAAAGCAGGAATAAAAGCATTGGTTCCACCAGCCTCAAGTCTGGTAAAGCTCCAGTTAGACAGAAACCCCACATCATGAAAGCTGTCACTAAATTAAACATCAGCAGTTCGCCAGTACCAGCAGTGCCACAGGGAGATGTGGCCACTGTTGGTACTACAGTGCGAAAGCTGATTGTTCCCAGTTAGAGGCAGATGTTACTTGGGTGAAAGACTTTGTCTATTTATCCTATCTATGCCCCTCATGAGTTTATAAACCTCGATAAGGTCACCCCTCAGCCTCCGATGCTCCAGGAAAAACAGCTCTAGCCTAGTCATGGGTGGCACGGTGGCACAGTGGTTAGCACTGCTGCCTCACAGCGCCTGAGACCCGGGTTCAATTCCCGACTCAGGCGACTGACAGTGTGCAGTTTGCACGTTCTCCCCGTGTCTGCGTGGGTTTCCTCCGGGTGCTCCGGTTTCCTCCCACAGTCCAAAGATGTGCAGGTCAGGTGAATCGGCCATGCTAAATTGCCCGTAGTGTTAGGTAAGGGGTAAATGTAGGGGTATGGGTGGGTTGCGCTTCGGCAGGTCGGTGTGGACTTGTTGGGCTGAAGGGCCTGTTTCCACACTGTAAGTCTAATCTAATCTATTCAACCTCTCCCTACAGCTCAATCTTCCAACCCTGGCTATTTCGTCAAATGTCTGTCACTAGTTATCTACAACAATATCTTCTAACCTATTTTCCCACTGCACTTCCACAAAGGTCATCACTTAATTCTATCTCATTACATGGTAGTTTTGCTGGGGTGGTAGTGGGTACAGGGGAGGGGGGAAGTGGAGGGGATGTTGTTTCCTTCAAAGGAGAATCACCGCCACAGCACTAGTTATCACCAGCACCAGCAGAATTAGGCCCTTAAACTGAGACCTGAAACCATCAATTTGGCCCTGGGCAGAAAGGCTGCCAGCAAGCCATCCTGTTCTGGACCTGAATGGAGGGAGGTCACTGAGTGGCAGAATCCCACACTCTCTACCTGATCACCGACACCAACTTGTTGGGCTCATTAAATTCCACAAAGGATTTTAAGGTTGCATCAATTTAAGAACCTTACATTTTTCATTGCAGTAGCATTGCTAAAAACCTTGAAACATCTGTGTTCTGCTGGGGTTAGGAGGCTGAGGTGAATTAAATGGCCCCATGAGCTTTTGTAATTATCTAATGATCTGTAAAGGACAAGATGAAATCTTTAACCAGTCACACATTCACACTTGTGAGCACACACTGTCTTAGCCATAAGATAATTTCTACATGTACTGATGAAACCACAGAAATTAGTTGCGTGACTGTGCTTTTTTTTGTTAAAGAAATGGGTCCTGCAACAAGCCCCAAACATATAACCATTCTTTCTCCAGACTGTAGGCAGTTTGTCCATGTAACAAAGGAACAATAGTAAATATAATGTTCAGAGAGCTCATGGGTTTCCTTGTCACTAAGATCGAGACTGGCCAAACAGCTCGCTCTGCTACATCCCGCCCTTCCAATATCCCACATTGTAAAATGTCCTTGAATGCCCTTCCCTCGCTCGCCCGAACCTGCATCTTTTTCACAACTGGCTTGACGGTAGGAACCAGAAGGTAATAGTGGAAGGACGCTTGTCAGAATGGAAGCTTGTGACTGGTGGTCCCTGGTGCTGTGAGGCAGCAGTGCTAACCACTGAGCCACCATGCCACCCCTGCCATAGATGTTTTGTACACATCCTTCACCATCTTTTGTCCTCACTGGGATGTATTTTAGTTGTGGAGATTTAAGTAGTTCCTTAAACAACTGCCACTACTCATCTACCAACTTATTCAGGGAAAATCTATCCTCATGCCAATGTAATTTTCTTTGTTTAATTCTAGAACACTACTGTGGGGACTCCACTTTCTCACCCCTAAGTGAATTTTGAATTCTCTCATCCTGTGCTCAGTATTCCTCAGAGTATCCTTAGCCATGATGTGATCAATTAATCTCTCCTCATTATACAATACCACACCCAAAGTAACTTGCTCCCTGGTTGGTTCCACAACATACTGCTCCAAGAAACAATCTCTCATACATTCAATATACTCTGTCTCCAGGCTTCCTTTACCAATTTCATTCTTCCAATCTGTGTGCATGTTAATATCACCCATGATTATTGCCTTTCTTACAAGCCTCTAATATTTCCTGTGTCCCAAGCAGAACTACTGTTTGGGGATCTATAGATTACTCCTACCAAGTACTTCTTCCCTTTGCTATTTCTTATTTCTTCCCAGACTGATTCCACATCTTGATCTCCCGTGCATATGTCATTTCTCATTACAGCACTGATCCCTTCCTTCACCAGCGAAGCTAAACCACCTCCTTTTCCATTCAGTCTATTTTTCCAAATGCTGATTACCCTTGGATATTCAATGCCTGGGCCTGGTCTCCTTGTAACCATATCTCAGTAATCACTACCAAATCATACCCTTTTGTTTCTTTTTGCACCATTAATTCATCAGTTTTGCTTCGAATGCTTTGTGCATTTAGATGCAAAGCTTTCAAATTTGTTCTATTGGTAAATTTCTATAATTTTTTATAATTCCTTAGTACATAAAGATTTTCACCAGTTTTGTCCCTCACCTTTCATAGTCTGCCACATCACTAACCTGCACTCTTGCAACCTCTTTTAATTTGGGTTATCTAATTTCCCCTACAACTGAACTGCCAACCTACACCACCACTACCACCCCTCCCACTTCCCCACACCCCATTTATTTAGTTTGAAGCCCTGTCGACAGCCCTAGCTACGCAGTTCACTTGGACTCTGGTCCCAGAACTGTTCAGATGAAGATTGTCGAATCGGAACAGGTCCCTTCTTCCCCAGTACTCGTGCCAATGTCCCATGAATTCAAACCCATTTCTCCCATACCAATCTTTGAGACTCGTATTGCCCTCACTCACAGGATTGTTTTGTATAAGGTCATTACTTAATTCTATCTCATTACATGGTAGTTTTGCTGGGGTGGTAGTGGGTGCAGGGGAGGGGGTGTGTGGGGGGGTCGGATGTTGTTTCCTTCAAAGGAGAATCACCTCCACAGCACTAGCTATCACCAGCACCAGCAGAATTTGGCCCTTAAACCGAGACCTGAAACCATCAATTTGGCCCTGGGCAGAAAGGCTGCCAGCAAGCCATCCTGTTCTGGACCTGAATGGAGGGAGGTCACTGAGTGGCAGAATCCCACACTCTCTACCTGATCACCGACCCCCAACTTGTTGGGCTCATTAAATTCCACAAAGGATTTTAAGGTTGCATCAATTTAAGAACCTTACATTGTTCATTGCAGTAGCATTGCTAAAAACCTTGAAACATCTGTGTTCTGCTGGGGTTAGGAGGCTGAGGTGAATTAAATGGCCCCATGAGCTTTTGTAATTATCTAATGATCTGTAAAGGACAAGATGAAATCTTTAACCAGTCTCACATTCACACTTGTGAGCACACACTGTCTTAGCCATAAGATAAGTTCTACACGTACTGATGAAACCACAGAAATTAGTTTAGTGACTGTGCTTTTTTTTGTTAAAGAAATGGGTACTGCAACAAGCCCCAAACATATAACCATTCTTTGTCCAGACTGTAGGCAGTTTGTCCATGTAACAAAGGGACAATAGTGACTATAATGTTCAGAGAGCTCATGGGTTTCCTTGTCACTAAAGCCCCATTCCTGCATTGTGAGCCTGATCCCCAGCCGACAGCATTGTACAATGAATCCAAGTTCCATGGGCATGGCAGAGACCTGCAGAACCTCCATAACTCTGCTTGTGATCGCCTGGATGGCATAGATCCACCAATGCTGTGTTCCAGTAACAGAAATTGCTGTATCTACATTCATTTTAAAACAGTTATGGAGGGGACAAAACTGGTTCAGAGGTTCAAGTTCTAAACTGGGGCAGGGTGAATTTTGATGGAATTAGACAGAAGCTTGCAGGGGGCAATTGAAATCATCTGTTTGCAGGAAAAGGGACCTCTGACAAGTGGGAGACCTTTAAAAGTGAGATAGTGAGAGTTCAAGGTCGATATGTTGCTGAGAGGGTGTCGGGCAAGGTTGACAGGAATAGGGAACCCTGCATGACAAGGGATACTGAGGCTTTGACCAGAAAAAAGGAGGAGACATGGATCAGGTATAGGCAGCTGGGATCAAGGGAATCCCCGGAGGTATACAAGGGAATACAGGAGTTTACTGAAGAAGGATAACAGGGAGGATGAAAGGGGCACGGGACAGGTTTGGCTTTGAGGATTAAAGTGAATCCTAAGAGGCATTTTGAAAATATGAAAGGAAAAAGAATAACCAGAGAGAGAATAGGACCCCTCAAGGATTAAAGTAGACAAGTATGTGTAGAGCCGCAGGAGTTGGAAAGGTCCTCAATAAATATTTCTTTGTGTTTACCATGGAGAAAGACATGGAAAGGACTTGGGAACTTGGGGAAGTTTGTGATGTTATCTTGGGGACAGTCCATATCACAGTCGAGGAGATGTTGGACGTATTAGAACGTATGAAGGTAGATGACTCTCTTGGTCCTGACCAGAGATATCCAAGAACACTACAAGAGGCGAGAGAAGGAATTGGGAGGATCCTGGATGATTTTTGTGCATCATCGTTAGCCATGGTTGAGGTCCTGAAAGACTGAAGAGTAGCAAATGTTGTGCCATTATTCAAGAAAGGCTGCAAAGAAAAGCTTGATTACTATGGACCAGTGGACCTAACATCTGCGTTAGTTAAGTTACTTGATAAGATGCTGGGGGATAAGATATCCATCCCCTTGCAAAGGCAGGGTTTGATTTGGAGTAGTGAGTGAGAGATCATGCCTCACAAATTTCTTGGAGTTCTTTAATAAAGTGACCAGGAAGGTTTACGAGGGCAGAGCGGTAGGTGTAGTCTATATGGATTTCAGTAAGGCCACTGATAAGGTTCCACATGGTAGACCGCTCTGGAAGGTTAGATCGCATGGAATCCAGAGAACCTTGGCAAATTGGATGCACAATTGGCTTGATGGTAGGAACCAGAATGTAATAGTGGAAGGACGCTTATCAGACTGGAAGCTTATGACTGGTGATCCCTGGTACTGTGAGGCAGCAGTGCTAACCACTGAGTCACCATCCCACCCCTGCCATAAATGTTTTGTACACATCCTTCACCATCTTTTGTCCTCACTGGGATGTATTTTAGTTGTGGGGATTTAAGTAGCTCCTTAAACAACTGCCACTACTCATCTACCATCTTAACTGTTAGCCTTCTTGATAAACCTGCTCAGGCCAAATCTGTCCTCATGCCGATGTAATTTTCTTGTTTAATTCTAGAGCACTACTGTGGGACTCCACTTTCTCACCCCAAAGTGAATTTTGAATTCTCTCATCCTGTGCTCAGTATTCCCCAGAGTATCCTTAGCCATGATGTGATCAATTAATCTCTCCTCATTATACAATACCAAATCCAAAGTAACTTGCTCCCTGGTTGGTTCCACAACACACTGCTCCAAGAAACAATCTCTCATACATTCAATATACTCTGTCTCCAGGCTTCCTTTACCAATTTCATTCTTCCAATCTGTGTGCATATTAAAATCACCCATGATTATTGCCTTTCTTACAAGCCTCTAATATTTCCTGTGTCCCAAGCAGAACTACTGTTTGGGAATCTATAGATTACTCCTACCAAGTACTTCTTCCCTTTGCTATTTCTTATTTCTTCCCAGACTGATTCCACATCTTGATCTCCCGTGCTTATGTCATTTCTCATTACAGCACTGATCCCTTCCTTCACCAGCGAAGCTAAACCACCTCCTTTTCCATTCAGTCTATTTTTCCAAATGCTGATTACCCTTGGATATTCAATGCCTAGGCCTGGTCTCCTTGTAACCATATCTCAGTAATCACTAACAAATCATATCCTTTTGTTTCTTTTTGCACCATTAATTCATCAGTTTTGCTTCAAATGCTTTGTGCATTTAGATGCAAAGCTTTCAAATTTGTTCTATTGGTAAATTTCTATAATTTTTTATAATTCCTTAGTACATAAAGATTTACACCAGTTTTGTCCCTCACCTTTCATAGTCTGCCACATCACTAACCTGCACTCTTGCCACCTCTTTTAATTTGGGTTATCTAATTTCCCCTACAACTGAACCCCCAACCTACACCACCACTACCACCCCTCCCACTTCCCCACACCCCATTTATTTAGTTTGAAGCCCTGTCGACAGCCCTAGCTACGCAGTTCACTTGGACTCTGGTCCCAGAACTGTTCAGATGAAGATTGTCGAATCGGAACAGGTCCCTTCTTCCCCAGTACTCGTGCCAATGTCCCATGAATTCAAACCCATTTCTCCCATACCAATCTTTGAGACTCGTATTGCCCTCACTCACAGGATTGTTTTGTATAAGGTCATTACTTAATTCTATCTCATTACATGGTAGTTTTGCTGGGGTGGCAGTGGGTGCAGGGGAGATGGTGTATGGGGGGCGGATGTTGTTTCCTTCAAAGGAGAATCACCACCACAGCACTAGTTATCACCAGCACCAGCAGAATTAGGCCCTTAAACCGAGACCTGAAACCATCAATTTGGCCCTGGGCAGAAAGGCTGCCAGCAAGCCATCCTGTTCTGGACCTGAATGGAGGGAGGTCACTGAGTGACAGAATCCCACACTCTCTACCTGATCACCGACCCCCAACTTGTTGGGCTCATTAAATTCCACAAAGGATTTTAAGGTTGTATCAATTTAAGAACCTTACATTTTTCATTGCAGTAGCATTGCTAAAAACCTTGAAACATCTGTGTCCTGCTGGGGTTAGGAGGCTGAGGTAAATTATATGGCCACATGAGCTTTTGTAATTATCTTATGATCTGTAAAGGACAAGATGAAATCTTTAACCAGTCACACATTCACACTTGTGACACACACTGTCTTAGCCATAAGATAAGTTCTACACGTACTGATGAAACCACAGAAATTAGTTTAGTGACTGTGCTTTTTTTTGTGAAAGAAATGGGTACTGCAACAAGCTCCAAACATATAACCATTCTTTGTCCAGACTGTAGGCAGTTTGTCCATGTAACAAAGGAACAATAGTAAATATAATGTTCAGAGAGCTCATGGGTTTCCTTGTCACTAAAGCCCCATTCCTGCATTGTGAGCCTGATCCCCAGCCGACAGCATTGTACAATGAATCCAAGTTCCATGGGCATGGCAGAGACCTGCAGAACCTCCATAACTCTGCTTGTGATCGCCTGGATGGCATAGATCCACCAATGCTGTGTTCCAGTAAATGAAATAGCTGGAACTACATTCATTTTAAAACAGTAATGGAGGGGACAAAACTGGTTCAGAGGTTCAAGTTCTAAACTGGGGCAGGGTGAATTTTGATGGAATTAGACAGAAGCTTGCAGGGGACAATTGAAATCATCTGTTTGCAGGAAAAATGACCTCTGACAAGTGGGAGACCTTTAAAAGTGAGATAGTGAGAGTTCAAGGTCGATATGTTGCTGAGAGGGTGTCGGGCAAGGTTGACAGGAATAGGGAACCCTGCATGACAAGGGATACTGAGGCTTTGACCAGAAAAAAGGAGGAGACATGGATCAGGTATAGGCAGCTGGGATCAAGGGAATCCCCGGAGGTATACAGGGAATACAGGAGTTTACTGAAGAAGGATAACAGGAGGATGAAAGGAGCACAGGATAGTCTTGGCTGGGAAGATTAGAGTGAATCCAAAGAGGCATTTTGAAAATATGAAAGGAAAAAGAATAACCAGAGAGAGGATAGGACCCCTCAAGGATTAAAGTGGACAAGTACGTGTAGAGCCGCAGGAGTTGGACAGGTCCTCAATAAATATTTCTTTGTGTTTACCATGGAGAAAGACATGGAAAGGACTTGGGAACTTGGGGAAGTTTGTGATGTTATCTTGGGGACAGTCCATATCACAGTCGAGGAGATGTTGGACGTATAAGAACGTATGAAGGTAGATGACTCTCTTGGTCCTGACCAGAGATATCCAAGAACACTACAAGAGGCGAGAGAAGGAATTGGGAGGATCCTGGATGATTTTTGTGCATCATCGTTAGCCATGGTTGAGGTCCTGAAAGACTGAGGAGTAGCAAATGTTGTGCCATTATTCAAGAAAGGCTGCAAAGAAAAGCTTGGGTACTATGGACCAATGGACCTAACATCTGCATTAGGTAAGTTACTTGATAAGATGCTGAGGGATAAGATATCCATCCACTTGCAAAGGCAGGGTTTGATTTGGAGTAGTGAGTGAGAGATCATTCCTCACAAATTTCTTGGAGTTCTTTGATAAAGTGACCAGGAAGGTTTACGAGGGCAGAGCGATGGGTGTAGTCTATATGGATTTCAGTAAGGCCACTGATAAGGTTCCACATAGTAGACTGCTCTGGAAGGTTAGATCGCATGGAATCCAGAGAACCTTGGCAAATTGGATGCACAATTGGCTTGATGGTAGGAAGCAGACGGTAATAGTGGAAGGACACTTGTCAGACTGGAAGCTTGTGACTGGTGGTCCCTGGTACTGTGAGGCAGCAGTGCTAACCACTGAGCCACCATCCCACCCCTGCCATAAATGTTTTTGTACACACCCTTCACCATCTTTTGTCCTCACTGGGATGTATTTTAGTTGTTGGCATTTAAGTAGCTCCTTAAACAACTGCCACTACTCATCTACCATCTTAACTGTTAGCCTTCTTGATAAACCTACTCAGTCCAAATCTGTCCTCATGCCTATGTAATTTTCTTGTTTAATTCTAGAGCACTACTGTGGGGACTACACCTTCTCCCCCCCAAGTGAATTTTGAATTCTCTCATCCTGTGCTCAGTATTCCTCAGAGTATCCTTAGCCATGATGTGATCAATTAATCTCTCCTCATTATACAATACCACAGAAACAATCTCTCATACCTTCAGTATACTCTGTCTCCAGGCTTCCTTTACCAATTTCATTCTTCCAATCTGTGTGCATGTTAAAATCACCCATGATTCTTGCTGTACTTTTCTTACAAGCCTCTAATATTTCCTGTGTCCCACAGCAGAACTACTGTTTGGGAATCTATAGATTATTCCTACCAAGGACTTCCTCCCTTTGCTATTTCTTATTTCGACCCACATCTTTGATTCTACATCTTGATCTCCCGTGCATATGTCATTTCTCATTACAGCACTGATCCCTTCCTTCACCAGTGAAGCTAAATCACCTCCTTTTCCATTCAGTCTATTTTTCCGAGGCCTGGTCTCCTTGTAACCATATCTCAGTAATCGCTACCAAATCATCCCCTTTTGTTTTTTTTTGCAGCTTTAACTCATTAGTTTTGTTTCAAATTAGTTCTACTGGTAAATTTCTGTACTTTTTTATAATTCCTTAGTACGTGAAGATTTTCACCTGTTCTGTCCCTCACCTTTCATAGTCTGCCACATCACTAACCTGCACTCTCACCTCCTCTTTGGGTAGTACTTGGTAGGAGTAATCTATAGATCCCCAAACAACAGTTCTGCAGTGGGACACAGGAAATATTAGAGCCTTGTAAGAAAGGTACAGCAATAATTTGTGTTATCTAATTTTCCCTACAACTGAGTCCCCAACCTACACCACCACAACCACCCCTCCCACTTCCCAAACACCACCCAATTAGTTTCAAGGCCTGTCGACAGCCCTAGTTACGCAGTTCACTTGGACTCTGGTCCCAGCACGTTTCAGATGAAGACCATCCAATCGGAACAGGTCCCTTCTTCCCCAGTACCCGAGCCAATGTCCCATGAATTCAAACCCATTTCTCCCATACCAATCTTTGAGCCTCGTATTGCCCTGTTTGATCTTATTGACCCTGTGCCAATTACCTTGTGGCTCAGGTAGTAATCCAGAGATTATTACCTTTTTAGTTCTGCTTTTAAATTTAGCTCCTAGCTTTTCTTACTACCTTAATTTTATCTACGTCATTGGTACCTACGTGGACCATGACAAATGTTCCATATGCCAATGCAAACAACCTCTCTGTTTCTATATTATCTATTTCTTTCAGAGCAGTCTACTATGTGGAACCTTATCAGTGGCCTGACTGAAATCCATATAAAGTACACTTACCGCTTTCTGTTCGACTCACTGGTTAGCTTTCTGGTGGTTAACAGTCAGGCACCATGTACCATTGGGTTTCTTAACCAGTTACACCAGACTGTTTGAGGAGCTATGCATTTTAACAAGAACCCCTTGCTGTTTTAATTGGGCAATGACGGGTAAAATGACAGCAATAGATCCAGAACAAACAAAATATTGTTTGGTACATGGTGGGGTGACACCGGTGTATGTTACTGGTGCCATCTTTATCGGCCATAGTGATGCTTAATCTTTTGCCCAAATGGTCTCATCATTCCACTTGGGTAAGGTGCCTTATGGACCAGGTAACTTGACCATTTTCAAAATGCTCCAACCGGTCTATCTGGGTCAAGACACCTGTGCCCAGTAAGGCTTGTCTGATGGAACCCTCCCACACTGAGGTGATTATTTCACAGGGGCCCAGCCAGATCAGAAGGGGTTCTGTTTTCTCAGTCTTGAGGTCTTTGCCCCCAGTCCCCAAATCAGTCCTATTCCCTTCCTGTTGGGGTAGGCCATGGCCATCAAACAAAGACAGACAAGTTAACTCGAGGGCACCTGAGTCAAGGAGATAGTCAATTTCCTGGGTGCGGGGGCGGTGCTGAGTTAGTTTTTTTTGTAAGATCAACGAGTTGCTTCAACTGAGACTCCGAGTCCCCTTTAAGTTATTCAAGTAGAGTCATGTGTTCCATCAGGACAAGTTTATTCCATCCAGGAGTCATTTTAGGTGGGTTGGGGTTCTGTTTTCCTCCTGGATCCTTTTCCCTTTATCTGCCATTTTTGGTCCAAATGTTGTTGCTTTCCATAACTGTGGTATTTTCCAGGTGGTTTCTCGGTGTCAGTTGGGACAACACTATGCCTGACTCTGAGTTTCCATTCCATGTACAGTTCCAGCTTTCTTCCTTCTCCAATCAGGTCTCTGAGGGAGATGCTGCCCTGCTCCCAATCGCAGCAATGTCACTTCAACATTGCCACAAGCTCGGGTTTAAGGCCGGCCACAAAGGCTGGTTTTAATGGAGTGAGTGTCTGCTATTCTATATCGTCTGCCCCATCATCAAAACCAAGCGCTGAGTGTTCCATCCAAATATTGAGAAAATGCTCCGCAAAGTCCCTAACGTTTTCAGTGCCTCGCTGTTGGCAGGCAGTTATTTTGTTTCAATCTGTCTCAGAAACTAATTGGGTGGTGTTTGGGAAATGGAAGGGGTGGTTGTGGTGGTGTAGGTTGGGGACTCAGTTGTAGGGGAAATTAGATAACACAAATTATTGCTGTACCTTTCTGACAAACCTCTCATATTTCCTGTGTCCCACTGCAGAACTATTGTTTGGGGATCTATAGATTACTCCTACCAAGTACTACCCAAAGAGGAGGTGAGAGTGCAGGTTAGTGATGTGGCAGACTATGAAAGGTGAGGGACAGAACAGGTGAAAATCTTCACGTACTAAGGAATTATAAAAAAGTACAGAAATTTACCAGTAGAACTAATTTGAAACAAAACTAATGAGTTAAAGCTGCAAAAAAAACGCAAAAGGGGATGATTTGGTAGCGATTACTGAGATATGGTTACAAGGAGACCAGGCCTCGGAAAAATAGACTGAATGGAAAAGGAGGTGATTTAGCTTCACTGGTGAAGGAAGGGATCAGTGCTGTAATAAGAAATGACATATGCACGGGAGATCAAGATGTGGAATCAGAGATGTGGGTCGAAATAGGAAAAATCAAAGGGAAGAAGTACTTGGTAGGAGTAATCTATAGATTCCCAAACAGTAGTTCTGCTTGGGACACAGGAAATATTAGAGGCTTGTAAGAAAAGTACAGCAATAATCATGGGTGATTTTAACATGCACACAGATTGGAAGAATGAAATTGGTAAAGGAAGCCTGGAGACAGAGTATATTGAATGTATGAGAGATTGTTTATTGGAGCAGTATGTTGTGGAACCAACCAGGGAGCAAGTTACTTTGGATGTGGTATTGTATAATGAGGAGAGATTAATTGATCACATCATGGCTAAGGATACTCTGGGGAATACTGAGCACAGGATGATCGAATTCAAAATTCACTTTGGGGTGAGAAAGTGGAGTCCCACAGTTGTGTTCTAGAATTAAACAAAGAAAATTACATCGGCATGAGGACAGATTTGGCCTGAGTAGGTTTATCAAGAAGGTAAGATGGTAGATGAGTAGTGGCAGTTGTTTAAGGAGCTACTTAAATCCCCACAACTAAAATACATCCCAGTGAGGACAAAAGATGGTGAAGGATGTATACAAAACATCTATGGCAGGGGTGGGATGGTGGCTCAGTGGTTAGCACTGCTGCCTCACAGTACCAGGGACCACCAGTCACAAGCTTCCAGTCTGACAAGCGTCCTTCCACTATTACCGTCTGCTTCCTACCATCAAGCCAATTGTGCATCCAATTTGCCAAGGTCCTCTGGATTCCATGCAATCTAACCTTCCAGAGTGGTCTACCATGTGGAACCTTATCAGTGGCCTTACTGAAATCCATATAGACTACACCTACTGCTCTGCCCTCGTAAACCTTCCTGGTCACTTTATTAAAGAACTCCAAGAAATTTGTGAGGCATGATCTCTCACTCACTACTCCAAATCAAACCCTGTCTTTGCAAGGGGATGGATATCTTATCCCTCAGCATTTTATCAAGTAACTTACCTCACGCAGATGTTAGGTCCATTGGTCCATAGTACCCAAGCTTTTCTTTGCAGCCTTTCTTGAATAATGGCACAACATTTGCTACTCTTCAGTCTTTCAGGACCTCACCCTTGGCTAACAATGATGCACAAAAATCATTCAGGATCCTTCCAATTCCTTCTCTCGCCTCTTGTAGTGTTCTTGGATATCTCTGGTCAGGACCAAGAGACGCATCCACCTTCATACGTTCTAATACATCCAACACCTTGGATTGTCCCCAAGATATCATCACGACCTTCCCTAAGTTCCCAAGTCTTTTTCATGTCTTTCTCCTTGGTAAACACAGAAATATTTATTGAGGACCTTGCCCAACTCCTGCGGCTCTACACATACGTGTCCACTTTAATCCTTGAGGGGTCCTATTCTCGCTCTGGTTATTCTTTTTCCTTTCATATTTCCAAAGTGCCTCTTTGGATTCATTCTAAATTCCCAGCCAAGACTATCCTGTGCCCCTTCCGTCCTCCTGTTATCCTTCTTCAGTAAACTCCTGTATTCCCTGTATACCTCCGGGGATTCCCTTGATCCCAGCTGCCTATACCTGATCCATGTCACCTCCTTTTTTCTGGTCAAAGCCTCAGTATCCCTTGTCATGCAGGGTTCACTATTCCTGTCAATTTGCTCGACACCCTCTCAGCAACATATAGACCTTGAACTCTCACTATCTCACTTTTAAAGGTCTCCCACTTGTCAGAGGTCCCTTTTCCTGCAAACAGATGACTTCAATTGCTCCCTGCAAGCTTCTGTCTAATTCCATCAAAATTCACCCTGCCCCAGTTTAGAACTTGAACCTCTGGACCAGTTTTGTCCCTTCCATTACTGTTTTAAAATGAATGTAGTTACAGCTATTTCTGTTACTGGAACACAGCATTGGTGGATCTGTGCCATCCAAGAGGTCACAAGCAGAGTTATGGAGGTTCTGCAGGTCTCTGCCATTTTTCATGAAGACTAGGCCCATGGAACTTGGATTCATTGTACAATGCTGTCGGCTGGGGATCAGGCTCACAATGCAGGAATGGAGCTGAATGAGGAAGACAGAGTTTTCAGCACTTTGTGACCAGATTAACTTATGTGCTGAGTAGACTGCTTAGCCAATTACTGTCCAATTACTGGCAATTAATGTGGAATTTACATTTTGTAATAAACCATTGTTTGGCTATTAATTCAGTACTAAAAACTGGATTCTGGGTTCCTGATGTCCGAGGTTACAGGAGAGAGTAATTAATGTGTGTCTGGTTTAATTATTGTACAATAACTTTAAAAGCATGAATTGTGTGACTTTGTTCTTTTAATAACTGGAGCTTTGGATTTCTGCTATTTTTATAAAAACAAAGTTATACAGTCTCTACTGAGATTCTCATAAAAGAGAAATTGCTGGCCCCAAAACAGAGGACACCATTAACAGTTAAAGGGAGAACCCAGAGGAGAGGCTGAGTGGTCAGAATAGAGCCACAGGAGCAGGGAGTTGATTGAATGGAAAAGGTCAACTTGAAAATAGCACAACAGTAAAAAGAACAGAAGTTAGAAAAAGATGCAGGTTCGGGCGAGTGAGGGAAGGGCATTCAAGGACATTTTACAATGTGGGATATTGGAAGGGCGGGATGTAGCAGAGTGAGCTGTTTGGCCAGTCTCGATCTTAGTGACAAGGAAACCCATGAGCTCTCTGAACATTATATTTACTATTGTTCCTTTGTTACATGGACAAACTGCCTACAGTCTGGAGAAAGAATGGTTATATGTTTGGGGCTTGTTGCAGTACCCATTTCTTTAACAAAAAAAAAGCACAGTCACGCAACTAATTTCTGTGGTTTCATCAGTATGTGTAGAAATTATCTTATGGCTAAGACAGTGTGTGCTCACAAGTGTGAATGTGTGACTGGTTAAAGATTTCATCTTGTCCTTTACAGATCATTAGATAATGACAAAAGCTCATGTGGCCATTTAATTCACCTCAGCCTCCTAACCCCAGCAGGACACAGATGTTTCAAGGTTTTTAGCAATGCTTCTGCAGTGTAAAATGTAAGTTCTTAAATTGATGCAACCTTAAAATCCTTTGTGGAATTTAATGAGCCCAACAAGTTGGAGGTCGGTGATCAGGTAGAGAGTGTGGGATTCTGCCACTCAGTGACCTCCCTCCATTGAGGTCCAGAACAGGATGGCTTGCTGGCAGCCTTTCTGCCCAGGGCCAAATTGATGGTTTCAGGTCTCGGTTTAAGGGCCTAATTCTGCTGGTGCTGGTGATAACTAGTGCTGTGGTGGTGATTCTCCTTTGAAGGAAACAGCATCCCCTCCACTTCCCCCCTCCCCTGCACCCACTACCACCCCAGCAAAACTACCATGTAATGAGATAGAATTAAGTAATGACCTCATACAAAACAATCCTGTCAGTGACAGGTCTCACAACATGATAGAATTGCACATTCAGTCTGAGAGTGAATGGAGGTCTGAAACCAATGGTTTAAATGTAAATAATTACAAAGAGTATGAATACTCAATTTGTGAAAGTGCAGTGGGAAAATAGGTTAGAAGATATTGTTCTAGATAACTAGTGACAGACATTTGAGGAAATAACCAGGGTTGGAAGATTGAGCTGTCGGGAGAGGTTGAATAGGCTAGAGCTGTTTCCCCTGGAACATCGAAGGCTGAGGGGTGACCTTATCGAGGTTTATAAACTCATGAGGGGCATGGATAGGATAAATAGACAAAGTCTTTTCCCTGTTGTGGGGGAGTCCAGAACTAGAGGGCATAGGTTTATGATGAAAATGGAAAGATATAAAAGAGACTAAAGGGGCAACATTTTCACCGGGAGGGTGGTGCATGTGTGGAATAAGCTGCCAGAGGAAGTGGTGGAGGCTAGTACAATTGCAACATTTAAAAGGCATCTGGATGCATGTATGAATAGAAAGGGTTTGGATGGATATGGGCCGAGTGCTGGCAAGTGTGATTAGATTGTGTTGGGATATGTGGTCAGCATGGACGAGTCGGACCGAAGGGTCTATTCCCATGCTGTACATCTCTCTGACTCTATGCTGTAAAACATACTCCATTGAGAAAGAAAGATGTACCATCTTTGGTGAACTCGGGATGTAAGGATTGCATCCAACTGAAAGTAAAGACCTATAATGCCACAAAGATTAGTGATACTCTGAGTAAAGAGAACATTTTAGAAACCAGATAATATGACTTTTGAAAAGGGGGTAAAAGAGTTAGAAAATTGCAACAAAAAAACATAAAAATGGATAGTGAAAGCTTTGACAAATATGTATAATGGGAAAGTGTAGCTAAAGTGAGCACTTGTGTCTTGAGTTGAGATTGATAAATTCATAATGGGAAACAAAGTAATGTCAGAGAATGAAACGGTATTTTCGATGTATTTTCACAATATAACATGGAAAAGTCAAGAGGGAGAGAGAAACTCAAAACAATCAAGATCACCCAGGCTAATGCAATGAGAAACCTCGTTCCCCTGTTCATGGGCGTTCTCTGCCTAATCAAGGAAACAGGCATCAGGATACTGGTTTCAGCTGGAAGGATTTCCCCTCCTCTTATTCCTTAGCCCTCTCCCTCAACTTGCTCTTCTGCCTGGCCCCTATTCCCACTGCCAATAACTCCACTCCTTGCAACTTTCACCCAAGTAACATTTGCCTCTAACTGGGAACAATCAGCTCTCGCACTGTAGTACCAACAGTGGCCATATCTCCCTGTGGCACTGCTGGTACTGGCGAACTGCTGATGTTTAATTTAGTGACAGCTTTCATGATATGGGGTTTCTGTCTAACTGGAGCTTTATCAGACTTGAGGCTGGTGGAACCAATGCTTTTATTCCTGCTTTAGTCTACTTCTTAACAACATAACCCAAAATGAATGGATGAATGTTGATGGAACTTGGTGAATGTGTTATGGCCCAAAGAACGTTTGGTCAGTTTTAGTAATTGTTTTTCACTAATATGCCAATTTAATTGTGGATTTTTAAAAAGAATCTATTAATATCATGAAATAGACCAATGTTGTGTTTTTAAAGAATTTACAGTGTTGTTCAATTTAAAATGTTGATTGTTTTAGAATGTTGCTGCATGTTTCAGTGTGAAAATGAGAGGGGAGGTTTCATAGCAGGTTGTTAAATATGGATTAACATCAAGCTGTTCCAGTGCGATGTGAAGTTCTTGATAAAGAGACTTCTTTTTATAGTTATAGAACATCAGCCAGGCAGTCAAAAGCCTCGATGAAGAGATCCATCTCTCTAATAATATTGACACTGTTGATGAGCTCACACAGTATGATCAGTGTATGTGTTCTGAGTGCTGTCTTCACTTGATACATGCTGTACCTGATTTCTAACATTTTGTGATTCAGGTAAAGATGCCTAGGTTTCTCTGTACCACACATTCTCCCCATCAAATATTATTATGCAAATAGCAACCTCATATTTTCCCATAATATGCTCTATTTGCCCAATGTAGCCCATTCACTTAATGTCTTTGTCGACTCTTTGTATCCTCATCACAACTGAACCTCAACTTTCCAATCGATCTTTGTATCATTTGCAAATCTGGTTACAATACAGGAGCTGCCTTCCTCAAATTCAGCAATTTAGTCGCTTGAGGCTTCAGCAGTAATTTCTGCAGGGCTACATTAGTTACAATTTGCCAAGCTGAAGACGAGCAGTTTATCCCAATTTATCTGTTACAGGTCAGCTAACTAATCTTCTATTCTTCCGAATACATCTTCCTGAAACTTCAGAGCCCTTACCTTGTACAGGAACCAATTTGTGAAATGTCCTTATTAAATGCCTTTTGGAAATCCATATACACCACATTTAGTGGTATTCCTTTATCTTTCCTGCTTGATATATCCTCAACAAAGGACTCTACATTTTTGCTTGGTAGTATGGAATTTAAATGTTAGTAAATGGAGACAAAAGATTGAAATGCTTCAACTTGCACACCTCAGAAGGGGGATGCAAGAATCAGGCTTGAATAAAGGGACAGCATTTTATGCAGCATGTGAACAAAATGCTGATTGGTTAGGTCAGCATTGGCATGATGATGCCACAAGAGCAGTTATCTGTCAATCTTAATTCTCAGTCCTGGCAGAGAGATTCTATTGGGTCAGGGTGTTACCTCAGGGATATTGCAGTGATTGCCTGTCACTGTGAAAAAGGTGCAATGCATCCACAAATTCCTTTGGTTTTCCCCTCCAACTTCGATGTAAGACATAGACCAGCTTTCATGCAAAATAAGATAGAACCGATTGGTAGCAGGATTACTGATCAACATCATGGTCTCCACCATATTCGGGTTGGGGTGCACCAAATTCTTTGGATTTAATCCATTTGTGCCACTATATTGCCTCTTCAGACAATTATATGACAGACAATACTCACTTAGAAGTGGTTTGTCAGCATAATTAAATACCACTAAACATGTGATAAGTCTCTCTGAATATGTTCTCCAGTGAGGCTCAGTGCAAGCTCAAAGAACAGCATGGCATTTTCCACTTGGGGCTCCTGCAGTCTTCAGGAATCATGATTGAGTTTGATAATTTTAGAAGCTGAGCCCTTCCTTCCGTGTCTTTGATCATACCATGGGTTGCTTTTAGCCAATTTCGCCCACTCAGTCTCCATTATCATCTCTCCAGACGTTCTTCTTCCCTGGCTTACTTTCAACCATCTTTTTGCTGACTTCCCTTCCTCTCCTCCCTCCTTCTCTTTCACCCCTCTCTCTCTCTCTCCCGCTCTGCCTCCCCCTCTTTATCTCTCTTGACCTATCTGCTCACTATCCACGCCCCACCACATCGTCCATCATCAATATAAAGACCATTTTCCCTAAATGCCATCAGTTCTGAAGAAGAGTCACTGGATTTGAGATGTTAATTCTGTTTTCTCTCAGAAATATTGCCAGACCTGCTGAGTTCCTCCAATGATTTCTGTTTTAAAAAATTACTCTCTGTTTCCAATCCACATTACTGCTAGCCCTCTTATTCCAGGTGTTATAATTTTGCTCAAGTCTGTTGTGCAGCACAAACACCTTTTGGAAGTTCATGTGTAGGTCATCAACAACCTGCCCTTCATCAACCTGCTGTTATTCTCTTCAAATTCCAGTGAGTTAGTTAAATACAACTTTCCAATAAGAAATCCATTCTAGTTTAGTTAACCCACACTTGTTCCTGTGACTGTTCATTCTGTCCCAAACTATGGTATTAGAATATTCAGAATCTCAACCTGACCTACAAATCTTCTCAAAACTCACTAATTTGGATAGGTACATGGATGGGAAGGTTTTCGAGGATATGGATCAAATGTGGGCAATTGGAACTAGCTGAGTGGGCACCATGGTCAGCATGGATCAGGATGGGCCGAAGGGCCTGTTTCCATGCTTATTTCTCGATTATTCTATTGCTCTATAATATTTAAGCTACTGACATTAAACTGGTCTGTAACTGCTAGGCTTATCCTTACATCATTTTGTTTTAAACAAAGGCATAATGTTTGCAATTCTCTGTCCTTTGACGACATACTTGAGTCCAAGGAAGACAGAAACATTTTGGATAATATCTCTGCAATTTCTACTGTCACCTCCTTCAATATCCTTGCTTGTATTTCATCTGATCTTGGTGCCTTATCAGTGTTAATGCAGACACTCTATCCAATATCCCGCTCCTCCGCCCTTGAGCCCCGCTCCTCCAACCGCCACCAAGACAGAACCCCACTGGTTCTCACCTACCACCCCACCAACCTCCGCATACAACGTATCATCCGCCGCCATTTCCGCCACCTCCAAACGGACCCCAACACCAAGGATATATTTCCCTCCCCTCCCCTATCAGCGTTCCGCAAGGACCACTCCCTTCGTGACTCCCTCGTCAGATCCACACCCCCCACCAACCCAACCTCCACCCCCGGCACCTTCCCCTGCAACCGCAGGAAATGTAAAACTTGCGCCCACACCTCCACACTCACTTCCCTCCAAGGCCCCAAGGGATCCTTTCATATCCGCCACAAGTTCACCTGTACCTCCACACACATCATCTATTGCATCCGCTGCACCCGATGTGGCCTCCTCTATATTGGGGAGACAGGCCGCTTACTTGCGGAACACTTCAGAGAACACCTCTGGGCCGCCCGGACCAACCAACCCAACCACCCCGTGGCTCAACACTTTAACTCTCCCTCCCACTCCACCGAGGACATGCAGGTCCTTGGACGCCTCCACCGGCAGAACATAACAACACGACGGCTGGAGGAGGAGCACCTCATCTTCCGCCTGGGAACCCTCCAACCACAAGGTATGAATTCAGATTTCTCCAGTTTCCTCATTTCCCCTCCCCCCACCTTGTCTCAGTCGGTTCCCTCAACTCAGCACCGCCCTCCTAACCTGCAATCTCCTTACTGACCTCTCCGCCCCCACACCACTCCGGCCTATCACCCTCACCTTTACCTCCTTCCACCTATCCCACCTCCATCGCCCCTCCCCCAAGTCCCTCCTCCCTACCTTTTATCTTAGCCTGCTTGGCTACTCTCTCTCATTCCTGATGAAGGGCTTATGCTCGAAACGTCGAATTCCCTATTCCTGAGATGCTGCCTAACCTGCTGTGCTTTAACCAGCAACACATTTTCAGCTGTGATCTCCAGCATCTGCAGACCTCATTTTTTACTGACGACTGGGCAGTTTGCTGTGAACAATGGTCTGTTTAAGGTAGGAGGTTACTTACAGGCGGGAGGTGGAGGCGTAGGTAAGATCTTGGCGAGGTGCTCATCCTCATCGATAGTGGGTTCATGTCACACTACAGGTGACCCCACTACACTATACATTCTCTCACACATACTCACACACAAGCACATATACACACACACTCTTACACACAATCACACTCACATACTCTCGCAAACCCTCTCTCATACACACATGCTTTCTCTCAGACACGCACTCAACCCCCCGCCCAGTCTCATATTCACGCTCACAACCTCTCACAAGCATGTGCTCCATTACACTTAGGAACACACTCTAACAAGCGCATGCACACACACATACACATTCTCTCTGTCTGTCTCTCCCCTCTCTCTCTCTCTCTCTCTCTCTCGCGCGCGCGTACACACACACACACACACACACACACACACACACACACACACACACACACACCTCTGAGGTGAATTTGCATTTGCAGATTTGTATTTGCAGGTACATTCTATTTTGTACAAAAAACTCACAATCTGTAGGCAGTCCGTGTGGCATTTTATAAATTCCTACTTTGGAAATATAACCAGTCTGATTCAAGATTGAAATACATACAGACTCTAACCTCACGCCTTTAATGCATTGTCTGAGTTGTAATGCCACCTTTTTTTATAAAAATTTATCTTTTTTTATAAAAACGGTTTTTTTATGAAATGTTATCTCACGATTGTGACTTGAAAGAAGTTCTGGGATTTACATATTAATGAATAGAAACCAGCAAACCATTCGAGGTGATTAAAGATTTAACAGCAAGCTAGGTTTGTTCAATTCATCGCATCACTTATAAGTCACTGTGATTGTTTACAATAAATTCTATGTCCTATGATCCTGCCCCACTAGCTACCTGACAAAGGAACTGCACTCCAAAAGTTTGTACTTCCAAATAAACCTGTTGGAATACAACCTGATATTGTGTGATTTTTTTTTAACATTGTCCACCTCAGTCCACCACTGGCACCTCCACATCATATTTAATACAGGAAACGTAGGATCCGTAGTTGTCTTTATAAGGTAACATACAGAAACCAGAAAAATCATACAATCCAACCGTGTAATGTTCCTCAGTCCCCTCTTCTAGCCTGAGCAACTACTCCCTTTCCTTTCTCCGATCGACCCTAAGAACATAAGATTTAAGTCCCAGAATCCCTACAGTTGGAAAACAGGCTCTTTGGTCCCACAATTCCATACTGATCCTCTGAAGAGTAACCCACCCAGACCCATTCCCATTCCCATTCCCCTCCCCTATTATCCTATATTTACCCCTGACCAATGCACCTAGCCTACACATCCCCAAAAACTATGGGCAGTTTAGCAAGGCCATTTCACCTAACACGTACATCTTTTGATTGTGGGAGGAAACCTGAGAACCCAGAAAAAACCCACAAAGACACTGGGAGAATGTGCAAACTACACAGACAGTTGCCCAAAGCTGGAATTGAACCCTGGTCCGCAGAGCTGTGAGACAGCAGTGCTAACCACAGAGTCATTGTGTCAAGCTGCTACAATACAAAAACATCAGCTCCTTATTTCTCAAATTGCTGGAGAACAATTAGGCCATTTGGCCCATTGGGTCTGCTCCATCATTGTATCATTCACCATTCCTCTGCCTCTGCCGTACCTGCTCCCGAGAGGAGCAATTTCACTCCATCTGGAATGTCCTCTTGTTACAAGGACCACTATCTCTGCTTCCACATGATCAACAATGTCCTCAATTGCAACTCCTCCACTTCCTGCACCTTTACTCTTGGACCACATCTCTCCAATGACTACAAGAATAAAACCTCCCTGACCTCACATTATCCTTGGCCATTTTTACCAACTTCAGTCAGACCCCACCACCAGAAATATATTTCCCTCCTCACGCCTATCTGCGTTCTGCAGAGACCATTCCCTCCGTGACTCCCTTGTTAGCTCCACGCTCCCCACCAACCGAGAGCCAACTCAAGGAACATTTCAGGGAAATCTCCAGGCCACACAAACCAAACAACCCTGTGACTGACCACTTCAACTTCCCCTCCCAGTCCCCCAAGGACATGCAAGTCCTGGACCTACTCCACCACCAAATCAAAGTCACTCACTGACTGGAGGGAGAACACCTCATCTTCTGTCTTGGGGCTCCACAACCACACGGCATCAACATTGACTCCAGCAGTGTCCAAATCTCCCCTCCTCCCCACCTTATCCCAGATCCAACCCTCCAGATCAGCACCGCCTTCTTGAACCATCCTCCCTATCCATCTTCCTTCCCAACTATCCACCTTTCCCCCAGCCTCACCTCCATCCCCCTATTTATATCTCAGCACCCTTCCCCCTACATTCCAGATGAAGGGTTTATGCTTGAAACTTTGACTCTCCTAGTCCTCGGACACTGTCTGACCAACTGTGTTTTTCCAGCACCACACTTTTCAACTCTGACTCTCCAGCATCTGCAGTCCTCACTTTCTCCTGATAGTTTCCCACTCCTGTTCTCCTGCCTTCTCTCTGTAACCGTTGATCCCCTTACTAATCAATAATCCATCTCTGTCTTAAATACATTTAATGACTTGGATCCACAGCCTCCTGTGGTAATGATTCACTGCCTCTGGCTGAAAGAATGTCTCCTCTTCTCAGTTCGACGGGGTGGTCATTTGTATAGGTCCAGTCGTGGACCTGGGATTCCTCCTCCCACTGTGTACCCAACCCAGGAACACAAGCAAGGACCTCATTCTCTCAGCAGTATGTGTTCTTTAACTTTTTCCTACCAAAATGCACCGGCTCACACTGACCCGTACAGAAACGAATGTGCCAGGTGGATGCTCAATTTGCAAGTTTGTTAATGGTTAATTATATCATATTGCACGCTACATGAATATAAGCCAATTCACCCTGTTTGATGTGATCAGCAAATTTGGAATTTGCACTTCCAAAAGAGATTCCAGATCATTCACGTAAATATTGATTGTTGTAGGGTATCTTCCCAACTGATATCTGCTCTTATTCCATGCTTTATGATACTTCTAATTTATTAATAATATTTTATCTTGATTTTTCTAGACCACGGAGGAGTTCAATCAGCGTTTCAATGGATGTAAAGAAAAGGAGATTGATCACACAGCGTGTGAGCCCTTTGCAGCAGCGAATCATGTTAAATTGCCTCAGAGAGTTGATTGGAGAACAAAGGGTTTTGTTACTAGAGTGAAGAGCCAGGTGAGATTAAAAATCACACAACACCAGGTTATAGTCCAACAGGTTTAATGGGAAGCACTAGCTTTCAGAGCGCTGCTCCTTCATCAGGTGGTTGTGGAGACACCCCAGTCCAACACCGGCATCTCCAAATCAGGTGAGATTGGACAGACTTCATACAAACCTTACTCAAGGCCCATGTAGAAAATCCCCAATTTATATTATTAGCTCAACATGGAAAACAATAGCATGGAAATGTGTAAATAAACCAATCAAAGGCTAGAAACTTCAATGTGGGAAATTGAGTAAGGCAGTTCTAAACCTTTTTTACATGGAGGGAGACAAATTCCAATGTTCTTTCTATCTCAGATGTGTATTGTAGACATATATTTGAGTTTGGAAAAGGAGGAGAAGGTTAGGATAGGAGTTAAGGGATAACTCGCAATGTCCCAGAAATCCCCTCCTTCTCCCACTCATGTGGACATTCTCTCCCTCTCCTGCTCACAATCACTCTCTTCTAGTCCCACTGTGAACCCTCATTCACCCTCTCTTATTTCCTCATTCCCTCATACATGCTCTCCCTCACTAACCCCACAATACACGATTTCTTACTCACACAGATACACTGTCCCTCACTCTCATACATACACACTCCCTCACATTCACACGCCCCCACTTACCCTCCCTTATGCACACACTGTTGCAAACTCACACATACTCTCTTTTGCACACTCACTCTTGAGCCTGTCCTGATCAACCATGGGAGGGACATGGCCTCTGTGTGCAGAAGGATCTCTTCACAGAGTCGTCCACTTGTACCTTCTGTGTTTGCAAAGCTGTTGGCAGACCAGACAGAACCCTTTGGTGGGCCACAGTATTGGACAAGGCTGGTCTAAAGTAATTCAGACAAACCAACAGCTTCCATCATTTGGTTAGAGACACTTAACAAACAAGATCAATCGATTCCCCTGATCAGAAACCATTGTGTTTTGTAGTAGATAACTGTGAGGACATTTGCATTAAGGTTAGGTGACAATGGGTTTTAATGGTCTCCTTTATTCAGAACTGACAAAGGTAAATGTCCCATCGACAAACTGCTTTGTATTGGCTTGGCTAGGATGTTCATAAATGACAAGGAGTGTCATATTCCAGAACATTTGTCCTGGTAATTGCAGAAAATTCCTGGAGATAATTAATTTGTTAATGAAATTTGGGACCCATAATGTCAGTATCACCTGGGAAATTGTTTAGAAATCAGAGATTTATGTCTTGATCACATTTGTACTTTGATGTGCAGGTTTTTTGGGGCCAGGGTGGAGTTTAATCATCGTCTATTTCTCAGAAGTTATGATTTGGAGGAGCTGGTGCTGGACTGGGATGGACAAAGTTAAAAAGTTGCTCCAGGGTTATAACAGAGCCCTACCATTAGCAGTCAATAGGCTTCCAGCCACTAGAATTCCCTTTAACCAAGCTTTTGGTCACATCTCCTAATGTCCACTACTAGCTGCTGTCAATTCTTGTCCAATCAATTCCTGTGAAACACCTACAAATATCTTTCTAGATTATAGACCCTGTATTGGAGAGGCACAGATACATTGAAGGGTTGTGGAGTGAAGGATATCGATAGTGAGGGTAGAGAGAGATCTGTGAATAAAAGTTAGAATTTTAACAGTGACACTGATTAACCAAATCCACTGTACGTCAATGAGCACAGGACTGATAGGTGAACTGAATTTGGTGTAAATCAGAATGAAAGCATCTGAGTTTTGGATGAATTGAAGATGATGGAAGATACAAAGTGAAAGGCTAGCCATGAGTGTGCTGGAACAGTACAAACCAGAAGGCACAGACATGGATGACAGTCTCAGCAGATGAGCAGAAGCTCAATTGGGTGAGTCAGGCAGAGGCAATAGGAGCACAGAGCTTAGAACATATGTGCAGGCAAAAGCTCAGCTTGGAGTCAAATACAACACCTGACTTGAGAAGAGTGCAGTTTGGTTTCACAGTAGTCAGGGAGAGGGAAGGAATTGGTGGCTCTGAATTCAAGATTGTGGCAGAGCCCGCGATATTTTGGACATCACAATATTTAGCAGGAGGATAGCTCTGTCTTCCTGTATTGCAATAAATCTGACAAGTTAAAGACAGTGGTGGGATTGGGAAACATTCTGCTGAGGTACATCGAGTTGCTTCAGTGTATAAGTGAACTTTAACAGTGTTTGTCAATGTTATCACCATGGGGCTTCAAATCGATTAGAAATAGGTGGAGGAGGGGGGAATCCAAGGACAGACCCTCAGGGAACACCAGAAATACTTGTGCTGGAATGGAACTGAAGCTACGAAAGGGAATTCCTTCCAATAAATATAGTTGTGGTAATTCTACGTAACAGTGCATTCCACCCTCAGGAAGGATGTTGAAATAATCGATTGGGTACGACCTGCTGTGTAAGAATATATGTGCACAGAATGACTCGAAAAATTGGATCAGTTTATATTGCAATATTGAAGATTATTCAGTAATTTTGTGTTTATAATCATGAAGATGGGAACAAAATGGACATAGATGCACAACTACATTAGAACAGGCAAATGCTTAAGGTGAAGGTTGTGAAGTTGTTGAGTGCAACAAATTCTGGGTTTGGCATGTTAACATTCCAGAAGTGGTTAGCTGGTGGGTTGAATGAAATGGGATGTAGGAATATGGAACGATTTGGATGAAATTAGAACTATGCCTCTCCTGGGGAATAAGCAACGTAGGCTGATTTGCTGAAAAACTATTTGTTGCATTTTGTGAACAATCCAATGTTGAAGAGAAAACCAAGACCCACAAATTGATTGCTGTCACACTTTATATCCAATGCTTTGCACAAATAACATCTTCAGGCCATTACCTGAATGTTAGACAATGTAGTCATTCCCTGTTACTGTGCACAACGGGCAATGGCCTTGCTGTTTATCTTACTATTCAAGCACATGCATTTATTATGTTTCATTTATTGAAAACAGATTTTCACTCTCTTTACCAATAAAACATTTCCAGAGAAACCTCGGCTATCCAGCATTCGATTATCCAAATATCGGATTATCCAGCAATGTTATAAGGTCCCGATGCTTGGCTGAACTATATAATCTGGTATTTGGTTATCTGGAATTTGATTAACCGAACAAAATACTCCCCACCCGTGTCCTTCGGATAATCGAGGTTCCTCTGTACAGGTCAGTGCCTTATCAATATCGTCAAGGAGATAATGTTGTTATTTCTAAAGCAGAAAGTCAGAAGGTCAAATTTGATTTCGAGATTTGATCATATAATTGCAGCTCCTACAAGAGTAGTGCAGGATTAGACATGTTCACTTCCAGGTTCGCTGTTAAATGGAAACTTTTTCAGATGAAGATACAAAGTCCCATGACAGTATTCAGAGAAGGACTTGCAGGTTTTCCTCACATCATGTTTTCTGAATAAACTCTCGTAAAACAGATTATTGGGCTGTTAATATCATGATTATGTTTTTTATGCAAATTAGATGGTAGGTTTTCTCACACTCCAACTGTGACTATCCTTCATTAATCAAAGCCTTTTGGAACATCCAGAAGTGATTAAAGCAGCATTGTCAATGTAGAGATGCAGCAAGACAGATACTAATAAAGAGTAGACAGAAACTCAGCAGCACCAGGCAAGCAATTGATTATTTTTGGTTGGTTTTATCCAGTGTTAGCGTCGGCACTTTGAGATTTCCATCTCAGGGTAAAGTGCTTTTTTGGCGATTCCACAGTGATTGTCCCTGTCCTTGGCAATTTCCATATAGCCTTCCATCCCCCAATCTGTTCCATAACTAAAATGTAAGAGAGCACTATGTTAGATTTCCACTCAAACACACCTTTAAACAGAACATTTAACTAATTGAATGTTTCAACATCAGATTACTGTTTTCCCAAAGAACAAAGCTGGACATTGAGTAGCACTCACACTCAGTGCATCACTCGAGTGTCTGCCTGGGCCTTGTTGTTCTCATTGTGACACAATGTTCAGAAGAGGCAGCTCAGGGTTGGAGCAGGTAGATGCTTATACACCCTGGTTGCTCTTGTAAACGGTGGCAACTGATATCAGGATGTGAAGAGAGTTTGATACAAGTTTGATACTGAATTAGATTTCCCAACATTACTTTTGCAAAGCAGCATTGAGTATTTGGATCGACCTCACCTTCCCCCAACTGGAATATCAAAAGGAGATCAGGTGAGCCACATGGTCTCTCTTCAGTCATTAAAGGAAGTCCCATTGAAATCCATTGAGATTTGGTACAACATTTCAATGAATTGCAAAAAACCATCAGGTGGAATCTTAAAAGGACTCTCTTAGTGCTCACTGACACTGAGCCTCCCTGGATGTGGATATACAAGGCTCACAGTAATGCTGTCTGATTTGGCACACACACACACACACACACACACACACAAGATTGTCAGGGTTGTCAGCAGTCTCAGTCTGGAAGGTGAACACTTTCAGTCAGTGTCGGGGGGTGGGGGGGCGGAGGTCTCTGCATGAAACCTCAGGATAACCTCTGATACCAGTTGAGGGGCTTGGTCATGGTCAACTGCTTGGGGTGGTCACTGAAGCATCCTCTCCTTATAAAGAGATAGGGAAGACAGCAGTCCCTTGAATTTTCTTTCCAGCTGCATTGGCCTTTGAGATCCAAGTGCAGTCGTAATCTTGGGAATCAGAAGATAATGCCATGATCGGTTTGTTAATGCCAATCATGGTGCATGGGACACTGGAACAGCCGTACAGCCTATGGGGGACTTTAGGGTGGGGCTTAATGTCAGGAAATATACCGCATTCCTTGAGTCATTCTGCCCAATTGTGGATAGTTTTCTCCTGGAGAGAGAGAGTGAGAGAGAGAGAGAGAGAGAGAGAGAGATGGGTAGAATGGGAGATGAAAGGCAGTGGTACTTTAGGTGCAGGTGGTGAGGGTCTGAGCAAGGTGGTGCCTCCAACAGGTCAACAAAGGATTTCCTCCGCTGGGGTCGACCGAGTCCTAAGGCAAGTCCGACTCATCTCCTGCATTTCTGTCCTCACCTCTTCCCCTCCTTCCCAGAACAATGACAGAATTCTCCTTGTTCTCCCTTTCCATCCCACTAGTCTCTACATTCCAACGATCATCCTCTGCCATTTCCACCACCTCCAGCAGGATACCACCACCAAACACATCTTCCCCTCCCCTTCACTATCAGCATTCCACTGGGACCAATCTGCCCCTTTCCGTTACTCCTAGTCCTTCTGTCCCATGTCACCACACTCTCCCCTGCCCTGGCACAATCCCATGCCATCACTGAAGGTATAACACTTGTCTTTTTATCTACTCCCTGTCCAAGGCCTCAAACACACCTTCCAGATGAAGCAGCAATTCACTTGTACTTCTTCCAATCTAACCGACTGTGTTCACTGCTCACAATATGGTTTGCTCAACATCGGCCAAACTAAAAGCAGGCTGCGATGATCTTGATTTTCTCGTTCCTTACCATTTGAATACACCATGCTGCTCCCATGGTAATATCTTCATCTCAGATTTGCTGCAGTGAGGAACGACACCTTATTTTCCACTTAAGCACTTTACAGCCTTCAGGACTCAACATTGAATTCAACTTCAAGGTGTGAACACTGACCTCCATTTTGATTCGACCTCCACTGCACCACTTCCTTCCCCAACCCCCACCCCCATGTCTTGTTTGTGTGTCATTGTCTTTGTTCTCAACAGGACTAACCTATTTCCTTCAATTCACACCTATCATTAGACTGATTTTGTATCTCAATCCCTCCTTTACCAGCTTTTATCTTTTGATTTATGCACCCTTACCATCCAGTCCACTCACTTTCTCCCTCTGTCAACAATTAAAAAGAGCAACTAAGTCATGTTGCACTTGAAATATGAACCTTTCTCTCCGAGTGAACCACTGGCTGTTACGGCTCGGGTTGGCTTGGATAATCGCTGGAAGTTCGATGGATGGTTTAGGGCAAGAGGGGAAGTCACAAATTATGGAGTTGGACAGGAAAATGAGGAAGCAAGGTAACAACACACACTGTGCAGTCCTGGTGCTAACCCACACTGAAAACATTAAACTCCAAAACCTGTACAGATATGGTTCCTCCCTATAAACCATTTATTAGGCTACAGGTGGAACACTGAGTGCAGTTCTGCTCACCACACCATCAGAGGGATGTGATTGCACTGGAAAAGGTGCAGAGGAGATTCACCAGGATGGGGCCTGGGATGGAAAGCCTCAGTTATGAGGAGAGACTGGGTTTGTTTTCCTTGGAGCGAAGGAGGCTGAGGGAGATCTGATTGAGATATAGAAAATTATGACAGACACAGACAGGGCAGATTGTGAGAACCTTTTCCTCATGGCAGACATTTCTAAGACCAGATAGCAAAATGTTTAAGGAATAAGTAGTTTAGGGGACATCTGTAAAAAGAAAAATCATCCGACGTGTGGTAGAAGAATGGAATGTGCTGCCCGAGAGGGAGGTGAAGGCAGGTATTCTTACAATATTTAAGAAACATCTGGATACGCACTCAAAATACCAGGGCATAGTTGTCGTGGTTCTGTTCACCGAGCTGGAAGTTTTTGTTGCAAACGTTTCGTCCCCTGGCTAGGAGACATCATCAGTGCTGTGGAGCCTCCTGCGAAGCGCTTCTTTGATGTTTCTTCCGGCATTTATAGTGGTCTGTCCTTGCCACTTCCGGGTGTCAGTTTCAGCTGTCCGCTGTAGTGATTGTAGGCATGGCATTCATCCACAAATTCCATCAACAGACACATCGACTTGGACCCAATATACCAATCACTACAGCGGACAGCTGAAACTGACACCCGGAAGCGGCAAGGACAGACCACTATAAATGCCGGAAGAAACATCAAAGAAGCGCTTCGCAGGAGGCTCCACAGCACTGATGATGTCTCCTAGCCAGGGGACGAAACGTTTGCAACAAAAACTTCCAGCTCGGTGAACAGAACCACGACAACAAGCACCCGAGCTACAAACCTTCACACAAACTTTGAATACCAGGGCATCGTCGGCTATGGACCAAGAGCAGGTAAATGGGATCAGTGTAGTTTGGTGTGTGGTGGTCAGTATAGACATGGAGGGCCAAAGGGCCTGCTCCTATGCTGCATGATTCTATAAACCTTTCTATGACTCAATGAGATACAATATTTAAAAAGAAAAATGTAATTGTAGGTAAGTTAAACACAGTGAGAATTAATACACATTTATGTGTTTCTGGATATTTTTATGAGTTTACCTGTTTTTAACAATCCAATAATTCCCCTGTTTATCATCTTGATATCCAACCATTAGCATTGCATGATTAAGTTTGGTGCTGCTGCAGTTTGGCTCATAATAAATACCTGCAAAGAGTACAAATATATTATCTGTGTAAGAAATTAATTTTAACCACAATTCAGAAAATTCCCAGGCTTTGAACCTTTACATCCAAGGACATGGAAGTCACAGAGTAACTGATAACAATCAAATAGAACATTCTGATCTCCTAACTGGAGCTGAATTAAATTGTCTGTGGTTAACTCGACTGATCCTTTTTGGGATCTGTCAGTAATTAGTCAGGAAAGGGCAGTGTCTAAGATTGGTAAATTTGTGTTAGGAGTTTCATCAGATGACATCCTTTTGTTCATAACTAACATCTCTTACCACTTGCTTTATATGTTCGCTAAAAATTCTTAGGTTTACTTATTGCTGGGCTCCTTGCTGAGATATTTGTATCATCGATAGACACAGGTGAGGTGCTGAAAGCCTGGAGGTTGGCTTATGTGGTCCCGCTATTTAAGAAAGGTGGTTAGGAAAAGCCAGGGTTCTACAGACTGGTATCAGCAGTGGGCAAGTTGTTGGAGAGAATCCTGAGGGACAATATTCACGTGAATTTGGAAAGGCAAGGACTGATGAGGGATAGTCAGCACGGCTTTGTGTGTGGGAAATCATGTCTCACAAACTTGATTGAGTTTTTTGAAGAAGTAACAAAGAGGATTGATGATAGCAGAGTGGTGGATGTGATCTACATGGACTTCAGCAAGTCCGTCGACAAGGTTCTCTATGGGAGATGGGTTACCAAGGTGAGATCTCATGGAAAACATGGAGAACTAGCCATTTGGATACAGAACTGACTCAAAGGTAGAAAACAGAGGATGGTGGTAGAGGGTTGCCTTACAGACTGGAAGGCTGTGACCAATGGAGTGCCACAAGGATCGGTACTGCGTCCACTACTTTTTGTCATTAATATAAATGATTTGGATGTGAACATGGGAGGTATAGTTAGTAAGTTTGCAGATGACAACACCAAACTTGGAGGTGCAGTAGACATTGAAGAAGCTTACCTCATAGTAAACGGGATCTTGATCAGATGGGCCAATGAGCTGATGTGTGGCAGATGGAGTTTAATTTCAATAAATGTGAGGTGCTGCATTTTGGAAAAGCAAGTCAGAGCAGGACTTATATACTTCCTGGTAAGGTCCTAGGGGGTGTAGCTGAACAGAGAGACCTTGGAGTGCAGGTTCATAGCTCCTTGAAAGGAGAGTCACAGGTAGATAGGCTAGTGAAAAAGGCATTTGGTATGCTTTCCTTTATTGGTCAGAGTATTGAGTATAGGAGTTGGAAGGTCATGTTGCAGGTGTACAGGTCATTGGTTAGGCCACCGTTGGAATATTGCGTGCAATTCTGGTCTCTTTCCTATCGGAAGGATATTGTGAAATTTGAAAGGGTTCAGAAAAAATTCACAAGGATGTTGCCAGGATTGGAGGATTTGAGCTATAGGGAGAGGTTGAATAGGGTGTGTCTGTTTTCTTTGAAGTGTCAGAATCTGTCAGGTGACCTTATAGAGATTTATAAAATCATGAGGGGCATGGATTGGGTAAATAGACAAAGTCTTTTCCCTGGGGTTGGGGGGGGCCAGGGGAGTCCAAGACTTGAGGGCATAGGTTGAGGGTGAGAGGGGAAAGATATAAGAGGGTTCTAATGGCTAACATTTCATGCAGAAGGTGGTGTGTGCAGTCTGCCAGAGAAAGTGGTGGAGGCTGGTACAACTGCAGCATTTAAAAGGCATCTGCAAGGGTATATGAATAGGAAGGGTTTGGAAGGATATGGGCCAAATGCTGGCAAATGGGACTAGATTAGGTTAGGCTATCTGGTCAGCATGGACGGGTTGGATTGAAGGGTCTGTTTCCGTGCTGTACATCTCTATGTCTCTATGATGTTAACTGCAATTCTATTCTCATTCTGTCTTTGGCAATTTTACTTCCCTCTTCATTTTCTCTCTCAACTTATTATATTTGACCTGGCCCCTGCTTGTAGAATTAATCTGACATGCATCACAGACAAAGTCTCCTTTTGTCTCATCATATTTATACCTTTATTCATAAAGCTCAGGGTTATGATGTGCTTATCATCTTTTTTTTAAACCTGTCTGCCATCTTCAAAATTAACGGACAAAATGCGCTAAGTCTCTGTTACTTTCTCCCCTGTAAAATGGCATTATTTTGTATCGGTGGTCTCTCCTCATTCTTCCAAAGAAAATGCTTTTTGTGTGTTTTGTTTCATCTGCCCGTTTCTCTCTTTCATTTTAACCCATGTCCTTTTTCAGTCTTATTGACTTCAGAACTTTAATAACTGTGCGAGGATGGAATGAGTCAACAAAAGATAAGCTTATGTCTAGAAAGAATCAGAAAGAAATACAACTGGAGTAAACTGATAAAGGACAAGGACAAACTTATAAACGAGTTCATCATGTCTTGGAAAGGAGGGAGTCACGATTATTTCGACAAAACTGCTTTGGTGCCTGCTTGAGAAACTGGATACTTTATGTCACAAGGGCAACTGATTGTCATGCAGAAGGATTGAAGGAGTTAACTACAGGAAAGCTGTGTCTTCGAACAGACAGTCAACGCCAAATGTAACAAGGAACAAAGAAGCTACTTCTGATAATAAGGCAAGCTGCAGACTTGCAGTAACTTGGATGAAAAAACATTTTTTAAAAATCATTAATATGAGCCCACAGAGACTGAAGGACGAAAATGTGTGAAAAAAATCAAACTCCAGAACTCCACTTTAGTGACCTTTGAAGAACAACACTGTACAAGGATCAAACCTTGAGCACTTCCACAGACAGACACTTTTAGTTGGAATCCTGGCTGGATTTCACCATTAATCAGATAGTCACCAAGTCAGGATGTGAAGATTAACTTGCTTACTTGAGGGGTCTTATCTTGGTTGCTAGATGGAATGAACTTTAAAACATTGTTTCAGTACGTGATTGCCTGTGTAATTTCCTAATAAGTAGCTGAATTAAAAGCAACTTGGGATGATTTACCCACAACAAGCCATTATTTGGATTGTTCACTCCATTTCAAGTCATCTCCAAGTCGAGGTCAAGTCATGAATGCAGACTGAAAGCATCAGTGTCTTTAGCATTGAATCATGGGAAATCCGACTGAATATTTCACCAATTGGGGGGAACAAAAGGGAGATTTGTGTTTTGACTGATAAGGGCATTCTGAGTTTTAATAATAAATTGTATTTCCAACATATTCCCATGAACCTTTGTCTTGCTTTTACAACGATGATGTCAAATATCTTCTAAATGGACAACACATTGAATATGAAAAATCTTTACTTTTGAACAGAATGAATGAATTTGTATCTTACCACTTTTATAAAGGTGGAAAGATTTGTGGCTTGCATCCATAGCAATAGAAATGGGCCCAACCTGAGCCACTGCTTCAGCGAGTTGATGCTCAGAATTTTGTTGAATGCATTTCACACACGTACAACGGGTGACAATATCACTTCTGTTAAAGTGGCATTTACCATTCTAAAGTATATTAAAAAACAAAACATTCACACCTCAATATTTAAGTTAAAAAGAGACAACTTATTAAGTAATGAGATACAATTTCAATTACTTCCGAAAAAAGGATGAATTAATTTAAAGCTTACCTTTGCTGTGTAGGGATAGGAACATTCTGTAGTAATACCATGTTTTTTAACGTAATCCAAAGCATAAAATGGATGTCCACCACAACATCTACAGCTTTCCCAATCACAGTCAACCAAGTTCTGCTCACTCAGAGAAATCAGCTTTCCTGTTCTCTTAAAAAGCTGTCCTTCAAGTGATCCAGTTGCACTGAAAGCCCAGCATGAGCCACATTGTCTCTGAATAATGACAGAGAGTAGACAAACATTTGTGTTATCATCTACATAGAAACCATATAATGTATTTAACCTGTTGGAAGCTCTAATCCAGACAGGCCTCTTAACCCTCACATGAGGGGCACTTGTAAACCACACATTTAATTGATCTTATCCAACAAAGTGCTTTGGGGTTTTTCTCTGTCAAACCATATGCTGTAAATGATATCAAAATAAACCTGTGATACAGCCTGCTACTAGAATAAGCTTTTTCATTAGACCATTCTCACATCAAATCCTTTTTATTGTGTACATTTCAAGGATCGGACTGTGCCAAGGTAAAGGTAAAGTTGTCCTAGTTTTATCAGACCATGGGGCTGCTCCCTTGTTAGAGAGAGATGGTTTAATCTGAGTGTGACCAGGCCTCAGGCAAGGGGAGACATAGAGAGGAAAATACTTCATGGTAACCTCAGCTATTGCTGAAGTGAACCCAAGCTGTTAATATTATTCGGCATTGCAAACCAGCTGTCCAGCCAACTGCACTAACCGATCCCCTTCTGCCAAAAATGCCTCAGGTGTCAAGTTTGTGCAGAGGGTCCTTTGTCTTATAATTGTTCCACTTTAGTCAGAGACCAGAAATAAGAGGGAAATCCTCACCACAATAAAAGGAGGGAAAGTTTCAATCAGCTGTAACCAGAACAGAGGTTATATGATTCTCCCATGTGACACACTTTGCACTGTGACCTTGCAGTCCACAGACATAAAAAAAGACCAACAGATGAGATGGCAATTTCGGAACAGAGTGTTATTTGAACTTAATGTGCTGTAAGAGGCACAAACGGGGTCATTTATCTCATACCAATGGATAAGTGTCAGAAGTGTTAGTATAGAAACTATCTCGTGAACTAAAGTGATTCACCCAGGAGCACAGTCATGAGAACAAAACCCCTGGCTCCTGAACAATTTAACCAACTTTGGATGGTCATGTTTTAGTCTGGGGAAAGCTCGTTCAGTAACAGTCTGTAAAACTCTACTCACCTTTTAACGTGGCAGTCGGAAAAAACTAGTCTTCTATTAACATTAGTAACTGCAGGTGTCTCTCTCTCTCTACGGCAAACCAGACCCCGTGCTCAGCTAAGCCAATTTCTGTGTCAATCTTTCTCAAATGTGACTTCCAGAAGAAATCCTACATTCAGGTGAAAAATGGCCCAAACATATTGCTGCGTCTCCAACCACTGGGAGGTGGGACTTGGCAAGATCACCCAACAGACAGGAACCTCCGCTGGTCACAGACTTTCTGAAGTCAGCCACAAATCACATGAATTAAAGCACAAAGACTTAATTTTAAATTATTCTTAACTGTAATACTCTTTAACTATTTGAAATAGACAACTGTTGGTTTTGAAATAAACAGAACCTGGTGCAAACACTCAGCAAGTCTGGCAGTACCTATGAAGAGGGAAAAAAATTAGCATGGAGCATTCAGGAGACAGAACATTTTCCAGACATAACTGGAAAAAGTTATTGATCTGAAGTGTTAACTGCCCTGTAGCTGCTGGGTGATGTGCTGAACGCTTTAGAATTTTTTTCATTTTTAACTTAAGATTTTCAGCATCCATGGTATTTAGCTTCTGTTTCAACATTTAGTTTTGAGCTGTGCAAGAGGGAGGAGTCAATAAGCAAAGTAAATCTTATAACAGTGCTCCAACAAGAGGATCAGACCCAAACAGGATTCGACCTGTCCTTCATTAATCGTGCATGTCAAACTTTTTCCAGGGTGTCTATCAACTGACACCTCGAGTATACCTCCATTACTCTTCTTGTCTGAATTCTGCTCAGACATTTTAATGTATTGGTTTGTGAATACCAGCCTGGGGCCCACAGATCTGACTGCAACAATTGCAGATCTTCTTCCTGGCCACCAGATGGCACTACATTTCATTTCTACACATCCTTTTGTGAAATTGTTAAAAATCACATAACACCAGGTTGTAGTCCAAGGCGGACTTTGGGTCAGGCAGCAATGAAAAGTGGCCAAGCAGAAGCTGATAGCTAAGTTCGTTACTCATAGGGAGGGCCTCAACTGGGACCTTGGGTTCATGTCACACTACAGGTGACCACCATTGCTCTAAACACACACACAGGCACTCCTACAGACACACACTGATGTAGACTCTCTCATACACTCCCACACTCACACATGCACCCTCTCATAGATTTATAACACTTTATACTCACACACATGCATACAGTCTCGTACTCCTATAGACACACACACTGATGTAGACTCTCTCATACACTCCCACACTCATACATGCACCCTCTCACAGATTTCTAACACTTTACACTCACACACATGCATACAGTCTCTCACAGATATTCACATACAACCCCCCCCCCCCCCCCCCAACGCCACACACAACACCCACATGCACCAGACGCATTATGTTTGTGGGGTGAGTTTGTACTTGCAGAGTTACATTTTACTTTGCTCTAAAACTGAATGAATCCATGTAAGTTTCTGTAAATTCATTTTTTAGATTAGAATCAGTCTAAACATTGTAGCACAGACAGCATCACACGGGGAGCTCACACCTTCAATATATTATCTGGGCTGACACCAATTGTTAAAGTTCACTTGAGAATGTAACTTTTTAAAAAAACGTTTTGCGATTTACATACGAAAGAACTGAAACTAACATGGTCATTCCAACGGATAAGAGACTTAACAAGCAATCCAGGACATTTTCAATGTGTAATTTCAGTTACATCACACTAACTTTTGCTGTAAATTCCGTGTCTTACAATCTTATACACCACAACCACCTGATGAAGGAGCAGCCACTCTGAAAGTTAGTGCTTCCAATTAAACCTGGTGAAGTATAACCTGGTGTTGTGTGGTTTTTAACTTTATACACCCCAGTCCAAGAATGGCATCTCCAAATCATAAACCCTAGGATGGAGCAAGTCATTCCTTATCCCTTACTCTAACCTTCCCCTCCTTTTCCAGACCCAAATACACATCTACAATACACGTCCGAGAGAGAAGGAACATTGGAATTTGTCTCCTTCCCTGTGAAAAAGGTTTAGAAACACAATCTTCAATTTACCACATTGAATTTGCTGCTTTTTTTTAGTTTCTTTACGCATTTCCTTGCCATTGTATTCCATGTTGAGCTAATAACATAGATTTCAGAATTTCTACATGGACATTGAGTAAGATTTATATGAAGTTTGTTCAATCTCACCTGGTCCTTCACTTCAGTAACAAAACCCTTTGTTCTCCAGTCAACGCTTTGAGGCAATTTAACATGATTCCCTGCTGCAAAAAGTTCACACGTTGTGTGATCAATCTCCTTTTCTTTAAATCCATTGAAACGCTGATTGAACTCCTCCGAGGTCTAGAAAAATCAAGACAAAAGGTGATTAATCGATTACAAGTATCAGAAATCATGGAATAGGAGTATCCATCATTTGGAAAGTTGTCCCACAAGAATCAATATTTATGTGAATAATCTGGAATCTAAAATTGAAAGTACAAATTCAAACTTTGCTGATCACACCAAACTGGATGAATTGGCTTATATTCATGTAGGTGGCAATATGATATAATTAACCATTAACAAACTTGCAAATTAAGCATCCACCTGGCACATTCATTTCTGTACGGGTCAGTGTGAGCCGGTGCATTTTGGTAGGAAAAATTAAAGATAAAATGAGCTGCCAGAGGAAGTGGTGGAGGCTGGGTCAATTGCAACATTTAAGAGGCATCTGGATGGATAGATGAAAAGGAAGGGTTTAGAGGGACATGGGCCAAATGCTGGCAAATGGGACTAAATTAGGTTGGGATATCCGGTCAGCACGGATGAGTTGGACCAAAGGGTCTGTTTCTGTGCTGAACATCTGTATGACTGTCTGACACAGATTGCTGAGAGAATGAAGTCCTTGCTTGTGTTCCTGGGTTGGGTGCACAGTGGGAGGAGGAATCCCAGGTCCATTGACTGGACCTATACAAATGACTACCCTGCCGAACTGAGAGGAGGAGACATTCTTTCAGCTAGAGGTAGTGAATCATTACCACAGAGGCTGTGGATCCAAGTCATTGAATGCATTTAAGACAGAGATGGATTATTGATTAGTAAGGGAATCAATGGTTACAGAGAGTAGGCAGGAGAACAGGAGTGGGAAACTAACAGGAGAAAGTGAAGACTGCAGATGCTGGAGAGTCAGATGTGAAAAGTGTGGTGCTGGAAAAGCACAGCAGGTCAGGAAGCATCCAAGTAGCAGGAGAGTCAATGTTTTGAGCATAAGTGTTTCATCAGGATTGTGTGTGGGGGTTGTGGTGCTGAGGTATAAATAGGGGGATGAAAGGGAGGCTGGTGGAAAGGTAGTGATAGGTGGATGCAGGTAGGAGATGATTGTGACAGGTTGGTGGGGAGGGTGGAGTGGATAGGTGGCAAGGAACATGGACAGTTGATCAGGTCAAGAGAGTTTGCTGAGTTGGAGGGTTGGATCAGGGATGAGGTGAGAGGAGGAGAGATTTGGAAACTCGTCATGTCAATGTTGATGCCATGAGATTGTAGGGTCCCAAGGTTGAAGATGTGGTCTTCCTCCTCCAGTCAGCAGATGGCATTGATTTGGCAGTGGAGGAGGCCCAGAACTTACATGTCCTTTGGGAGAGGTGGAATTGAAGTGGTTGGTCATAAGGTGGCAGGGTTGGTTGGTGTGTGCAGACCAGAGATGTTTCCTGAGATGCTCATATGGAGAGGAGACCACATCGCGAACAACACTTGCAGTAATTGAGATAGGAGGACGTGCAGGACAATCTCTGCCAGATATGAAATGATCCTTTAGGGCCTTGGACGGAGGTATGAGCGCAGGCTTTGCGGCAGCAAGGTGAGGTGCCGGGTGTGGAGGGTAGGTTAGTGGGGAGCATGATCCTAACAAGGGAGACACAGGGAGAATGGTCCCTATGGAACATAGATAGGGCTGGGCAGGGAAATATATTTTTGGTGGTGCCTTCTGACTATAGGTGGCGAAAATAGCAGAGGATAATGTTCTGCATCCGGAGATGAGTGGGTGGAATGTGACGATCAAGGGGGTTCTATCCATTTTGCTGTTGGAGGGATGGGTTTCAAGGGCGGAGGTGCAGGAAGTAGAGGAGATGCACTGGAGGGCATTACTGATCATGTGGAAGCGGAATTGGCCGTCCTTGAAATAGGCGAGCATTTGGGATGTCCTGGAGTAGAATGGCTCCTCCTGGGAGCAGGTATGGTGAAGGCAGAGGAATTGGGAGTGAGGGATCATTTTTATATGAGGTGAGATAGGAGGTGGTATAGTCCAGGTAGCTGTGGGAGTTGGTTGGTTTGAATTAAATACCAGCCATGATTGAATGATGGAGCAGACTCAATGGGCTGAATGGACTAATAGAGTCATAGAGATGCACAGCATGGAAACAGACCCTTCGGTCCAAACCGTCCATGCCAACCAAATATTCCAATCCAATCTAGTCCCACCTGCCAGCACTTGGCCCATATCCCTCCAAACCCTCCCTATTCATATACCCATCCAAATGCCTCTTAAATGTTACAATTGTACCGGCCTCCACCATTTCTTCTGACAGCTCATTCCATACATGTACCACCCTCTGTGTGAAAAAGTTGCCCCATAGGTCTCTTTTATATCTTTCCCCTCTCACCCTAAACCTATGGCCTGTAGTTTTGGACTCCCCGACCCCAGGGAAAAGGCTTTGTCTATTTACCCTATCCATGCCCCTCATAATTTTATAAACCTCTATAAGATCAACCCTCAGCCTTCGAAGGTCCACGGAAAACAGCCCCAGCCTGTTCAGCTTCTCCCTAAAGCTCAAATCTTCCAACCCTGGCAACATCCTTGTAAACCTTTTCTGAACCCTTTCAAGTTTTACAACATCTTTCTGATAGGAAGGAGACCAGAATTGCACACAATATTCCAACAGTGGCCTAACCAATGTCCTGTACAGTCGCAACATGACCTCCCAACTCCTGTACTCAATACTGTGACCAATAAAGAAAAGCATACCAAACGCCTTCTTCACTATCCTATCTACCTGTGACTCCACTTTCAAGGAGCTATGAACCTGCACTCCAAGGTCTCTTGGTTCAGCAACACTCCCTAGGACCATACCATTAGGTATATAAGTCATGCTAAGATTTGCTTTCCCAAATTGCAGCACCTCGTATTTATCTGAGTTAATCTCCATCTGCCACTTCCCAGCCCATTGGCCCATCTAGTCCAGATCCTGTTGTAAGCGGAGGTAATCCTCTTCGCTGTCCACTACACTTCCAATTTTGATGTCATCTGCAAACTTAGTAACTGTACCGCTTATGCTCGCATCCAAATCATTTATGTAAATGACAAAAAGTAGAGGACCCAGCACCAATCCTTGTGGTACTCCACTGGTCACAGGCCTCCAGTCTGAAAAACAACATTCCAACACCACCCTCTGTCTTCTACCTTTGAGCCAGTTCTGTTTCTAAATGGTTAGATCTCACTGTATTCCGTGAGATCTCACCTTACTAATCAGTCTCCCGTGGGGAACCTTGTCGAGCGCCTTACTGAAGTCCATACAGATGACATCTACCATTCTGCCCTCATCAATCTTCTTTGTTACTTCCTCAAAAACTCAATCAAGTTTGAGAGTCATGGTTTCCCATGCACAAAGCCATGTTTACTATCCCTAATCAGTCCTTGCCTTTCCAAATACATCTTTCTCCTATACTTTATGTTCTTAGGGTCGATTGGAGAAAGGAAAAGGATTGATTGCTAAAGCTAGAAGAGAGGTGTGAGGAACATTACATGGTAAATGGTTGGATTGCAGGGGTGCTGTGGTTTCTGTATGTTAACTTGTAAAGATGATTATGGATCCTACATTTCCTATGTTAACTATGATGTGGAGATGCCAGAGTTGGACTGGGGTGGATAAAATTACAAATTACCAGGTTATAGTCCATCAGGTTTATTTGGAAGCACTAGCTTTCGGAGCACTGCTCTTCATCTGGTTCGTAGTGAGTCAGGATCATCGGACACAGAATTTATAGTTAAAGATCAAAGTCACACACAACTGATGCAATGTATTAAACAAACCTGGTTTGCTGTTAAGTCTTTAATCACTTAGAATTGGGTTGCAGGTTTCGATTCATTAATATGTAAATCCCAGAACTTCTTTCAAGTCACATTCCCAGGGTAACTTCAGGTTTTATTTAAAAATAAAGGTGATATCTCAGCTCAGACAATGCATCAAAGGTGTGAGGTTAGAGTCTGTCTGTATTCCAACCCTGAGTCAGACTGGAGCTCCATTTCCAAAGTAGCAATTTATAAAATGTCACATGGACTGACTTCCTTCAGATTATGTGGGTTTTGAACAAAATGAATGTATCTACAAATACAAATTCACCCCAGCGACTTATTTGTGTATGTGAGGGGGAGAGAGAGAGTGAGGGTAGAGAGTGTGTACGTGTGTGTGTGTACGTGTGTGTGAGAATGTATGCGCAAGTGTGAGTATATGCCTGTGAGGGGGTGAATGCGTAAATGTGAGTGTGGGGCTGTGAGTATGTGTGTGTCAAACAGCGTGTTTATGAGACAAGTTCTGCATGAGTGTGTGAGTGTGATCATGTGTAAGAGTGTGTGTGAGAATGTATAGTGTAGTGGGGTCACCTGTAGAGTGACATGAACCCAGTATCATTGAGAATGAGCACCTCACCAAGATCTTCCTTGCACCTCCAATTCTCACTTTTAAACCCACCTTAAACAGAACATTGTTCACAGCAAACTGCCCAGCCTTCAGGACAACATCAACTGTACAACCCTGTCAAGGCAATCACTGAAAGACATGTCAGAGTGTTGCCACAGATACCATCATTACTTGTGGGGACACCACCCGACTCCCACCACCCCCTCAATTTACCCAGCAGGTACTTATGTGACTTGGCCCACGTTGTCTCTCTCATACACTGCAGGCAAGGATGCCCTGAAGCATGGTACATTGGCAACACAAAGCAGAAGCTACAACTATGGATGAATGGACACCAAAAAACAATCGCCAGACAGGGATGTTCCCTCCTTATCAGGAGGTCTATAGCAATCAGGGACATTCAGCCTCAGATCTTTGGGTGACTGTCCTCCAAGGCAGACTTCGGGATAGGCAACAATGTAGAGTCTCTGAGCAGAGGCTTATAGCTAAGTTTGGTACCCATGGCCTCAACTGGGACCTTAGGTTCATGTCTCACTACAAGTCACCCCACTACATGAGACACTCTCAGACACACACACATACACAAGCACACATACACACACACACTTTCACACACAATCACACTCACACACTCATGCAGAGCCTCTCTCATACAAACACCCAAACTCACATTCATGTGCACACCCTCTCACACGTGCACATTCACACTCTCTCCCTCTCTCCCACACACAAACACGTACATTCTCTCACTCCCTCTCTCCCTTACACACACACACACACACACTCAGAAATCAATGGGGTGAATTTGCATTTGCAGATTTGTATTTGCAGATACATTCTATTTTGTTCCAAAAGCACGCAATCTGTAGGCAGTCGGTGCACGTGACATTTTAGAAAATTCTACTTTGGAAATAGAACCGGTCTGACTACAGAGTACAGAAAAACTCTAACCTCACACCTTTAATGCATTGTCTGAGCTCAGATGTCACCTTCTTTTGAATAAAACCTTAGGCCTGACAGCTAGTGGCTTTCAGTGATACAAACGAATTAAACCATATATCAAGGTGAAGTATTTGTCCAGTTTCCAGTCACTATGGATCCCAAACATATTTATACTGACCAGATCGCCAAACTGGTTCATTCCCACAGTGAATGTGTGCTTTCCCATTGCATACTCCATGTTGTGCCGTTCAATGTATCTCACGTTGTCCTCCCACAATGCTCTTCTGTAGGCCTCCTCAGCCTGAAAAAAAGGTTACATCAAGTCAGTTGAAGACCCAGCTGTTATTGTCAGTGTGAGTACAAAGACAGTGCTACATCTGGACACTGACCATGAACTGATGGGCTCCAGCTCACAGGCAGTAAAGATTATTCAGACACAAACAATCTAGATTCAGGTGGCTGCAGATGGCTGGAACACGGGCGATTAATCAATTACAAACAGTGAATATACATCAAGCTTTGCACAGGTAGGTGATGGAAATCCAAAGAACAATATTTTTAAACCAATTTTTTAGAATTGATGAAAAATGCTCTAACTTTCAGAACACAGAACAAAGAACAAACAACACAGAACAAAGAACAATGCAGTGCAGGAACAGGCCATTCAGCCCTCCAAGCCTGCACCGACACATTTTGCCCTTCCATATTAAAACTGTCTTCACTTACAGGATCTGCATCCCTCTATTCCCTTCCTCTGCATGTATTCATCCAGATTTCTTGAAATCTGCTATTGTGTATACCTCCACTTCCACTGGCAATGCGTTCCACTCACCACTCTGTGCGAAAAAACTCACCTCACACATCTCTTTTAAACTTCCCCCTGCACCTTGAACCTGTGTCCCCTAGTAATTGACCCCTCTGCCCTGAGAAAAAGCCTCATACTTTCCACTCTATCCATACTATTCACAATCTTATAAACGTCTATCAGGTCGCCCTCAACCTGCTGCATTCCAGTGAAAACAAACCCAGTTTAGACAACCTTTCTTCACAGCTAAAATCCCTCATACCAGGCAACATCCTGATGAACTTCTTCTGTACTTTGTCCAAAGAATCAGATCCTTCTCATAATGTGGTGACCAGAATTGATATGACATCTGTATAGAGGAGCTGCACAGGTTAAAAAATGTGTTATCTAGATTGGAAATCAACTGCCCAACACTGTAATAGGTTTTTTAGAATTTGCACATATTCACCATTGTCAACTGTCTCTTTGTCAATTTACAACTAATATTATAAGAAGTCAGTGTTTTTGAATTAAGAATCCCAGGAGCAGGGGAAGGCATGCATTAAGCACAATGGAAACAATTGAATTAATCAGGACAAATGAAAAGATAAATAAATTATTATCATCACGCCAGCACTTTGAAATACTAGAAAGGAGGAGGGAGGAAAACCTGAGGGAGGTATGATAAAGAGGAGTGAACAAATAATTTTGAAAGAACAAAAGAGGAAAAAAGAGAGGAGGTGAACGAGAAAGAGCAATTAAAAGTGATGTGTGAGAGTTACAAATGGGAAAAATTGAAACAAAGCATGAGAAAATAGATTAAGAATTCTAATTCTCAGTTTATTTTACACAGAGTTAAGAGTTACTGAAGAGAAGTCTTTGATATAAAAGAGGAAGCAAATATAGCCATTTCCTGGGGAACACAAACCAGTTTTACTACAAAAGAGAGGCCTTTCTAAAACAGTCTAAAACTTGAGAAACAACTTCTGCTTTGAATTGCCCAGTGGAACTGCAGTTGCCCAGCTCTTACCATTTTATATTGCTTCCCATGCAATGATTTCCAGTTGATCCAGGCTTCATCCAATGTTGAATCAAATGTGGAAACAGTGGCTGCAGCCAACATGGAGACCAAAACCCAGTCCACAAACAGAGAGCACCTCATGATGGGCATTCTGATGGAACAAAACCTTCAACCTTATTTTCAGTAAACACAGAATTTGTGAAATCTGCATCTGAACCAATTACATTTTAAAACTAGGATGTTACATTGCTTGTGGCTCTTTTCAATCTCCCCCTCTGTAGAAATCACCATTCCATTTGTAACAGTAAGAAAAAGACAACGGGCAGATGGCAGCTACAGTGTCAAGGCAAAGGGGAAGCAGGAAAAGGATAGAGAGTCAATATTGGGAGAAAATTGACAGGTCTTCAGTATTTAATGGCATCACTTAAATGCAAAGAGTTCAGTGAAAATTCATGTGGGCTGAATATCCACTTTAATAGACTCTTAAATGCTGAAAGATTGGGAAAGATAAACATCATGTTGGGAGATGTAGTGAGGTCTTGTTGTAATTGTTGAGAGTCTTTGTGAGACTGGACCTGGATAACTGTGCACAGCTTGGGTCTCCTGGAAAGGAAGAATATGCTTTCCATATAGGAAGTTCATTGGGCATCTAATTGCCTAATCACTGGGATTGAAGGATTGTTTTTGTGATGAGAGATTGAGGAAACCTTGACAGTAGTTACAATTTTGAAGACTTTTTGGTGAAAAGTCTACAGCACAAATAAAATCCCTTTGGCCATTGAGTCTATGCCAGTCAAAAACAACCATCTGACCATTATTATCCCATTTTCCACTTCATTGCTCTGTCAGCTTGGCATTACAAGGTATAGCTATTTACTTTTTAAACATTAAGAAGTGGTTCTGCCTCCACCACCCTCTGAGTGAAAACATTTTTCTCACATTCCCTCTCAACCTGCTGCCTCTTACCTTCAATCTATGTCATGCCCCCAATCATTGATTAGATTAGATTAGATTCCCTACAGTGTGGAAACAGGCCTTTCAGTCCAACAAGTCCACATCAACCCTCCGAAGAGCAACCGACCCAGACCCATTCCCCGAACTAATGCACCTAACACTACAGGCAATTTAGCATGGCCAATTCACCTAACCTGAATATCTTTGGACTGTGGGAGGAAACCGGAGCACCCGGAGAAAACCCATGCAGACACGGGGAGAATGTGCAAACTCCACACAGACAGTTGCCCGAGGTGGGAATTGAACCTGGGTCCCTGGCGCTGTGAGGCAGCAGTGCTAACCACTGAGCCACCATAGGGAGAAGTTTCTTTCTGTCTATCCTGTCAATGTTTGTTTATATACCTCAATCATGTGCACCGTCAGTCTCCTCTGCTCAAGGGAACACAAACCAGCCTAAACAATCTCTCTTCATAATTGAAACTCTCCAGCCCAGGCAACATCCCAGTAAACCTCTCCACCCTCTTCAGTGCAATCACATCCTCCTGTAATGTGGATTCCAGAAATGCACACAATACTCTCGCTGTGGTATAGATAATGTTTTACGTTCCAACATAACCTCCCTGCTCTTAAACTCTATGCTTTGTCTAATAAAGGTAAGTATCATAAAGAGCCTTTTAACTATTTTATCCACCTGTCCCACTACCATAAAGGATCGGTGCACATTTGCGCCAAGGTCTCTCTGATCCTCAGTGGTTCCCAGGCTTCTACTCTTTGTCAATTATTCCACGGCTTTATTTGTCCTACCCATAACCTCACACTTACCCGAATTGAATTCTACTTGCAGCTGATCAGCCCATCTGACCAGCCACCTATATCATCTTGTAATCTCAGGCTGTCCTCCAAACTATCACCACACACACTCTAGTATCATTTGCAAACTTATTGATCAATCCTCCTACGTTCAAATCTAATCTGTTTGTATATGTCAAAATATTAAGGGCCCCAGCACTGACCCTTGAGTTAGCCCATTGGACACAGGCTTCCAGTCACAAAAACACCCCTTGACTATTACCCTCTGCTTTCTGCCACTCAGCCAATGATGGATGCTTGGATGCCATAGGCTTATACCCTGAATATCAGTCTTCCACATGGGACATTATCAAAAACCTTGCTGAAGTCCAGGTAGACAACATCAAAAGCATTGCCCTCATCTACACACCTGATTACCCTTCCAAAAAATTCAATTTGGTTTGGATATGACCTCCCTTGACAAAACCATACTGACTGTTCTTCATTAATCCTTGTCTCTCCAAAAGCAAATTAATTCTGTCCCTCTGTATCACTTCCAATAGTTTCCCCGCCACTGAGGTAACACTAACTAGCCTGAAGTTTCCCGGTTTATTGCTGGCATTCTTCTTAAATAACGGGACCAGGATTGGTTCTCCTCTAATCTTCTGGCATTTCTCTTGTAGCTAAAGAGGAATTGATAGTTACTGCCAATAACCCTGTTCTTTCCTCTACTGTCTCACCCAAGAGACTAGGATACATTGAGCCCAATTCTGGAGATTGATCTGCTTTTAAGACTGCTGGACCATTGAGAGCCTCCTTGCTGTCTGTGCTAGGTTCTTTGTGTATCACAGTCCTGCTCCATGATTTCTGTATCCACGTTGTTCCTCTCAATAGTGAACATTGGCACATAGTATTAACTTAGCACACTATCGCAGTTCTCTGGCTCCATGCACAAATTACCACTGTGGTCCCTCTCTTTTCCTAGTTCTTCTTTTATCTTTAATATACACGTGAAATGACTTAGGATTTTCCTTAATTTACCTGCTATTATTCTTCCATGCTCCTTTTTGCTCTTCTAATTTCCTTTTCAAGTTTCCCTGGGTACATTCTGGATATTTTTAATTTAACCTGCTCACAGATGGTATTACACATCTCAAGGGCAAGTGTACTCATTCAGGGCTTCAACTATAATGATCTCATCAGAACTTACAAAATCCTAACAAGTCATAAACACAAACAGAAATGACTGGAAAAACTCAGCAGGTCTGGCAGCATCTGTAGAGAGAGATCAGAATTAATGCTTTGGAATGGAAGAATGATCACTGGATCTGAAACATTAACTCCGCTTTCTCTCCATAGATGCTGCCTGACCTGCTGAGGTTTTCCAGCAACTTTTGGTTTTGTTTCTGATTTCCAGCATTCATAGCTATTTCAGGTTTATCTTTTCTTGCAAGTCATGTAAGGGATAGGTTGTTTCCCTTAATATCTCCCAGTTATTTTTCAGCTCAAAAACTACTTGTGCTGCAGGTTGTTGCAAACAGGAATATCTGGGTTAATTTTAACGCCCCTCGGTCAATTAGATTTAAGGATCTCCAAACAACAGAGGAACAATGGAAAAGAAAATAAAGTGAGTAAGAGTTAAATAAGGTCCAGAAAAATAGCAAGTGCAAACTTTTTCAGTTTTAAAAATCAGTAAAGTACAATTTACTTTCTGAAAATAAGGAGACCCAATAGTTTCAGCTGTTCTTTTTATGGACCAGAGATATCAAGAACCTGCATCTCGTTAAAAACAGCCCTTCCCCTGCTAAGTGCTAGCTTTAACTTACAGCAAAAAGTGCAGCAATTTTGTGAAACTCAAGAGGGAGGTCACAATGAGCTGCTGTTCATACAGAGCCATCAGCAGAGTGGCACAAAACATCGAGCAAGTTATGGTGGATCAAAATTCACAGGGTAGTTCATCATCCCCAAAAATCAGTGAATGTTTCACACTCGTTATACTGTGTGCATTACATTCTCTGTTAAACTAGGAGTAAGCTCTTCTCAGTTGCTTCTACTATCAGCATGCATGTTATTCGTCTTAAAATACAGGTAATTAATATAGTCACCTAATTGCCACCTTACCTCAACAGTTTTATTTTCTTATCGTCTTGTCCTCCTCAAGAAGTGTTCTCAGAGTGAGCTGAGCTGTGATTTTATATCAGATCTAATGTTTTGGACCATCCCCCTTCGAACATGGTGCAAATAGTCAGTGGTTGACACGTTCAAGTAGGACTATGTTTATGTAAATGATGTTTTTGTCAGCACTAACATTAAAGCCACATTGCTGTCTCACAGGAATGCAGTACCTTAGCTATTGAAAATATGATTAATGATTCTTAAAATTAAGGCAAATAAGTCTATGGGGTGAATTTGCAGATACATTTTATTTTGTTCAAATGTACAATCTGTAGGCAGTCAGTCCATGTGATATTCAATAAATTCTTATTTTGGAAATAGAACCAGTCCGACTCAGGGTTGGAATACAGACACATTCTAACATCTTTAATGCACTATCTGAGCTGAGATGTCACTTTTTTTATAAACCTAAATTGTCTCAGGAATGTGACTTGAAAGAAGTTCTGGAATTTACATATTAATGAGTCGAAACCTGAAACCTATTTGAAGTGATTAAAGACTGAACAGCAATCTAGGTTTGTTCAATACATCGCATTGGTTGTATGATACTTTGATCATTTACTATAAATTTGGTGTCCAATGATCCTGTCAAAGAAGCAGTGCTCTGAAAACTTGTACTTCCAAATAATCCTGTTGGACTATAACCTGGTGTTGTGTGACTTTTAACTTTGTCCACCTAGTCTAATACAGGCACCTCCACATCATCGCAATTTACAAAGTCAATGCACTGGGTTTTCTCACAAATGTAGAACTTAAATTCATGCGTTCACTTTTCAAGTTTAGCTGAACACTTTGATACAATAATTCCACATACAAATATGATGGATGCTTCAAAAAATTAGTGCCATTTAATTAGAACAGAGTAGAAAGAGATAATTAAATATTTACAAGGGGCAGGTCAGAGAAATATAAAAAAAACCCGGGGTTAATTTGCAACTATACAACTGAATTTTATGATTTTCATGGATGATAGAAGATTGACATGGATAGTGTTATAACATATGACATAATACTTGTAAATGAATTCAAATAAAAGACACAACTGATCCATATCTAAGTGCAGGCAAAGAAGATGCTGTTACATGCCTATTCATTGTTGCATTCACAATGCACTCCAATGCTCTTGAAAGATCTTGATAACAGAGGTAAATATTCATGAACGTTCTTGAAATGGCTGAGGATAACACTATAAGAGGGCAAGCTGTTCCAGACTTAACAGTCAATATCGCTAAAAGGTGTGGCACTGGAAAAGCACAGCCAGTCAGGCAGCATCTGAGGAGCAGGAGAGTCGACGTTTTGAGCATAAGCTCTTCAATCAGGAATGCTGCCTGACCTGCTGTGCTTTTCCAATGCCACACTTTTTGACTCAAAAATGAGGTCTGCAGATGCTGGAGATCACAGCTGCAAATGTGTTGCTGGTCAAAGCACAGCAGGCCAGGCAGCATCTCAGGAATAGAGAATTCGACGTTTCGAGCATAAGCCCTTCATCAGGAATAAGAGAGAGAGAGCCAAGCAGGCTAAGATAAAAGGTAGGGAGGAGGGACTAGGGGGAGGGGCGATGGAGGTGGGATAGGTGGAAGGAGGTCAAGGTGAGGGTGATAGGCCGGAGTGGGGTGGGGGCGGAGAGGTCAGGAAGAGGATTGCAGGTTAGGAGGGCGGTGCTGAGTTGAGGGAACCGACTGAGACAAGGCGGGGGGAGGGGAAATGAGGAAGCTGGAGAAATCTGAATTTATACCTTGTGGTTGGAGGGTTCCCAGGCGGAAGATGAGGCGGTCCTCCTCCAGCCGTCGTGTAGTTGTGTTCTGCCGGTGGAGGAGTCCAAGGACCTGCATGTCCTCGGTGGAGTGGGAGGGGGAGTTAAAGTGTTGAGCCACGGGGTGATTGGGTTGGTTGGTTCGGGCGGCCCAGAGGTGTTCTCTGAAGCGTTCCGCAAGTAAGCGGCCTGTCTCACCAATATAGAGGAGGCCACATCGGGTGCAGCGGATGCAATAGATGATGTGTGTGGAGGTACAGGTGAACTTGTGGCGGATATGGAAGGATCCCTTGGGGCCTTGGAGGGAAGTGAGTGTGGAGGTGTGGGCGCAAGTTTACTGAACTCCAGTATCTGCTGTCCTCACTTTCTCCTTGTCAACATAGCTAACCAATGCAATCAATCGAGTTAACAGAATGTTGAATTTTACAGCCAAAATAGTCAACTTACATTGGAGGATACTTGAATTGTACAGAACCCTGAGCGGATCACATCTTTGAGTAATGCTTTTAGATCTATTTAGCAAGAAGACCCACTGAGCTGATATAATTCATTATGCTAATAGTAGATATGAAAAGTTGGAAAAGTCTAAGGTTCAACAGGCTTAAAAGGAAAACGTACGTTGATAAAATGATCTCAAACTGAATTACGAAATGGCAATGGACATGGGTTCAACTTAGCAAAAGGCAAATTTGGGATTTCTTTCATTCATTTATGGGAGGTGGGTGTACTGCACAGACCAACATATATTGCTCTTCCCTCATTGCCCAGATTCAGCCATATTATCTGAGTCTGGAGTCACATATGGCTCAGACAACATAAGGATGGCAGATTTCCTTTCCTAAAGGACATAATCATTCTGAGCTGCTCACAGAAAAAGGGATCCCAAAGCTTTTACTGGCACATTAAAAGGAGTAAAGGTTAAAGAGTTGGGATAATTCAGGACTAAAAATAGGATTTAGATGTTGAAGCAAAAGCATAGCTAAGATATGAAATTAATATGGGCCAAAGGCCCTGTTTCTACACTTTAGAGACTCTATGATTCTATGAGTTTGCAACTTTGGAGCCAGACGGTCATACAGCACAGACTCAGACCCAGTTAATGCTGTCCATAATCCCAAACTAAACTAGTCCCACCTGCCTGCATTTGGCCCCTACCCCTCCAAACAATTTTTATTCATGCGCTTATCCAAATGTCTTTTAAATGTTGTAACTGTACCTGCATCCACCGCTTCCTCTGAAAGTTCATTCCACACACAAACTGCTCTCTATGTAAAAGGGTTGTCTCTCACGTCTTTCTGAAATCTTTCTCCTCTCACCTTAAAAACATGATGCCCAGTTGTAAATCCCCCACCCTAGGGAAAAGAAACCTGCCATTCACCTTATCTGTGTCCCTCATGATTTTATGAATCTCCATCTTTTCCAAGGAAGCTGATGGTGAGAGAAGGAAATTTAAAATTGATAAGGAAGCGACATTGGATAGACTGTCTGTATTAAAACTGATAAGGCACCAAGATCAGATGAGATGCATCCAAGGATACTGGTGGAAATTACAGAGATACTGGCCATTGTGTTTCTGTTTTCATTGGACACAGATGTGCTGTCGGAAGATGGAGAATTGCAAACATTATGCTTTGGATAAAAAAAACGATGTAAGGATAAGCCCAGCAGTTACAGACCACTCAGTTTAATGTCAGTTGGTGGAATATTCTGGAAATAATAATTTGAGATAGAATGAACAATCACATGAACAAATGTGGGTTAATTAAACCAGCATGGATTTCTTAAGGGAATGTTGTATTTTCCTGAACATACTGGAATATTTGAAGAGATAACTGAGAGGGTTGATGAGAGGAAAGTTATTGATGAGCTGTACATGAACCACCAAAAGGTGTTTGTGCTGCACAACAAACTAGTTGGATGGTGAAGTGATACTTGGTGAGTCCTGGAATGATCACATGGTACAATTGGCAGAGCTCTTTGAATGACTATGAAAAGCAAAACTGGTAATAAACTGAACCAAAACTGAATTCGCAAAAGCAGAGGTGACGTTCTTGGGACATAACATTGGTCATGGAAGGTTGTTCCCATGGAACACAAAGATGAAGGTCATTGAGGAATTTCTACGATCAACCTCAAAGAAAGCGGTGTTTTAATTCTTGGGTCTAAGCAGATTCTCTCAGGGGTTTGTTCCAAGCATCAGCAGTGTAGTGGCACTGTTAACCAATTTGTTGAAGAAGAACACAAAAATTTTAATGGACAGAACAATGCCGGGAGGCATTCGACCATTTGAAAGCAATATTAACCACCATGAGAGAGAGAGAGAGAGAGTACGAGAGAGAGAGCTTTAGCTAAACCAAACTTTTCAAAACCTTTCAAAGTTGCGATTAATGCTTGTGACATCGGAGTTGGAGCTGTAGCATTACAGGTAGATGATGATGGGATTGACCTGGCAGTTGGTTACTTTTTGAAGAAAGTCAACATCCAACAAAGAAAATACTCCACGATCGAAAAGTAACTATTGAGTTTGGTACTGGCCTTTCAACATTTTAATGTATATGTCACAAACAATTCATCAGAGACAGTTGTGTACATGGATCACAATCCTCTTACATTCTTGGAATGCTTTAAAGACAAGAATATGATACTATTTCACTGGAGTCTTATGTTACAGACTTTTAATCTAGATATCGTACATGTTGTGGGTCGTAAGAATGTCATCACAGATGAATTATTGCGGGCTTAACTGATAAAGTATTGATAAGATTGATATATATTCAATGTTATATTGATGTGGGAAGAGGTTAATATGAACTTCGATTAAAGTCATATGTATGTCATGATATTAAGAATAAGAAACAGAGGGAAAAAACATGAAGCCATCTTTTCATTATAACTGTTCATTTTTTCTTAAGAGGGGAGGTGTTATGAAGGTGTAGAGGTGTACTATACCCTTTAAGAGGGTTGAAAAGCTAGCAAGGACTAACTGAAAGCACAGGGTGACTGGAATAAGTATCAGTGTAACACTTGGTCGAAACAAATAACAGCAGTTGGATTGCCATGAAACAAAAACAAATTCAAATTTGGCCAATCAATTTAAATTATTCCCCAAGATATCAAAATCCAATTAAATTTAAAATTAGCATTTTGATAATATGAAACGGTCCGATGTTTTCGGGTATAAAACCGGACATTCTGAACAATTAGGGTGAGAACTGTTGAAGACCAACAAATGCAGACTGCTAGCTAAAGAGCTCTCTGAAAGGGGCCTGTCTGTGGGGAGTGTAGCAGAACATCGAAGCTGACCTGGAGAGAATCTACAGAGGAAAATCTACAAAGGAGAATCAGCAGAGCTGACTGGGTTTGATATCTGAGGTTTTTTTCTGTAAATCTTAATCAGTACTATAGAATGGGAGATAAAAGATAGGTTTAAGAGAAAGGAGTTATAAATAGTTGTTGGTTTTAATATTCTCTGTTGGACATAAAGAATAAAGTTGTTCATTTTTATTTAAAATAGTGATCTCTGGGATAGTTCTTTGCCTCTTGAATTTTAACAGATTACAGCATGGGGTGCACCTTTTCTGTGTTGGTGGTTTAAATTATCGGGGGGAGGGGGTGTGATTTACCCCGTGTCGTAACAGTGGGGTCTGGCTGTGGGTGGCAGAAATGGTGGAGGATAATGCGTTGTATCCGCAGATTGGTGAGCTGGAAGGTGAGGACCAGGGTGGGGGGGATTCTATCCTTGTTGCGGTTGGAGGGGAGGGGTGGGGTTCAAGGACGGAGGTGCAGGAATTTGTTTTGCCAGAAGCAGCAGCAGTGGGAGGAGTGACAGTGAGGATCAGAGTCCTGCTGGGAAGGGAAATGTAAAATTATATAAACTTACCTCATGAATAGGTGGAGCACACGCTGAGCAGGAGCGGACCCGGGACTGCTGAGTAAGTAAAGTCATACATTTGGCCGTTTGCGTGATCCGAAACACTACTTAGGTAGTGTCTCCCACCCATCCTCCTCCTCTAACCAAAGTATAGGTTCTGTGAGCCGGATTGTAAGGTAACTTTTTTTTATTCTTTATTCTTCTACAGTCTCTTTGGGAATATAGAACGGAATGGCAGTAAGAGCAGTTGAATGTTCCTCCTGCAGAACGTGGGAGGTAATTTCCTGCACCCAACTCCTGCTCCTTGACAACCGTGTTAAACTGGAGCTAGAGTTGGATGAACTTCGGATCATTCAGAAGACAGAGGGGCTATTGAGAGGAGTTACAGGGAGGTAGTCACACCTCAGATACAAGAAAAAGGCAGATGGGTTACAGTCAGGGGATGGAAAGGCAGTGCAGGGATACCCCCTGTGGTCATTCCCCTCAATAACAAGTATACTGTTTTGGATAGTGTTGGGGGGAGCAACTTACCAGGGGTTAGCCAAGGGGTACAGTCTCTGGCACAAAGCCTGTCCTTGTTGCTCAAAAGGAGAGGGGGAGGGAGGGGAGATGAGCAGAACATTGGGGATTCCATAGTTAGGGGGACAGTTAGGAGGTTCTATGGGAATGAGAGAGACTCACGTTGCTGTGCTGCCTTCCAGGTGCCAGGATAAATGATGTCTTGGATCATGTTTTCAGGATCTTTGTTGGGGGGGGGAGGGGAGTAGCCCCAAGTCGTGATCCACATAGGTACTAATGACTTAGGTCGGAGGAGGGATGGGGACTTAAGGAGAAATTCAGGGAACTAGGGTGGAAGCTTAGTACTAGAACAAACAGAATTGTTATCTCTGGTTTGTTGCCTGTGCCACGTATTAGCGAGGCGAAGAATAGGGAGAGAAAGGAGTTGAACACGTGGCCACAGGATGGTGCAGGATGGCGGGTTTCAGATAGCTGGGTAATTGGGACTCCTTCTGGGGTTGGTGGGACCTCTACAAGCAGGATGATCTACATCTGAACCAGAGGGGTACCGATATCCTAAGGTGAGGAAATTGGCTCATGCTGTTCAGGAGGTTTAAAGTAATTCAGCAGGGAAATGGGAACCTAAATTGTAGTTCCAGTGTTTAGTAGGGTGAGAGTAGTGAAGTCAGAAATGTGGTTTCAAGGTCACAAGAGTTCACCAGCAAGCAGGAAGGTGGTTTGAAGTGTGTCTACTTCAGCTCCAGGTGCATCCAGAAAAAGGTGGGCAAATTTGCAGCATGGGTTGGTACCTGGGATTTCAATGTTGTGACCATTTCGGAGACATGGATAGAGCAGTGACAGGAATGGTTATTGCAGGTTCCATGATTTAGATGTTTTGGTAAAAGCATAGAAAATGGCAAAAAGAGGGGGTAAGTGTGGCATTGTTAGTCAAGGACAATCTTATGGTGGCAGAAAGAACATTTGAGAAGTCATCTACTGAGGTAGTATGGACTGAGGCTAGAAACAGGAAATGAGAGGTTACCCTGTTGGGAGTTTTCTATCTACCTCCGAATAGTTCCAGAGTTTAGAGGAAAGCAAAGCAAAGATAATTCTGGATAGAAGTGAGAGTAACAGGGTAGTTGTTATGGGGGACTTTAACTTTCCAAACATTGACTGGAAATATTATAGTTTGAGTACGTTAGATGGGTCAGTTTTTGTCCAATGTGTGCAGGAAGGTTTCCTTACATAATATGTAGACAGGCCAACAAGGGGCGAGGCCACATTGGATTTGGTACTGGCCAGGTGTTATATTTGGAGGTAGGTGAACATTCTGGTGATAGCGACCACAATTTGGTTATCTTAATTTTCGCGATGGGAAGAGATAGGTGTATAAAGCAGGGCAAGAGTTATTGCTGGGGGAAAGGCAATTATGATGCGATTTGGCAAGAGTTAGATAGTGTAGGATGGGGAAAGAAAGTGCAGGGGATAGGCACAACTGAAATGTGAAGCTCATTCAAGCAACAGCTACTGAGTGTCCTTGATAAATATGTACCTGTCAGGCAGGAAGGAAGTGGTTGAGCCAAGAACCTGTTGTTTAGTAATGAAGTTGAATCTCTTGTTAAGAGGAAGAAGAAAGCTTATGTTAGGATGAGATGTGTAGGCTCAGTTAGGGTGCTTGAGAGTTACAAGTTAGCTAGGAAAGACTTAAAGAGAGAGCTAAGATGAGCCAAGAGGGGATATGAGAAGTCATTGGCAAGTAGGATCAAGGAGAACCCTAAAGTGAGAGAAAGATTAAGGCAAATCAAGGATAGTAGTGGAGTCCAAGGAAAAAGGGAAGTGCTAAATGAATATTTTTTGTCAGTATTCACACTGGAAAATGACAATGTTGTCGAGGAGAATACCAAGATATGGGCTACTAGACTAGACAAGGTTGACATTCACAAGGAGGAAGTGATAGCAATTCTGGAAAGTGTGAAAATAGATAAGTCGCCTGGGCCCAATGGGATTTATCCTAGGATTCTCTGGAAAGCCAGGGAGGAGATTGCGGAGCATTTGGTTTTGATTTTAATGTCATAATTGTCTACAGGAATAGTACCAGAAGACTGGAGGATAGCAAATGTTGTTCCCTTGTTCAAGAAGGGGAATAGAGACAACCCTGGTAATTATAGATTAGTGAGCCTTACTTTGGTTGTGGGTAAAGTGTTGGAAAAGGTTATAAGAGTTTGGATTTTTAATCATCCAGAGAGAATAATTAGGGATAGTCAACATGGTTTTATGAAGGAAAGGTCATGCCTCACTAACCTTATTGAGTTCTTTGAGATGGTGATCAAACAGGTGGATGAGGTTAAAGTGGTTGATGTGGTGTATGTAGATTTCAGTAAGGTATTTGACAAGACTCCCCACAGTAGACTAATGGAGAAAATACAGAGGCATGGGATTGAGGGTGATTTAGCAATTTGGATCAGAAGTTGACTAGCTGAAAGAAGATAGAGGGTGGTGGTTGATGGGAAATGTTCACCCCAGCATTAATACATTTGCCGATGACAATAAGGTCCGCAGAATTGAGGATAGTGCTGAAGGATATTGCAGGTTACAGAGAAACATAGATAAGCTGCAGAGCTGGGCTGAGAGGTGGCAAATAGAGTTTAATGTGGAAAAGTGTGAGATGATTCATTTTGGAAGGAGCAACAGGAATGCAGAGTGCTGGGTTAATGTTAAAATGCTTGATAGTGTAGATGAGTAGACAGATCTCGGTGTTGATGTACATAGATCTCTGTAAGTTGCCACCCAGATTGATAGGTTATTAAGAAGGCATACAGTCTGTTAGTTTTTATTGGTAGAGGAATTGAGTTTCAGAGCCACGAGATCATGCTGCAGCTGTACAAAACTCTGGTGCGGCCGCACTTTGGGTTTTGCGTACACTTCTGGTCAACACATTATCGGAAAGATGTGGAAGTTTGGGAGAGGGTTCAGAGGAGATTTACAAGGATGTTACCTAGTATAGAGGGAAAGTCTTAGGAAAGGCACTTGAGTCTTTTTTCATTAGAGAGAAGAAGTTTGAGAGGAGACTTAACTGAGACATACAAGATAATCAGAGGATTAGGTAGGGTGGACAGTGCGAGCCTTTTTCTTCGGATGGTGATGGCTAGCACGAGAGGACATAGGTTTAAATTGAGGGGAGATAGATATAGGACAGATGTCAGAGGTAGTTTCTTTACTCAGATAGTAGTAGGAGCATGAAACGCACTGCCTGCAACAGAGTAAATTCGCCAACTTTAAGCTCATTTAAATGGTCATTGGATAGACATATGGATGAAAATGGAATAGTGGAAGATAGATGGGCTTCAGGTTGGTTCCACAACATTGAGGGCCGAAGGGCCTGTACTGCACTGTAATGGTGTATGTCCTAAGTGGAGGAGATATGCTGGAGGGCATTGTTGACCACATGGGAGGGGAAATTACAGTCCTGAAGTAGGATTCATTTGGGATGTCGTGGAGTGGAATTGCTCCTCCTGGGAGCAGATATGACAGAGTTGGAGGAATTGGGAATGAGGGATAACACTTTTACAGGAGGATACTCTACACTGGGGAGACAGGATGCCAATTCACAGAATGTTTCAGAGAACATCTCTGGGACACACACACCAAACAAACCCACTGCCCTGTGGTTGACCACTTCAACTGTCTCTCCCACTCTGCCAAGGACATTCAAGTCCTGGGCCTCCTCCCCTGCCAAATCCGAACCACCTGACACCTGGAGGAAGAACGCATCATCTTCCACCTTGGGCCTCTACAACCACAGGTCAACAATGTCGATTTCACCAATTTCCTCATCTTCCCATCACCCACCTCATCCCAGATCCAACCCTCCAACTTGGGCACAACCCTTTTGAACTGTCCTAACTGTCCACACTCCTTCCCACCTATCCTATCCACCCTCCACTTTGACATATCATCACCCCCACCACCATCTATTGAGTTCCAAGCTTCCTATTCCCTCAGCCCTGCCTCCCCATTTATCTCTCAGCACCCTTCCCCAACAACACCCCCCCACCCCCTAACTCGGTACATTCCTGATGAAGGGTTTATACTTGAAATATTGACTCTTCTGCCCCTCGGATGCTGCCTGACCTGCTGTGCTTTTTAACTGTGATCTCCAGCACCTGCAGTCCTCACTTTCTCCTATGGGCTATATGTCCTTGTTGCTATAATCTGCTTGTACCGTTCACAAAATAAAGCTTTTTATCAGACAAGACTCAAATCAAATCAAACCACTCTTGATCATTGGCCATAATAGATCATTAACAATAGCTTAAACGCTTGCTGTGATTTAGATAAATTTTCAGGAAGTGGAGTAATTGCACAGCTATACTTTCATATCTCTGCAGAGACATGCATCAAGATTCAGGTTGCGAATATTCATCAGCTGATTCACACTGGAAAAGACTTCGAACCATTAGCACAAAGGAAACTTAACTTGGAGGGCCAAAGGGCCTGTTCCTGTGCTGTAATTCTCTTTGTTTTTTTGTTCTTTGTTCTAATGACTATTGTTTATCAAGAGCAGGTAGTTCTGAGACACATTTGTAGCCACAATCCACAAGTAATATGAGCTCGCATCTATGTTCACCAATATTAGTAATAATTGAGACTGATTATTGATCTATCAAGTCATAGAGGAGGCCTTAGGGTGAATGTTATCCTCAGAGTTCGGACAATAATTCGAATCCTCAGCACTATAATTTACTGTGACTATGTTAAAATGTACAAAGGACAAAATACAGACAAAGGCAGATGGGAAACATTTCCGACTTCTCTCTTCATTCCACTATTGATGAGGCTGATTGTATACTTTTGTTCAGCTGTGGCTCAGTTGGTAGCAGTTTTGCATGAGTCAGGTTCAGGACCTGAGCAGAAAAATAAAAACTGACACTTCAGTGCAGCCCTGAGAGAGTCCTGCCTTGGTGGAGCTGCTGTCTTTTGGATGAGATATGAAAATGAGGCTCCATCTATTCTCTCAGGTGGATGTAAAAGATCCCATCCTGCTTTTTCAAAGAAAAGGAATCATCTTTGGTATCCTAATATTCATCCCTTGTATAATATCTCAGAATAAATTATCATATGTGCTTTGGTAATTAACACTGGTGAATTGTTTGCTGTTGTGTTTCAGTTGGGAGAATGTGGAGTGTCAGTAAAAATTAAGTCATTCAGTTTAAAAGTGTGTACTGGAACAGAGATATACGGATGTTTTACACATCTCTGCAGGTAGATGGATAAGTTAAGAAGGCTGTTAAGGCAATGGGATCTTTGGATTGATTCATAGAGACGTCTCACACAGAATCAAGGATGTTCATTACATATTGGTGATTGCCCATCTGGGGTATTGTTTAATTCAGGACACAACACTTCAGGAAAGATGTCAGGGATGTCTGAATGACTGCTTTTACAAGGCAGAATATTATTTTATCTATCAAAAACAATGATAAAGTTTCCAGTGTAACAGGTGCTGGTAACCAAAGGACCCATACCAAATGCAATTCGAAGAATAGGGGCGGCATGGTGGCTCAGTGGTTAGCACTGCTGCCTCTCAGGTTCAATTCCCGCCTCAAGCAACTGCCTGTATGGAGTTTGCACATTCTCCCCGTGTCTGTGTGGATTTTCTCTGGGTGCTCCAATTTCCTCCCACAGTCCAAAAATGTTCAGGTTAGGTGAATTGGCCACGCTAAATTGCCTGGAGTGTTATGTGAAGGGATAAGTGTCAGGGAATGGGTCTGGGTGGGTTGCTCATCAGAGGGTCGGTGTGGGCTTGTTGGGCCGAAGGGCCTGTTTCCACTCTAAGTAATCTAATCTAATCGAACAATAGGTGGATTTATGGAAGTCTTTATGCACACTAAAATGCTCTGATTTGGATGGCACTGCTTGAAAACACAGTCAATTATAACAATCAGAACAGAATTGGATAATTACTTGATGGGTAAATACATACAGCACTTTGGGGTTAGAAGAGGGGAATGGAGCTGAATGGAATGCTTGACAAAAATGTGACCACAGATGTGATCAAATGGCTGCCTTCCCCACTATATTGTTCAGCTACATCACTATATATGAACCTTCCAGCTCAGTGAGCAAACCTACAAACACAACCTCAACCTGAGCTACAAATCTTCTCAAAACCCAATAACCACTATGTCATTCTACAATTCTTTGAAAGTAAAAGAATGTACAAGAACCTATTTGCTGAAAAGACAAAAAGGAAAGAAGTGTAATGGGTTTTGGAAAAAGGAACAGTAACGATGGAAACAACTATGTAGTAACATGCTTAGGAATGGAAAAGCAGAGAGATTTGGAGGGTGAATATATCACACTTTATGAAGAGACTGGAGCTGAAAAAGATTTAAGATGCAAATGGTTACTGTGATTTGATTGGACGATGCAAACATGAATGCAACCGATTGATTAGCTTGGATAAACTACTCAGTAGATTACTGAGGTCTGGGTACACCTAAAAGGATGGACAATAAAATCATAGAAAGAATGCAACAAATATACATTCAGTAAACTAAAGAGGAAAGGATTAAAGTATTGACATTGTTCTACACAAAGGTTTATTACATTCACAAGATTACAGGAATCAAAATTATTTGGAATTGAATGAAAATTTCAGAAGCTAATGGCACTATGTTACACAATGACTTTAATACAATACAGTATGACAAGATACTTTCTAAGTATTCATTGGAGTAAAATAACCATTTGAGGGAAAATAAATTTTTCATTTAATGCTTTTTGTGATGAATTGAACTTTCAAAATGACTCATTTGGAGCAATATTTCCAGAAAGAACTGGGGAGTTATCTCCACTCTACTGGCCAGCACCTGTCACTTGACCAACATCACAAAAAACATTTTCACTGAAAGTATGGCATTGTTGTTTGTGGGAATGTGCTCTGTGCACATTGACTGTCACTTCAGTTTTCACATACAGGCTGTGTTTCGTATCACTGCATCAGAGCAGAATTGTTCTTCAGTTTGTATTCTTTGCAGATTTCTTCAGTTCTAAATTCAATCCTGAATGCTTTGGAAAAAGAAATGGTTGCTAACGTTGGATCACTGTTTTCTTTGCCCACATTCAGTTGGTCTCTGGCTTCATCTTTTTCCACATGATAGTTACACCGAATCTGCAATCAGTTCTTTCACTATGCAGAAGAGTCTGTACCATGCTCTAAAGAAAGCCTGAGTTTCCAGGTAGCTTGGCAGTTTGTTCCCTGTCCTGGTTAATCAGTATTTAACTGCTTTCATGGAACTCCTAAAGTGTGGAAAGAGGCCATTTAGCCCAAAAGTCACATGACTCTACGAAGAGTAACCCTTCCAAACCCATTCCCCTACCCTATTACTCTACATTTACCCAAAACTAATGCTCCAAACCAACACATCCCTGAACACTATGGGCAATTTAGCAAGGCCAATTCATCGAACCTGCACAATCTTAGACTGTGGGAGTAAAGCCACATAGCCACAATGTGCAAACTCCACCCAATCACCCTTTGCACTGTTAGGCAGAGTGCTAACCACTAAGCCACTGTGCCTTTTAAGATCATTATCAAATTCCTCTCAGTTTTGCCCATTTTCAACTTCACTGAAGTGATAGAGGGCTGAATTGTTGCTTGCACAACTCATACACCAGTTGCTTGGTACAGAAATTCAGATCAAGTTTGCAAATATAAGCAACTACTACAAAGCTGCTCCCTGCCAATCATGTATCTCATCATTTGGACTGAGTCTCGTGTGCAACTTATCTTTAATATCTGCTGTGTGCACACTGGGTTTCTTGTCTTAATGTGAGCTTCGTTCAATTTCTTCCATGAGTCAAATATATTCATATATCTACCTATTGATGGTCAGAATCTAATTCCCAGAAAACTAGCATTTAAGATGGGAGGGGGGGGGGAGTTCAAAGGAGATGTGAGAGGTGAGTTCTTTTTACACAGAGAATGGTAGGATTGGGTGGTGGTGAGGGCAGATATGATACGGGCTTTTAGGGGACTTTCAGACGTGCACATGAATACGCAAGGAATGAAGGGATATAGACCAAGCGCAGGCAGAAGGGATTAGTTTAATTTGGCAATCTGTGAGGCATAAGATTGTAGGCTGAAGGGCCGGTTCCTGTGCTGTACAGGTCTATGTTCTATTTACAGCAAATTAAGTGCTTCTTAATTCGCTGTCATGATGTATAAACTTGGAAGCCAATTAGTTGACGTCCAGAAACAATAAAATAAATCAGTAAATAATATGACATTACAAAGACATAGTTGCAAAATAAACTACAACTGGGACCCGAATACTATTTGACATTATAAAGGACTAGAAGAAAGATGAAGGATGTTGATACCTGAGTTGAGAAAGGATGAGATCAGTGGTGAGTAATGCTCTTCGTTCTGAGAATCAACATATAAAATCTGTTTGGGTGCAGACAAGAGATAATAAAGTCATGGGTGGAGAACGTTTGTAAATCCCTAACAGTAGGTACACTGTAAGGAATGTATCCCTCAGCCTTTACTCCAACAAGCCTTTTAGAGTCTTGTGTGTGTCAATGAAATTTCTTTTCATTCTTCTAAATACCAAAACCAATTCAGGGAACTGTTGCTGAACCCAATGCAAATGTACCCTTGCTTAAATGTTGAGAACATACTGCACGTGTGACTTAAATCCCAAATAATCTTAACACGACTCCTTTATTTCTGTACCCCAACCACCTTACAATGAAGGCCAATACAGCACATACTTTCACAATAGCTTACTGACTTTTTGCATTCCTCGTATAAGCGTACCCAATTCTTAAAAATCAACATGATCTTTTAGACAGAAAATTTGTTTCTTTTATTTTTAAGACCAAAGTGAATAATGTTATACCTCCCTACACAATATTCCACGTGCCACCTTATTGCCAACTAACTTCACATGTGTTTATATCTCTTAGCAGCATGTATCCCTCACACATCGTATCCTTCCACCTAGTTTAGTATCATCAGCAAATGTAGATACAGTCATGGCTGAGATTTTACAATTTTATGATATCTGTTACAAAAAGCATAGACCAGAGTTGCACATTCGGACAACATAGAAATCATGTCACAACAGAATTCATGGGAATGATCTGGGATGTTGGAATTTTTTTCCACTGGCATCTACAATCCTCCAAAAAGGATATCTTTGGTGAGTTAGTGTTGAAGATTTTGGAGGGTTCCAACTGACCTAAGCTTAATAATTACCCAGGATTAAAGCTCTAACTTATCGGTAATTATTAAACTTATTCCAGCTCACCTCTGACCCCACTCCCCATCTTCCTATTGTGACTCTGATACTTCCTAAGTCCAACACCCTTATATCTGCTCTGACTGCCCCAAGTGGTCCAATTTGCATCAAAGCTGGAGGCCCAAAAGCCACATATCAATTTCCCACTGGCTTCCTGGATTCAAACCTGTCAGAACCGACACCCAACTCCCAATCTTGCTAGACTCAAAACCTACCCTTGGCATCGCCAAACCCCATAATATCAGGCACTCCACTTAATAATAATAAATACAGTGACTTGTGTTTGAGGACAGAGAGAAAAAAAGGATTGGGGAAAGTGAGAAGAAGGTAAATCAGAGAAATGGAAAGAGGCAGAGCTGTGAAAATAAAATGGAAATGGAAAGGAATTAAACTGCTTGAACTCGAAAGAGATGAGGAAATTGGACAAGTTAGTCAAAGAGAAGCTGGAAGTGAAGGAAGAAAGGAAGAGGTAATAGCTCAGAAGGTGATTCTGACTCCAATGAAAGATTTGATTTTACCAACACCCTGCGCTTAGTGCCTAAAATTACTGCAGAGGGAAGAAATTAAAGTCATTTTACCTCATTTGGGAAGGTAAATGGACAGATTAAGTTGCCAAAAGATATTTGGACTTTAATGTTACACAAAGTGTTGTGGTATATACAGCTATGACTGTGTACTGTACTCTGTCAGAAGAACAATCTGCAGATTATAAAATTATCAAAAAGGTAATACTCAATGATTATTCACTTGCCCCTGCATCTTATCAATAAAATTTAAGATGACAATGCTAAATTGCCCAAAGTGTTAGGTAGGGGAATGGATCTTGGTGGATTGCTCTTCGGCGGGTCGGTGTGGACCTGTTGGGCTGAAGGACCTGTTTCCACACTGTAGGGAATCTAATCTAATCTAATCTAATTAGATATTCACAGAATTTGTACAGGAAAAGCAAAATGTTGTGGGATCAGCGATTTAGATCACTATAGGTAGAGACAAGTTCTCAGAATCTAAAAGATATTATGTTGTGACAAAGCTGTCACTTTAAAGAGATTATTTTGTCCTGGGATTATTTGAAGAGATGTTGTAAATGCAGAGGTGTCAAAGTGGCCAATGGAGAAGGCCTAAGTCAACAATTCAGAAGGTTACAGAGTCACAGAGATGTACAGCATGGAAAAAGAGCCTTCGATCCAACCAGTCCATGCTGACCAGAGGTTTTTAGGTCTTTTTTTAAAAACAATTGTAACAATGGAAGAGGGGTGGCCAGTTCTCATAGATCAGCCTTTCTAGACTTTTAGCTGTAGCTGTCAGAAGCTGTTTGGGTCCCAGAAGAGTCGGAGCGTCAGTAAATGATTTCTAATCGCTACTTTCTCTCAAATCTCTTGTTGTTGTTTCCCCCAGATTGGAGAATTAGATGTAAGAATCTGTGTCTGAATTTACCTTTTTGCCAAAGGGTGTGTTTTTGGGATGTTTTTTGTTCAAAATGTCGATTCTCCTGCTCGTCGGATGCTGCCTGACCTGCTGTGCTTTTTCAGCACCACACTAACGATTCTAATCTCCAGCATCTGCAGTCCTCACTTTCACTCTGTACTGGAACAGTGAATTAGTAATAGTAGTACCTCTATTATCCAGCTACGTTTTCCAACAGTTAAGGCATTCTAAATTATTCTTTCTTTTTGTGTGTATTTTAACTAATGTATTTAAAATAAAGTATGTTTTGCTTAATGTCTAGTTCTTTGACCAATTGCATCATATCGGGAACACCCACTTCACATTTGTCATAGAGTCATAGAAAGTACAGCATGGAAACAGACCTTTCAGTCCAACCCATCCATGCTGACCAGATATCCCAACCCAATCAAGTCCCACCTGCCAGCACCCGGCCAATTCCCTCCAAACCCTTCCTATTCATATACCCACCCAAATGCCTTTTAAATGTTGCAATTATACCAGCCTCCACCACTTCCTCTGGCAGCTCATTCCATACACATACCATCATCTGCGTGAAAAAGCTGTCCCTTAGGTCTCTTTTATATCTTTCCCCTCTCGCCTTAAACCTATGCCCTCTAGTTCTGGACTCCCTGACCCCAGGGAAAAGACTTTGTCTCCTTACTCTATCCATGCCCCTCATGATTTTGTAAACCTCTGTAAGTCACTCCTCAACCTCCGACACTCCAGGGAAAACAGCTCCAGCCTGTTCAGCCTCTTCCTATAGCTCAAATCCTCCAACCCTGGCAACATCCTTGTAAATCTTTTCTGAACCCTTTCAAGTTTCACAACATCTTTCCGATAGGAAGGAGACCAGAATTGCATGCAATATTCCAAAAGTGGCCTAACCAATGTCCTGTACAGCCGTAACATGACCTCCCAACTCCTGTACTCAATACTCTGACCAATAAAGGAAAGCATACCAAATGGCTTCTTCACTATCCTATCTACCTGCGACTCCACTTTCAAGGACCTATGAACCTGCACTCCAAGGTCTCTTTGTTCAGCAATACTCCCTAGGACCTTACCAGTAAAGTATAAGTCCTGCTAAGATTTGCTTTCCAAAATGTAGCACTTCACATCTATCTGAATTAAACTCCATTTACCACTTCTCAGCCCATTGGCCCATCTGGTCAAGATCCTGTTGTAATCTGAGGTAACCTTCTTTGCTGTCCACTACACCTCCAATTTTGGTGTCATCTGCAAACTTACTAACTGTACCTCTTATGCTCATACCCAAATCATTTATGTAAATGACAAAAAGTAGAGGACGGAGCACCGATCCTTGTGGCACTCCACTGGTCACAGGCCTCCAGTCTGAAAAACAACTCTCCACCACTACCCTTTGTCTTCTACCTTTGAGCCAATTCTGCATCCGAATGGCCAGTTCTCCCTGTATTCCATGGGATCTAATCTTGCTAACCAATCTCCCATGGGGAACCTTAAGTCTTTAAAATAAAAAACGTTAGATCTAGGCTACTTTCTTAAAATATTTTAAGGGAAGGATGCCAAAGTAATAAAGGAGAAACAATGAAACAAAAACATATAAATAAATGAATATGTTTCCCATTTTAATAAGACTTGACATATCAAACGATATTGCTGGAAGTTAACTGGGAGACTGATTACAGGAGTAGGAATGTCTAATGTGCATTGAGAAATGAATTAGATATTAAAACTGTAATGGTAACACAAAGAGAACACGTTTACTTAGAAATGTACAAAGAAAGGTAAAGATAATGAGGCTGACATGTTCAGCGCACCTTCTTGAATAGAAATGCAAGATTTTAAATTGAGTTACCTAACAACCTACTGAGAAACTGAATCAGGAACAATCCCCGAGGGTTATTATTTTACAGACAAGATACTAACATGGAAATGGAGAACACCTCAAATACAAGGCAATGTAAAATGAACAGTGGTCAATCAGATGATAATTTTGAGTATTTGTAATGAAATTTTGAGAATAGTTCACAAAATTCCAATGACAGGTCACTGCAATCATACAGTCATAGAGTCACATCATCCTACAGCATGGAGACAGGCCCTTTGGCCCAAACTGGTCCCTGTCATCCAAAATGTTCATCCGCACAAACCCCGTTTTCCACATTTGGCCCATATTCTTCCAAACCTTTCCTATCCATGTATTTGCCCAAATGCCTCTTAAATGTCATTAATGTACCTGCCTCAACCATTTTCACCAACAGCTCATTCCATATGCATCTCACCCTCTGTGTAATAGAAGTTGCCCCTCACGTTCCCTTTTATTCTTTCCCCTCTAACCTTAAACTGATGCCTTCTAGTCCTCAATTCCCCAAACCTGAGTGAGTGCATTCACCCTATCCATGCTTGTCATGATCTTACAAACTTCTGTAGGATCCCCCTCAATCTCCAATGCAGTAAAGAAAATGGTCCTAGCTTGGACAATGTCTCTGTATAACTCAGACTGTTGAGCCTTCGCAACTTCCTTGTAAATTTCTTCTGCACTCTTTCCAATTTAATAACATCCTTCCTACAGCAAGGTGACCAAAACTATACAATACTGCAAGTGCAGCCTCACCAATGTCCTGTACAGCAGCAACATAACTTCCCAACTTCAATATTCAATGCCCTGACTGATGAAGGCCAGTGTGCCAAAAACCTTCTTCCCTGCCCTGTCTCCCTGTGACTCCACTTTCAGAGAACTGTGCACCTGAACTCCAAGGTCCCTCTGTTCCACTACACTCCTTAAGACCCTACCATTTTCACCATGAAACTCCTGCCTTGATTTGACTTTCCAAAATGCAAGACATCACTGTTATCTATATTAAACTCAGCTTACCATTTCTCAGCCCACCTCCCCAGCTGATCAAGGTCCTGCTGCAATTTCGATAACCTTCCTCATTGTTCATGATACTGTCTATTTTAGAATCATCCGCAAGCTTACTAATCATGCCTTGTACATTCTCATCCAAGTCATTATATAGATAACAAACAGCAATGGGTCCAGTACCATCCCTGAGGCACTCCATTAGTGACAGGCCTCCAGTCTGACAAGCATTCTTCCACTATTACTCTCTGCTTCCTACCATGAAGCCAATTGTGTATCTAATTTGCCAGCTCCCCCTGGATTCCATGCGATCTAACCTTCCAGAGCAGCCTACCATGTGCAACTTATCAAAGGCTTTACTGAAGTCCATATAGACTACGTCTACTGCCCTGCTCTCATCAACCTTCTTGGTCACTTCATCAAAGAACTCTTACACATTTGTGAGGCATGATCTCCCACGCACAAAGCCATGCTGACTATTCCTAATCAAACCCTGCCTTTCCAAATGCATGTATGTCTTATCTCTTAGAATCTTTTCAAGTAACTCACCTGCCACAGATGTTAAGCTGACTGGTCTATAGTCTCCAGGTTTTTCTTTTCAACTCTTCTGGAATAACAGCTCAGCATTCGCTCCCCTCCAGTCTTCCGGGAACTCACACATGGCTAACGATGATACAAAAATATGAGGCAGGGGCCCCGAACTTTCTTCTCTAGCCTCTAGCAGTGTTCTTGGATATATCTAGTCAGGTACACCTGATGAAGGGATTTTGTTTGAAATGTTGATTTTCCTGGTCCTCGGATGCTGCCTGACCTGCTGTGCTTTTCCAGCTACACACTCTCAACTATATCTGGTCAGGACCAGATTTATCCAGCTTCATACATTCTAATGCATACAGCAATTCCCAGGGTTACAATCTATTTATGTACCAAGTTTCACTGAAGTTGATTCTTGGGATATATTTTTTACAAAATGAACTAAAACAGGATCACGTTCACCAACCTCAAGTTTAATGAATCTTCAGTAAGACCGAAATCCCACCTGAGAGCTGTCACCAAAGCAAACCCCACGAGTTCTGAAGAAGGGTCACTGGACTTGAAACATTAACTTTGTTTTCCCTCCACATGCTGCCAGACCTCCTGAGTTTCTCCATCAATTTCTGTTTGTGTTTCAGATTTCCACATCTGCAGCTCTTTATTTGATGTCAGCAGTTCTTCAGGATCACCATGAGAAGGGGAGGCCAGGCCCCTGCTGTACCATAGTGGGGATTGCTGTTTGATCCCCAGATATTGGCAAGTGCTACTGATTGCATTTTAGCCAAGTGTGGTCTCATACCTTTGTACCCTTGTCACTGCCATTATTTCAGTTTAAAACACTTAATTCTCACCCTCAAATGCAACCACATCATCGTACCCATCACTAAGAGAATACTTGACTATGAGGTCATTAATCAATCCTCTCTCATTAAACATAGGTTTGCTCAGTAGTCTGCCCTAAAAAAAGACCGCACCCAATTATTGGTTAATATCAGAAGATGCAGGATGAGGTCCATTTAAGGCTTTCAATTGACACAGGGATTAAAAGGGTCACCAGCGAGCCTGGACTTGAATAGAGAGCAGTAGGAGGCTGGCACACCCTTAATCCCCCATATTTCGATTTTATCAAATGCCTCCTTACCCAAACTCAACTCTATCAAACACTAAATGCCACAGAGTATGTTAATACACAGTTGGATTCAGCAATGTTCATATGCAACACAAACATTGCATCAAGTTTTAAGAATTTACACTTCTTGCAACAGTAGCATTAACAAGCCCTTTCAATATTTTGTTTTGGTGTAAAGATTAAAGTTAATTAAATAAAATTAATTAAAATTAATTAAATGGACACATGAGGTTTTACAATTATCACATGTTCTGTGTAAGACAAGTTAAAATCTTTAACCAACACACATCCATGCTTGTGAGTGTAACTAGAATAGTATATCATTTGTCTTGATCATAAGATAAATTCTACATGTGGTGATGAAACCACAGAAGTTATGTTGGGTACTATGAAGATAAACGCCAAAAAATGGTCACCGTAGCAAACCCAAAACATTTGAGAAATGTTCTTTCACACAAACACCAACCTGTTAAAAAAATTATTGATGCCATTCGGTTGTTGTCTGCGGTAGGCTTGTTCATGCAGCAAAGAGGTAGCTGCAAAATTATGGTCAACCATAATTATTCTGTTCCCTGAGAGTTTCATCCGATTGTCAAGGAGATCGGGACCATCCAAGCAGTCTACGTGTAAAGTTTCCCTTACTGATGTTCCCTCATTAGTACTCACCTCACATCTCAAGCTAGCTCTTTCTCATTTTTACCTAACCCTTTTCAATGTCATCACAGGCATGGGATTCATTTCCTGCTCCGTGGTCTTATTCATACTAAGCTGGTCACCAACTTCACAGCACCCTCACGTTAGCTGATACTGTTCATGGTTCACATGCTTGAGGTACAGTCATTCTCTCCTTTATTATGATCTCTTCAGAGACTGTGATCTTTCATTTTCCAAAAAAGTAGAGAAATCTATAATCCCAGTTATTTCCTAAAAGAAAGAAGCCACATGATTCAATTGGTAATAAACCAGAGTTACATGGCACAAATTTTTTAAAAAATGCTTTTAGTTTACTGTTTAAATATAGAATTCAGAATTTTCATTGGCATACGAAATTAAGAAAAATTTTCAAATTGGAATCGTCGTCCTCTCAGCATGAAATCATAAAGAGATGGCTTTGTGCGTGGAAAATCATGTCTCACAAACTTGATTGAGTTTTTTTGAGGAAATAACAGAGGATTGATGAGGGCAGAGCGGTAGATGTGATCTATATGGACTTCAGTAAGGTTTTCGACAAGGTTCCCCTTGGGAGACTGATTAGCAAGGTTTGATCTCACGGAATACAGGGAGAACTAGCCATTTGATTACAGAACTGGCTCAAAGGCAGAGGACAAAGGGTGGTGGTGGAGGGTTGATTTTCAGACTGGAGGCTTATGACCAGTGGACTGTCAGAAGGATTGGTGCTGGGTCCTCTACTTTTTGTCATTTACATAAATGACTTGGATGCAAGCATAAGAGGTACAGTTAGCATAAGTTTGCAGATGACACCAAAATTGGAGGTGTAGTGGACAGCGAAGAAGGTTACCTCAGATTACAACAGGATCTGGATCAGATGGGCCAATGGGCTGAGAAGTGGCAGAGATGGAGTTTAATTCAGATAAATGCCAGGTGTTGCATTTTGGGAAAGCAAATCTTAGCAGGACTTACACACTTAATGTATAGGTCCTAGGGAGTGTTGCTGAACAAAGAGACCTTGGAGTGCAGGTTCATAGCTCCTTAAAAGTGGAGTCACAGGTAGATAGGACAGTGAAAAAGGCGTTTGGTATGCTTTCTTTTATTGGTCAGAGTATTGAGTACAGGAGTTGGGAGGTCATGTTGCGGCTGCACAGGACATTGGTTAGGTCACTCTTGGAATATTGCGCGCAATTCTGGTCTCCTTCCTATCGGAAGGATGTTGTGAAACTTGAAAGGGTTCAGAAAAGATTTACAAGGATGTTGCCAGGGTTGGAGGATTTGAGCTACAGGGAGAGGCTGAACAGGCTGGGACTGTTTTCCCTGGAGTGTAGGAAGCTGTGGAGTTATAGAGGTTTACAAAATTATGAGGGGCATGGATAGGGTAAATAGGCAGTCTTTTCCCTGGGGTCAGGGAGTCCAGAACTAGAGGGCATAGGTTTAGGGTGAGAGGGGAAAGAGAGGGGCAAAAGACACCGAAGGGGCAACTTTTTCACGCAGAGGGTGGTACGTGTATGGAATGAACTGCCAGAGGAAATGGTGGAGGCTGGTACAACTGCAACATTTAAGAGGCAGTTGGATGGGTATATAAATAGGAAGGGTTTGGAAGGATAATTGGGTGCTGGCAGGTGGGACTAGATTGGGTTGGGATATCTTTTCGGCATGGACTGGTTTGACCGAAGGGTCGGTTTCCATGCTGTACATCTCTATGTCTCTATGACCTGTAAATCTCTGTCTTCTTCATGATGTGTTTCTGTTATATTGTTCCTTAAAGAGGTTTACAAAATTATGAGGAGCATGGATTGGGTAAATAGGCAAAGTCTTTTCCCTGGGGTGGGGGAGTCCGGAACTGGAGGGCATAGGTTTAGGGTGAGAGGGGAAAGCTATAAAAGAGACCTACAGAACAACTTTTTCACGCAGAGGGTGGTATGTGTGTAGAATGAGCTGCCAGAGGAAGTGGTAGAGGCTAGTAAAATTGCAACATTTAAGAGGCAATTGGATGGTTATATGGAGGGATATGGGCCGGGTGCTGGCAGGTGGGACGAGATTGGGTTGGGATATCTGGTTAGCATGGACGAGTTGGACCAAAGGGTCTGTTTCTGTGCTGTACATCTCTATGACTATGACTCTAGTGCCTCCAAATAAACCTGTTGTCCTATAACGTGGTGTTGTGTGATTTTTAACATTGTCCACTCCAGTCCAACATTGGCTCCTCCAAACTGTGCATAAATTTAGTACGGGACACCAATGCACATATGTACAACAAAGACATGTGAACTCAAGGCAGACTATATAGGAGATACAATAGCATAGCTATTCCAGATTCCCAGATAGAGTCATAGAGATGTATAACACGGAAACAGGCCCTTTAGTCTAACTCGTCCATTTTGCCCAGATATCCTAAACTAATCTAGTCCCATCTACCAGCACTTGGCCCATATCCCTCTAAACCCTCCTATTCATATTTCCATCCAGATGCCTTTTAAATGCTGCAATTGTACCAGCCTCCACCACTTCCTCTGGCTGCTCATTCCATACACACACCACCCTCTGTGTGAAATTGTTGCCCCTTAAGTCCCTTTCATATCTTTCCCTCTCACCCTAAACCTATGCCCTACAGTTCTCTGCAGGAAATGATTCTGTATTCGATCCCTCCAGTTCAGAATCACTGATTTGCATGTAAAAGAAAGGCACGACAATATATAAGAAGGAGGGAGGGATTTTGCTGGACTTCCATCCAGAACAGAACCAAACCTTGGATGAAAGCATATGTTCAGCCAGGAGGTGTGTGACTATGAGCATGCTGTGTCATGGAGATGTTGAGAAGGAAGGTCTGCAGATACTGGTCTGCAAGAAACGAGTGCATGCAAAACACAGACAAAGGCAGCATCGCTCTGTAGGCTGTGCAAAACAGGAATAAGGCAACATGGACATGTGGATAAAATACAAGGGAAGCGAATAGTCCGAAAGGTCATTAAGTCCCTGGATCTGATCGGGTGCATCTTATGATATTAAGGATGTAGCTACAAAGACTGGAGCATTGGTAGTAATCTTCCAGGAATTTATCAAATGTAGAAAAGTCCCAGGGGATTGGAAATTTGCCAACGTGACATGTTTATTCAAGATGTGGAGGAGATAAGCATACACAGAGGATTGGCGAATGAACAGAAGACAGATAGTTGGGATAAGGAAGGCATTTCCAGGATGGCAAGCTGTAACTAATGGAATGGCACAGGGATCAGTGCAGGCACTGCAGTAATTTCCCAAATATATATTCATGACTTGGATAAGGAAAGTGAATGTACTATAACCAGGTTCGCTGATGGAAAGTAGGTGGTGAGGACATCACAAAGAGTCTACAGAGGTCTGCAGAACAGGTTAAGTGAGTGGGCGAACACTTGGCACATGGAGTGTAATCAGGGAGGGGGGGAATGGGAGATTATACAATGTGGCAGGAAGAATAAAAGCACGGAATATTATTCAAATGGAGAAAGTTAGCAGAAAGCGACAGGACCGAGGAATTTGGGAGGCCTCAACCATGAACCACAAAAAGCCAGCATCCAAGTTCAGTGGGTCATAGGGAAGGCAAATGGAATGTTGACCATTATTCCAAACAAGATGGAGTGTCAAAGTACGGAGGGTTTGTGAAACTATTCAAGACACTAATCAGACTGCAGATGGAATACTGTGGGCAATTTTGTTCCCCTTACCTCAGGAAAATTACACTGATATTGAAGCCAATCCATGGAATGTTCCCTTGGCTTCTACTAGGGCTGGAGGATGTCTTGGAAGGAGAGGTTGAGAAGGTTGGGCCTGTACTTATTGGAGTCTGGGAGAGTGAAATGTGACCTTATTGAATCATCTGGGTTTGCTCGGGGACTTGACAGGGTCGGTGTGACTTTGTTGGGGCATTATCAGACCTTCACTGGATTGCCGAGAGCTGAATGTTTGGGGTAAAAACAGTCTTTGAACAATGGGCAATTTTCAAAGAGAAGCTGGTTAACGCACAGGCAAGCATATTCCCTCAAAAAATAAAGCTAGAACAAACAAATCCAGAGCTCCATTGATGATTAGATTACTTACAGTGTGGAAACAGGCCTTTTGGCCCAACAAGTCCACACCGACCCACCGAAGCACAACCCACCCATACCCCTACATTTACCCCTTACCTAACACTACGGGCAATTTAGCATGGCCAATTCACCTGACCCACACATCTTTGGACTGTGGGAGGAAACCGGAGCACCCGGAGGAAACCCACGCAGACACGGGGAGAACGTGCAAACTCCACACAGTCAGTCGCCTGAGTCGGGAATTGAACCCGGGTCTCAGGCACTGTGAGACAGCCGTGCTAACCACTGTGCCACCATGCAAGTTAAAGAAGAAAACACTGCTGATGACAGGTGTCAGTTCATCAATACATGGACAACCAAAAAGGTTCAGAAAGCAGGTGTTACAACCAAGGAGCGATTATGAAAAGGACTGACAGATATAATAACAAAAACTCAAAGTCTTCTATGAGCAAATCAACAGTAAAAGGATGGTGGAAGGAGGATTAGAGCTAATTAGGGACCAACAAGGGGATTTGTAAATACAGGTCAGAGGCATGACAGAGGGGTTAATGAATACTTTGCATCTGTCGTTTCCTCTGTGGGAGATGCTGCCCAGCTCGAAAGATGAGAAATGTGATCACTATAATGTTGTAAAATTAATCAGTGAGAGCATAAGCTATTGGTATTTCAAGTTGATAAGGCACTGAGACCGAATAAGATACATCCATGGCTATTGAAGGAGAAGAGAATAGAGATTTCAGAGGAAGTTGCAATAATCTTCAACCTTCCATAGAACCGGGAGTGGTGGAGAATTGGCAACCTGAAACATTATTCCTTTGGTCAAAAACAATTACAAAGGTCAATCCAACAATGAGAGTGTAACTTCAGTAATGGAAAAACCACAGTGCTGAGAAGTGTGAGGTAATACTTTTTTTTACAAAAGGACAAGTGTATTACCGAGGATTATACCCTGAAGAACTACTGCAGAGATATCCTGGGCTGAAATAATTAACCCACAACAAGAACAACTCTGTAATGTGTGCTGCAATTTCACTGGGTTGGCTCTCATTTGTAAATGTGACTAATGTTATTCCTGGCCTGTTCTCCCTGCTCCAATTATAATTTAAATGGACTATCAATATTAAACTTTATATTTTGACTTGAATGGACTAAAATTGGTTTTAAAATGGACTCTTCCGACCTAAAATGGCTGCATTGATCACGTGACAAACACAGACCAATCTCTACAATCAGCTGGTTAGGAATTATTATTTTAATCAAGATGCATTGAAACTCAGTGAGGTGTCAAGAAATTTGCATCTCTTGTTTCACTCACACTTGCATGATCAATGTAAATAATTTAGAACTCCCCATGTGGCAAACATTCCTTTGAAAACACCTTCCTAACCGCCCAGCCTCGACCATTGAGTAAGACAAAGGGTGCTAATGGATGGACCCAGAGCATAGAGACTGTGTGATTTGAGAAGCTGACTTACCCTCACATTCCCAAGGGCAATCTGGGATAGGCAATAATGTTCATATCTCTTGAATGAATTTTTAAAAAAAATCTCACCTCTAATTCCAATCACCCATCAAATTGATGGACAACATGTGTTGCTGGTCAGTATTAAAATTCTCATAATTGTTTTCAAAACCCCCCACAACCCCACTCTCCTTATCTCTCTAACCTCCCATCACCCGCATCCACTGAATTATCCTCCACTTCTGGCCTTTCGCAAATTCCCCTTTCCTCATCTCGCTCCAGCTGCCTTGGACCTCAGCAATGGGGATATTGTCCCTCATCCTCTCCATCTCTTTATCATTCTCGTCCATTCTCGTTTTTTTTCTCCTTTAAGAAACCTCTTACAACCAGCCTCTTTGATCCTAATTTTACCCAATGTGAAGAAAGTGTATGGTGTGTAAGACTTTATTGGTAGAGGGATTTTGTTTCAGAGCCATGAGGTCATGCTGCAGCTGTACAAAACTCTGGTGCAGCCACACTTGGAGTATTGTGTAGAGTTCTGGTTGCTGAAATACAGGAAGGATGTGGAAGCATTGGAAAGGGTGCAGAGGAAATTTACCAGGATAATGCCTGATATGGAGGGAAGCTCTTGTGAGGAAAGGCTGAGGGACTTGAGGCTGTTTTCACTAGAGAGAAAAAGGCTGAGAGGTGAATTACTAGAGACATGCAAGATGATCAGAAGATTAGATAGAGTGGACAGTGAGAGCCTTTTTCCTCAGATGGTGATGGCTAGCATGAGGGGACATAGTTTTAAATTAAGGGGTGGTAGACATAGGATAGATGTCAGCGGTAGTTTCTTTACTCAGAGTATTACAGGCGTGGAATGCCCTGCCTATGACAGTAGTAGACTCGCCAGTTTTAAGGGCATTTAAATGGTCATTATATAAACATATGGAAGATAATGGAATAGTGTAGGTTAGATGGGCTTCAGATTGTTTTCATAGGTCGGCGCAACTTCAAGGGCCAAAGGGCCTGTACTGCGCTGTGATCTTCTGTGTTCTATGTTCAATGTGGCTCAATGTCAAATGTTATTTGATTACATTCCTGTGGCAGCAGTTAGGATGTCTTACCCAAATTGAAGGTGATGTGTAAATCAAGGTTGTTGGAGAAAACAGCGTAGTGATGGTGCTGTGGCTTGAAGAGGTTATTGTGTCCTGGTTCTTTTTGAAGAGAGGTTGTAAGGCAGAGGCACAGAGCAGCCTACCAAAACCACTGGAGGAAACAGTTTGTGAGGCCTTGGGGTTTTTAAAAGTTGGAACAAGAGAGGCAGCCTGGCTGGGTGTGGCCATCTCTCACAGACCAGGATTTCCAGGTTTTTTTTAGATTTTCAGTTTAGCTTTAAGCATTTGCTGCTGTGGGCATCAGGAAGTAGAAGCTATCTTTTCCCTCTCTCCCGTTACAGCTAAAAGCTGGGGTAAGTGTAACCCCTGCACTTAAGATTAGAACAAAAGATTGACATGAATAGTGGGGAAAACATCCAAGTCTACTATAAATTTTATCATATCTGATATTAAAAGTCTCACAACCATCTAACTGCTGTTAATTGTTGTAAAAATTTATCTAGTTCACTAATGTCTTTTGAGGATTGTTATCTACCATGTTGACCTGTTTGGCATACATATGACTGTAGATGCAGATCAATGTGGTTGAGTCTTATGAGCACTCTACAACGGCCTAACAAGCCACTCAGTTCTGTCAAGCCAGTACAAAATCTACACAAAGAAATGGAGCCAGACACATTATATGACACTAATTGAGGCACCAGAAAAGACAATGGCAAACATGGCATAATTCTTGAGCAAATTATACAATGAACAGAAGAGCCTTCGGAAAAGTTGATGGGCAGAGAGATCTGGGAGTGCAGGTCGATTGTACCCTGAAGGTTGCTGCACAGGTGAATAGAGTGGTCAAGAAGGCATATGGAATGTTTGCCGTCATTGGACAGAATATTGAGTATAAGAGCTGGCAAGTCATGTTGAAATTGTCCAAGACATTGGTTCGGCCATATTTAGAATACTGTGTACAGTTCTGGTCGCCACATTACCAAAAAGATGTGGACGCTTTGGAGAGGGTGCAGAGAAGGTGTACGAGGATGTTGCCTGGTATGGAAGGTGCTAGCTATGAAGAAAGGTTGAGTAGGTTGGGTTTATTTTCATGAGAAAAAAAAGAGATTAAGGAGGGACCTGACTGAGGTTTACAAAATCATGAAGGCTATAGACAGGGTGGATAGAGACAAACTTTTTCCCAGGGTGAAGGATTCAATAACAAGAGGTCATGCTTTCAAGGTAAGAGATGGAAAGTTTAAGGGCGAATCCACGTGGTAAGTACTTCACACAGAGGGTGGTGGGCGTTTGGAACACGTTGTCAACAGAGAGGTAGAGGCAGGCACAGTAGATTCAAGATGCGCCTGGACAAATGCATGAGTAGCTGGTGAGCAGAGGGATACAGATGCTTAGGAATTGACTGACAGGTTTAAACATTCGATTTGGATCAGCTCAGGCTTGGAGGGCTGAAGGGCCTGTTCCTGGCTGTAAATTTTTTTTGTTCTTTGTTCTATGGCCTTATCAAACCTGCAAAATCATCTTTAGTATCATCTAAGAGCTCTTGCCAATATTGGAATAGCTGCCATTTGAACTAGTTGAGCAACACCATGGCATGGTGGCACTCACAGCAATGTCTCAGACACTACCATAACCATCTCAGGATGTCTCCTGTCTCACCACCAAGACAGATTCACCAGAGGTGTTATCACAATCATCTATAGTCAGGATGGAGTAGGCCATGGGGTCCTCACTGTTGATTCCGATTTGGAATCAAACCTGACTCTCACCCCACAAAAGATGATCAGATCTAGCAACCCAACAGGATATTCATGAGGTTGTGAGCTATCAACAGCAGATTACCTCATGACCCGTCGTAGTCCCACTCTTGAAAATGAGGGGGGGTGGGGGGCGCGGTCCCAGAGGACTGCCGAATTGTTATTGTTGTCCCCTTGTTTAATGACGGTAGCAGGGAAATTCCATATAATTACAGATCTGTGAGCCTGATGTCAGTGGTTGGGAAGCTACTGGAGCAGGTACTAAGGGATAGGATATATAGCCATTTGAAAGAAAGTGGGTGTATCAGTGATAGGCAACATGGTTTTGTGCAGGGAAAGTTATGTTTTACAAACCTAATGGAATTCCTTGATGAGGTGACAAAGTTGATTGATGAGGGAAGGGATGTAGATGTCAGACACATGGACTTTAGTAAGGCATTTGTTAAGGTTCCCCATGGTAGGCTGATGTAGAAGGTGAAATCGTATGAGGCCAAGGATGTTCTAGCTAGATGGATAGAGAACTGACAGGAGATGGAGGCTTCACAATATCCCATCCTTGATGCTGAGGAACCTCAGCACATCAGATCAAAAGATGAGGATAAAGTATTTGATCCAACTTCAGCCAGAAAGTCTGAGTTGATGATCCATCTTGGTCTCCTCCTGAGGTCCCCAGCATCACAGGTGCCAGTCTTCAACAAATTCAATTCGCTCCACGTGATGTCAAGAACCAACTGAAGGTATTGGATACTGTGAAGGGTTTGAGTCCTGACAGCATTCTGGTAACAGTGCTGAAGATTTCTGCTTCAGGACTCACCATGGTCCCAGCCACACTGTTCCACTTCAGTGACAGGCATTGGCATGTGGGAAAATGCCCAGGTCTGTCCTTTGAGAGAAGCAGCACAAATCCAACCTGACCAGTTGCCACCCTAAGACTTTTCTCAATCATCAGCAAAGTAACAGAAGGTGTTGTTGATAGCGCTATCGAGTGATGTTTTGCAAAGAATTTACCTGCTCATGGATGTTTTTTGTTTTGCTCAGGGCATTTGGCTTCTGACTTCATGACCGTCTTGGTAAGAACATGAACAATACAACTGAAGCACATCATGTGGAAGACAGAGATTTCAAGGATTTTGTGACATCATGCTGAGAGGATGATGATTCCAATTTGTAAGATTTTTCTTAATAGTGTATGCCAATTAATATTGACTCTGAATTCTATAGTTAAGCATTTAACTAAGAGTATTTCATGTTGTTATTTGTTTAATTCTTGAAGATAAAACATTTTGGTATCGAACCATTGAAACATGTGACCTAATTCTTTTAAGAAATAATTGGAATTTTGGATTTCTCTACTTTCTGGAAAAAGGAAAAATTACAGTCTCTAAAGAGATCTTAATAAAAGAGAGAAGGATAGCATCTAAAGCTTGGAACCCATTAACAGTATCAGCCAATGTGAGGCTGTGGAGAAATTGATGATCAGCTTCGTAAGAATAGGACCACAGGAGCAGGAAATAAATCTCACAGACAAGATGAATTTGGAAAGGGTGAGGGAAGAAATGGAACGGGACAAGAGTATCAATGATATCTTTGTTTTAAATGGTCTTTGTGTGAAAGACCATTTCTCATGTTTTGGGTTTGACACGGTAACCATGTTTTGGCGCTTATCTCCATAGAATCCAAAAGAACGTCTGTGGTTTCATCACTAACTGTAGAATTTATGTTATGATCAACACAATAAGTGCTCACAAGCATGAATGTGTAATTGATTAAAGATTTCAACTGATCTTTCACAGATTGCATGACAATTACAAAAGCTCATGTGTCTATTCAATTAACCTTACTCTTTTCACCCATTTTGAGGAGGTGCCAATGTTGGACTGGGGTGGAGAAAGTTAAAAATCATGCAACACCAGGTTATAGTCCAACAGGTTTGTTTGGAAGTACGAGCTTTCAGAACACTGCTCCTTCATCAAGTAGCTACACCAGGTGATTTTTAATTCCTTTCACTCAAACAGCATCCAAATATTGCAAGGGTTTTTTTTAAATGCTACTGGAGCAATAAATGTAAATGTTTAATCCTGATGCAATGTTTGTGTTGCAAGTGAGCATTGCTGAATCCAACTGTGTGTTAACATGCTCTGTGGCACTTCATGCTCACGAGAGTTGAGCTCGGGGGAAGAGGTATTTGATCAGCTAGTTGTGCTCATAGAGAAGGTAATAGCCTGCCAGTATTATTGCTAGACTTTTAATCCAAAGACTCCCGTAATGTTCTGGGGATCCAGGTTCAAATCCCACCACACCAGATAGTGTATTCTGAACTCAGTAAAATCTGGAATTAAGAGTCTAATGATGACCGTGAATTGATTGTTGGAAGAAACTTATCTGTTTCACTAATGTCCTTGAGGGAAGGAAACTTCCATCCTTACCCAGTCTGACCTACACGTGACTCCAGACTCACAGTAATGTGGTTGACTCTCAACTGCCCCCTGGGCAATTAGGGATGGGCAATAAATGCTGGCCTGCCCAGTGCTGCCCTCATCCCATGAATGAATAAAGAAAGAACCATATCAGGGATTGAGGGCTTGCCAGCCTCCAACCAACATCTATTCAAGGCCAAGACAGGAAGGCTCACGGGTGTCGTCTTGTCCCTGTGTCCAACTGAAGGCCTTAAATGGACCTCACCCTCCTCCCTCTGATATTAACCAGTGAAGGTGGTGGTGGGGGGTCTCCTTTTGGTGGGAGTTACCTGGCAAACCTACATTTAATGAGACAATATTAATTAATGAGCTCATAGTAAAGGATCCTCTTATTAACAGGTATGATAACATGAGAGCTTTGCAAATTGAGTTGGGGTGAGAAATAAGTGTTTTAAACCAAAATAATTGTAGGTGCAAGGGTACAAAGGTATGAGACCACACTTGGTTAAAGTGCAGTGGGAAATATGTGAAAAGGTAAGTTGATTCTGTACTGGTAAACACTTTAGGAAATATTTCGTAACTCATCAAGAAAGTAGTTAATTGAGAATGAAGAAAGAAGGAAAGAAAGAAGGAAACAAGGATTACTTGTTACTTTGGTTAGACCATCATCATTCAACTCTTCTGCCTATTGTGTTATTCCAGCCATTTGGTTTGTTTCCAGCACCATCCTATTTTTGATCCTCTGTCATTATTAGTCGGATCATCCCTTCACTTGCTATTCAGTTGTTGATACCTTAATCACACCGTTTGACTCTTCTGATCACCTGCGAAGACTTGTTCTTCAGCCTGTTGATAGCCCCCTCACACATTTTTATTTATCTTTTAACACTCTTAATTATCTGGAATTACCTGACCATTATCTCTGTGCATATAAAGTCTATGCCTGTGCTCCACTTCACCTGATGGAGGAGCAGCGCTCCAGAAGCTTGTGATTCCAAATAATCCTGAAGGACTATAACCCGGTGCCATGTGATTTCTGATGTTGATTTGCTGACAACTCTCAGGTGGGACTTCTAGCTGACTGAAGCTTCACCAAGCCTGAGGTTGGTGGAGCTAATGGTTTTTATCCCGGTTTCAGTCTGTTTATAAACAATACATCCCAAAAATAGGCTTCATTGAAACTTGGTATACAGAAGAGTTATGACCCAGGAAAGAAATAATTAGATTTGACAAAGCTGCAGATCCAATTCTGGAATCTTTTTAAAGAATCTCTTAATATTGTGAAATAGGTTGAAATTAGTTGTTTCAAAGAATTTTATGGGGTTGATTTATTTAGAATATCGGTTTTTCTAGGAAGTTGTGGGTTGTCTCGAGTGTTGTGAGATTTGTCACAGCTGTGAATGTAATGAGCATTTTCAGGTTGTTCGATGCTGATTAGCTTGAAGCTGCTTCAATGAGATGAGATTTTTAGCAAAAAGATTTCTTTCTTCAACATTGTTACACAGAACATCAAGTAGGGAGTGAAAAGCCTCCAGTAAGACCTGCACAGTTGTAGTAATGTTGATGAGTTAACACAGCGGGGTATATGGATGTATACTACAGAAGGCTCTCTAATGTCAGCACTCTCACTTTTTGTGATTCGTGTACAAAGATAGGGAGATGCCTCTCTACCTCAACATTCTGCAATCTCTCTGCCTTAAATAACATTCTGTTTCTATGTTCTTCCTGCAATGGGACAATCTCATATTTTCTCATATATACCATCTGTTCATATTATCCCCATTCTCTTCACCTATTTTTGTCTTTCGAGGCTCCTGAATATCCCCAGAAGTGCATTGGATCCAAGGTCCTGCCAATATTCCTTTTCGTATTGATAGAGCTAAAGTGAGACAGTTTAACAGAGCATGATGGATGGATGTATTGACTGAATGTTCTCTTCACTTGTTATTTATTCAACATGTACACTTGCGCTTTGTGAATTATGTACAATGTACCACAGCATTCTCCAGTCTCTATTACATAATATCATACATGGCTTTGTGAAGGTCAGGTCATGCCTCACAAATGTTATTGAATTGTTTGAGAATGTAACAAAGCATTTTGATGAAGGTGGAGCAGTGGATGTGGTATACATGGATTTTAGCAAGGCACTTGATAAGGTTCCACACTCCCAAAAATTCTGCTTGTAGGACCACATCCCATTTTTTACCTGTATCATTGGTGCCTGTATGCACCATGAAACTGGCTGTTCACCTTCCCCCTTAGAATATTCTGCAGCCGATCTAAGACATTCCTGACCCTTGCTTCTGGGAGGCAGCATACCATTCAGGGGTCTCGTTTTCGACCACAGAACCGGCTACCTACTTCACTTATGATTGAATCCCCGATGACTATAGCCCTTCCACTCTTTGTCCCGCCCTTCTCAACAGCAGAGCCAGTCATGGTGCCATGAATCTGGCTACTGCTTCTTTCCTCTGGTGAGCCATCTCCACCACAAGTATCCAAAACGGTATACCTACTTTGGAGGGAGATGACTGCAGGGGACACCTGCACTGTCTTCCTGCTCTTTCTCTGCCTTTTGGCTATCCATTCCCTTTCTCCCTCAGCAATCCTAATCTGCAGTGTGACCAATTCGCTACACTTGCTTTCCACAGCCTCTCCAGCGTCACAGATGCTCCAAAATGAGTCCATCCACAGTTCCAGTGCTGTCATGTGGTCTAACAAGAACTGCAGCTGGACTCACTTCCTGCACGTGATGAGTCAGGGACATCAGCTACGTCCCTGAGCTCCCACATTGAGCAACAGGAGCATAACACCAGTCTGAGATCTCCTGAAGATGTGGTCATTTTAATTCTTTAATTTTCATAAAGGATATTTAAAATCATTTGGATTAATATATGACCATGAGGTGATAGTACCATTTACATTGGTTAAAAATAAAATTGATCAACCAAAGTTCAGGCAGTTTTGCATATCAGAGAGACACTGACCAAAGGTTTAGCAGTTGTCCAAAATGCATCCAAAGAGCATTGAAAACATGAGCAGATTTTTAAAAAAATACAGAAGTTCAAACTTTGTTGAAGGAGGGCACAATGGAGGACACGGGCAATGAGGCAATATGGGCAGAGCTCAGAAATAGGAAAGGAGTGGTAACAATGTTGGGGCTGTACTCTAGGCCTCCCAACAGCAAGCGTGAGACAGTGGTGCAAATATGTAAACAGATTATGTAAAGATGTAGGAGCAGCAGGGTGGTGGTGATAGGAGATTTTAATTTTCCCAACATTGACTGGGATTCAGTTAGTGTTAGCGATCCAAATGGAGCATAATTTTTAAGTAGTATCCAGGAGGGGTTTTTAGATTAGATTAGACTTACAATGTGGAAACAGGCCCTTCGGCCCAACAAGTCCACACCGACCCGCAACCCACCCATACCCCTACATTTACCCCTTACCTAACACTACGGGCAATTTAGCTTGGCCAATTCACCTGACCCGCACATCTTTGTGACTGTGGGAGGAAACCGGAGCATCCAGAGGAAACCCACGCAGACACGGGGAGAACGTGCAAACTCCACACAGTCAGTCGCCTGAGTCGGGAATTGAACCCGGGTCTACAGGCGCTGTGAGGCAGCAGTGCTGACCACTGTGCCACCGTGTATATGAGCAGTCCAACTTGAGCAGGGGTCATACTGGACCTAGTGTTGGGGAATGAGCCTGGCCAGGTGGTTGAAGCTTCAGTAGGGGAATACTTGGGAATAGTGCTAAATTGGGGGAAGGCCATCTGTAGCAAAATTCAGCAAGAGCTGGGAAATATGGATCAGGAGCAATTGTTTGAAGGTAAATCTACATTTTGATATGTGGGAGGTTTTTAAAGAGAAGTTGATTAAAGCGCAGGGCAGATGTGTCCCTGTGAAAATGAGGGACAGAAATGACAAGATTAGGGAACCATGGAAGACAGGTGAATTTGTGAGGCTATCTAGGAGAAAAAACGAAGCATACATAAGATCGAGACTACTGAAAACAGACAAAGCTTTGGAAGAATATCTGGAAAGCAGGACCAATCTGAAATGAGGAATTAAGAGGGCTAAAAGCGATCATGAAATATCTTCATCAAACAAGGTTAAGGAACTTCTCAAAGCCTTTTATTCATAAATAAGGAGCAAGAGGGTAACCAGAGAAAGGGTTGGCCCACTGAAGGACAAAGGAGGAAAGTTATGCATGGAGTCAGAGAAAATTAATGCGATTCTTAATGAGTACTTTGCATCAGTATTCACCAAGGAAAGAGACATGACGGGTGTTGTTAATGTTGTCCACATGGTTATGAAGAGTAGCAGGGATGATCCAGGTAATTATAGAACAGTGAGTTTGACATCAGTGGTATGGAAGCTGCTGGAGCAGATACTGAGTGACAGGATCTATTTACATTTGGAAGAAAACAGGCTTATCAGTAATAAGCAACATGGTTTTGTGCAGGGAAGGTCATGTCTTACCAACTTAATAGAATTCTTTGAGGAAGTGACAGAGTTGATTGATGAGGGAAGGGCTGTAGATGTCATAGACATGGAATTCAGTAAGGTTCCTCTTGGTAGGCTGATTAAGAAAGTGAAGTCACTTGGAGTCTAGGGAGTACTAGCTAGATAAATAGAGAACTGGCTAGACAATAGGAGATGGAAAGTAGTAGTGGAAGAGAGTTCGTCAAAATGGAGAACTATGACCAATGGGGTTCCACATGGATCCATGTTGAGACCATTGTTGTTTGTGATATACATAAATAATCTGGAGGAAGGTATAGGTGGTCTGATGCGCACGTTTGCAGGTGATACTAAGATTTGTGGAGTAGCAGATAGTGAAGGGGACTGTCAGAAAATGCAGTAGAATATAGAGAGATTGGAGAGTTGGGCAGAGTCTGTCATTGTGATAGACACGTGAATGGCAGATTGCGTCCAATCCAAGCAAATGCAAGGTGATGCATTTTGGAAGATCCAATTCAAGAGTAAACTATACAGTGAATAGAAAAGTCCTGAGGAAAGTTGATGTACAGAGAGGTCTGGGTGTTCAGGTCCATTCTTCCCTAAAGGCGACAACACAGCTCGATAGAATGTTCAAGAAGGCATACGGCATGCTTTCCTTCATCAGACAGGGTATTGAGTATAAGAGTCAGCAGGTCATGTTACAGTTGTATAAGACTTTAGTTTGGCCACATTTGGAATACTGCATACAATTCTGGTTGCCACATTACCAAAAGGATGTGGATGCATTGGAGAGGGTGCAGAGGAGGTTCACCAGGATGTTGTCTGGTATGGAGGAGATTAGTTATGAACAGTGGTTGAGTAGATTAGGATTATTTTCATTGGAAAGAAGGAGGTTGAGGGGGGACCTGATTGAAGCCTAGAAAAACATGACAGGGTGGATAGTAAGAAGCTTTTTCCCAGAATGGGGGACTCAATTACTAGGGGTCATGAGTTCAAGATGAGAGGGGAAAGTTTAAGGGAGATATGCGTGGAAAGTTCTTTACGCAAAGTTGTCGGCAGAGATGGTACAAGCAGGCGCAATAGCGTCATTTAAGATGTACCTAGACAGACTCATGAATGGGCAGGGAGCAGAGGGATTCAGATCGTTAGAAAATAGGCAACAGGTTTAATAGAGGATCTGGATCGGCACAGGCTTGGAGGGCCTGTTCCTGTGCTGGAATTCTCTTTGTTCTTTGTTCATGTAATCCTGGCCAATAAAAAATGCTTATATTTTCATCTGTTTTTCTAAATATCTCAGTGACCTGTCATTGGAATTTTGTGGCCTACTCTCAAACTTTCACTACGATACTCACAACTGCCACCTGACTGACCACTGTTCATTCCTCATGCCTAGTGTTTACATTAGATTAGATTACTTACAGTGTGGAAACAGGCCCTTCGGCCCAACAAGTCCACACCGACCCGCCGAAGCGCAACCCACCCATATCCGTACATATACCCCTTACCTAACACTACGGGCAATTTAGCATGGCCAATTCACCTGACCCGCACATCTTTGGACTGTGGGAGGAAACCGGAGCACCCGGAGGAAACCCACGCAGACACGGGGAGAACGTGCAAACTCCACACAGTCAGTCGCCTAAGTCGGGAATTAAACCCGGGTCTCAGGCGCTGTGAGGCAGCAGTGCTAACCACTGTGCCACCGTGCCGCCCACAGTGTTTGAAGTGGTCTCTATTTCCATCTTACTGTCTTGTCTGGTGAATGATAACACTCAGGAATTGCTTCTGATTCAGTTTCTGAGTAAGCCTTTAAGTAGCTTAATTCAAAAAATTGTTACATTCTTGTTCAAGGTGAGCTAAATATATCAGCCTCATTCACTTTACATTCATCCATGTTCGAATATTAGATCCAATAACTGAATTCCCAAATGATCACCTTATTCATACTTTCCTCCTTGTGTAATCCTACAAGCCCAAATCCAGTCACAGCTCTGGCAGAAAGCAATCCAGGATGTTCATCTTGTAACATTTCAATTTCTTTCACATGAACTGGTTGTTCCACCATAGAATATGGACCACCCACTGGGTGGCACACAGCCATTTGGTCCATCAAGTCTCCAACCTCCTTCTGAAGAACATCCCATCCAGACCCTTCCTACCCTATCCCTGTAACCCTGCATTCCCCGTGCCTAATCCACCTAACCAGCACATATTTGAACTGTGGGAGGAAACTGGAGCACCCAGAGGAAACCCATGCAGACCCAGGGAAAACTTGTAGACTCCACACAGACAGTCACCCAGGGCTGCAATCAAACCCGGGACCCTGCCACTGTGAGACAGCAGCGTTGCCACTGACCCAGTCTTAGGAAGGTCAGTATTCTTTAACCTGCCACTCAATTTCTGAATATAAAATAAAATAAAATCCATTGGAATTTGTTTCACTACGGCATTTGGTCTGCTTTCTTTTATTGGTCAGAGTATTGGAGTACAGGAGTTGGGAGGTCATGTAGCGGCTGTACAGGTCATTGGTTAGGCCACTGTTGGAATATTGTGTGCAATTCTGGTCTCCTTCTTATCGGAAAGATGTTGTGAAAATTGAAAGGGTTCAGGAAAGATTTACAAGGATGTTGCCAGGGTTGGAGGATTTGAGCTATAGGGAGAGGCTGAACAGGCTGGGGCTGTTTTCCGTGGAGCATCGGACGCTGAGGGGTGACCTTAGAGGTTTACAAAATTATGAGGGGCATGGATAAGATAATTAGACAAAGTCTTTTCCCTGGGATGGGGGAGTCCAGAACTAGAGGGCATAGGTTTAGGGTGAGAAGGGAAAGATATAAAAGGGACCGAAGGGGCAACTTTTCCACCCAGAGGGTGGTGCGTGTATGGAATGAGCTGCCAGATGAAGTGGTGGAGGCTGGTCCAATTGCAACATTTAAAAGGAATTTGGATGGGTATATGAATAGGAAGGGTTTGGAGAGATATGAGCCAGGTGCTGGCAGGTGGGACTAGATTGGGTTGGGATATCTGGTTGACATGGACAGGTTGGACCAAAGGGTCTGTTTCCATGTTGTACATCTCTATGATTCTATCTATGACTCTACACCCACTACAACCTCTCCACCTACCCTGTACAATAAGATGGATTTGTCACCTTGTGTACCTCCAATTAATGTTTTCTCCTTCATGGACCCTTCTGGAACAGATAGTAGTCAAGCCAGTATCAGTGAACTGACTTGCTCCATTGTCTCTCAGTATCTTTCTTGGTTTACCTCACTGATTCAAAGTATACCTCTCCTTTTGAAATAAAGTACTTAGAACCTCCAGTTGTCTGATTCTCAATGTCAGTACTCAAAGAATTCTCATGACTATCCTTTCTTAGTACATTCTAAGTAAACATGTTCTCTTTGTATTACTCCTACAGTTTAAAATCAATTTCCTTTCCTGATGCACTTTTGACATTCCACTACTCTAATTGGTCTTCCATTTAATTTCCAGCTATAGGCATTGGCATGTCCAGACTAATTACAATGGGAAGCATGTTTTTGTTTCCTCCTTTCACATTTATTATTTTGACGTCCTTCTGTTTGTTCTCTAAAACTAGTGCCTCTTCCATCTGTAGGTTTTCTATTCTGCCAGTTTCTTTGTGGGTGGTCATGTGACCATCAGCCCATCTGGAATGTTCTGTATGAGATATCATCGCTAGCTGCCAGAACTACTGCAGCTCTAATCTTTGATACTTAAAACCTGACTGAGATCAGCAGCAAGTTTGCAGATGTGCTTTTTCTGAATTCTACACCGAACATAATTTCCCTTCGGTTCTCAGAACTTTTCTCTAGTTTTAGTAATCTAAATCACACATCCCACTGCATTTCTTTTCTCTTGTATACATACTCCCAATGTCTGATTAAGTTTCTATCTTGGAACCTTAAATTTTATTGAATAAGCTGCAGGGGTATGTGAATACGTATTGAGATTAATCTTATTGACAATTTTATGTTCTGCAGATTTGATCTTCTGACAGAGTTGTATATACAGTCATAGCTGTATCCACTAGAACACTTCATGTTACATTAAGGTCCAAATATCTTTGACAACTTCATCTGTCCATCTACTTTGCCAAATGAGTTACAATTCCTTCACTGGAATCAGAATCATCTTCTGAGCTATTGTCTCTTCCTTTCTTCCTTTTCTTTAAGCTTATCCTTCACTAAATTGTCTAATTTTCCCATTTATTGTAGTTCAAGTATTATTTCTTCTCTATTTCCATTTTAGGTTTGTAGCTCTGCCCTTTTCCATTACTCTGTTTTATTTTTTCTTCACTTTTCCTTTGGCTCTGTTTCTCTCTTTCCTCTAACTCAAGCCTTTTCATTTCTCTTTATCTGAGGTCAGTAAGTAGAGCGCCCAATATTGTGGGATTTGGTGATGTCAAGGGTAGGATTTTAGTCCAACGGGATTAGGAGTTGGGTGTCGGTTCTGACGAGGTTGAGTCAAGATTACCGTGAGGGAGTTGGTGTGCGGGTCTTGGGTCTGCAGGTTTGGTGAGGATTGAACCAGTGTAGGGCACTCAGGGCAGATGTGTGGGTTGTGGCCTTGAAAGGTGTTAGGCTCACAGTGGGAAGATGGGGAGTGGGGTGGGTGGGGAGGTGGGGGGGGGGGGGGGGGGGGGGGGGGGGGGGGGCGGGGGTGGGTCCGTGCTGATCAGGGCTATAGTTTAATAATTACCCATAAGTTAGAACTTCAATCCTGGGTAATGTTTAAGCTTAAGTCCGTCAGAACCCTCCGACATCTCCAACAAAAAGGACTTTTTTGGAGGGTTATATATGCCACTGAAGACAGCTCCAGCTTCCAAAGTCATTCCCATGGACTCAGCTGTGACGTGATTTCTGTGTTGTCCTAAAGGGCATCTCTGGTCTACAGTTCTATAACAGATATCATAAAATAGGAAAGTCTAAGCCATAACTGTATCTACATGATGATACTAAACTGGGTGGAAAGGTAAGATGTGGGGAGGATACAGGCTGCTCAGAGATGTGGATCCATGTTGTCATTTGGCAACAAGGTGGCACATGGAATATTGTGTAGGAAAATATGATATTATTCACTTTGGTCTCAAGAATAAAAAGGCAGATTTTCGTTTTCTTTTTTAAAATGTTGACCTTGTAGTGTTGATTTTTTTCAAGACCTATACCAGGAATGCAAAAAGTCAATAAGCTATTGTGATTGATTGGGGTTGAAGTCACATGTAAAAATATTTGATTTGCAAGAGATCATTTTGAAAGTTCTGTTGGTCACAAAAATCTTTAGTGAGTTTTGAGAAGATTTATAGCTCAGGTTGAGGTTCTGGATGTAGGTTTTTTTTGCTGAGCTGGAAGGTTCATTTTCAGACATTTCATCACCATCCTAGGTAACATCATCAGTGAACCTTCAGATGAAGCACTGGTGTTATGGCCCACTTCATATTCAAAAAGAACGGGTACCCAATGAACACAGTCCACCGATTTCTCAGCAACAAATCCAAACAAGCAGACAAAATATGCCCAGAAATCCTAGCCACTCTCCCCTACATCGAAGACATCTCAGAAATGACTACCAGATTACCCAGACCCTTTGGCATCATGGTAGCCCACAAAACCACCAACACTAAAGCAGCAGCTAATGAGCTTGAAAGGCCCTAAAGAGACAACAAGCAAAACTAATGTCATTTACAAACTACCTTGCAAGAACGGTAACAACACTACATTGGACAAACAGGAAGAAAATTAGCCACCAGGATGCATGAATATCAACTACTCACAAAAACACATGACCCACTCTCACTAGTATCCTTACATACAGATGAGGAAGGACACCATTTCAACTGGGACATCACATCCATCCTAGGACAAGCCAAACAGAAAAACGCTCAAGAATTCCTGGAAGCAAACTTCAATCGGAACTCTATCAACAAACGCATTGACTTGGATCCCATTTACCACCCACTGAGAAAATGACATCACCACATGAAATTACGTCCAACAGGAAATGACATCACCAACCCAAGGAAACCTAAACACAAATAGAAAGCGGACCATACCACCAGTGCTTTATCTGGAGGCTCACTGATGATGTTACCTGGTATGGTGATGAAATGCCTGAAAATGAATCTTCCAGCTCAGCGAGCAAACCTGCACCCAGAACAAAAAGGTTTAATGAGGAGGATGAAAAGTCATGGTGCATGAGATGCAAAGTGCATGGGATCCCATGCAAGGACTTCACAAAACACTACATAGAACAAACAGGAAGACAACTAACGATCCGCATCCATGAACTAGCCATGCAACGAAATGACCAGCTATCGTTAGTAGCCACACACTCAGATGACAAGCAACATGAGTTCGACTGGGACAACTTTACTATTATAGGACAAGCCAAACAGAGAACAGCCAGGGAATTCCTAGAGGCATGGCACTCATCCACAGATTCAATCAATAAGCACATCGACCTGGACCCTGCAGCGGACAGCGGGAACTGACAACCGGAAGCGGCAGATTCAAACCACTACAAATGCCGGAGGAAAGATCACAGAAGCGCTTCACATGAGGCTCCCGAACACTGAGGATGTCACCTAGACAGGGGACGAAACGTCTGCAACACAAATTCCCAGCTCGGCGAACAGAACCACAACATGTTGTGAGACCTGTCACTCACAGGATTGTTTTGTATAAGATCATTATACCTTATATGGACTGCCTGGCTGATGTTCTATAACTATAAAAAGAAGTCTCTTTATCAAGAACTTCACATCGCACTGGAACAGCTTGATGTTAATCCATATTTAACAACCTGCTATGGAACCTCCCCTCTCATTTTCACACTGAAACATCCAGCAACATTCTAAAACAATCAACATTTTAAATTAAACAACACTGTGAATTCTTTTAAAAACACAACAGTGGTCTATTTCATGGTATTAACAGATTCTTTTAAAAAATCCACAATTAAATTTGCATTTTGTGAAAAACTAATAACTAAAACTGACCAAACGTTCTTTGGGCCATAACACGTGTACCAAGTTTCATCCACATTCATCCATTCATTTTGGGTTCTGTTGTTAAGAAGTAGACTAAAGCAGGAATAAAAGCATTGGTTCCACCAGCCTCAAGTCTGGTAAAGCTCCAGTTAGACAGAAACCCCACATCATGAAAGCTGTCACTAAATTAAACATCAGCAGTTCGCCAGTACCAGCAGTGCCACAGGGAGATGTGGCCACTGTTGGTACTACAGTGCGAAAGCTGATTGTTCCCAGTTAGAGGCAGATGTTACTTGGGTGAAAGACTTTGTCTATTTATCCTATCTATGCCCCTCATGAGTTTATAAACCTCGATAAGGTCACCCCTCAGCCTCCGATGCTCCAGGAAAAACAGCTCTAGCCTAGTCATGGGTGGCACGGTGGCACAGTGGTTAGCACTGCTGCCTCACAGCGCCTGAGACCCGGGTTCAATTCCCGACTCAGGCGACTGACTGTGTGGAGTTTGCACGTTCTCCCCGTGTCTGCGTGGGTTTCCTCCGGGTGCTCCGGTTTCCTCCCACAGTCCAAAGATGTGCAGGTCAGGTGAATCGGCCATGCTAAATTGCCCGTAGTGTTAGGTAAGGGGTAAATGTAGGGGTATGGGTGGGTTGCGCTTCGGCAGGTCGGTGTGGACCTGTTGGGCTGAAGGGCCTGTTTCCACACTGTAAGTCTAATCTAATCTATTCAACCTCTCCCTACAGCTCAATCTTCCAACCCTGGCTATTTCGTCAAATGTCTGTCACTAGTTATCTACAACAATATCTTCTAACCTATTTTCCCACTGCACTTCCACAAAGGTCATCACTTAATTCTATCTCATTACATGGTAGTTTTGCTGGGGTGGTAGTGGGTACAGGGGAGGGGGGAAGTGGAGAGGATGTTGTTTCCTTCAAAGGAGAATCACCGCCACAGCACTAGTTATCACCAGCACCAGCAGAATTAGGCCCTTAAACTGAGACCTGAAACCATCAATTTGGCCCTGGGCAGAAAGGCTGCCAGCAAGCCATCCTGTTCTGGACCTGAATGGAGGGAGGTCACTGAGTGGCAGAATCCCACACTCTCTACCTGATCACCGACACCAACTTGTTGGGCTCATTAAATTCCACAAAGGATTTTAAGGTTGCATCAATTTAAGAACCTTACATTTTTCATTGCAGTAGCATTGCTAAAAACCTTGAAACATCTGTGTCCTGCTGGGGTTAGGAGGCTGAGGTGAATTAAATGGCCCCATGAGCTTTTGTAATTATCTAATGATCTGTAAAGGACAAGATGAAATCTTTAACCAGTCACACATTCACACTTGTGAGCACACACTGTCTTAGCCATAAGATAATTTCTACATGTACTGATGAAACCACAGAAATTAGTTGCGTGACTGTGCTTTTTTTTGTTAAAGAAATGGGTACTGCAACAAGCCCCAAACATATAACCATTCTTTCTCCAGACTGGAGGCAGTTTGTCCATGTAACAAAGGGACAATAGTAAATATAATGTTCAGAGAGCTCATGGGTTTCCTTGTCACTAAGATCGAGACTGGCCAAACAGCTCGCTCTGCTACATCCCGCCATTCCAATATCCCACATTGTAAAATGTCCTTGAATGCCCTTCCCTCGCTCGCCCGAACCTGCATCTTTTTCACAACTGGCTTGACGGTAGGAACCAGAAGGTAATAGTGGAAGGACGCTTGTCAGAATGGAAGCTTGTGACTGGTGGTCCCTGGTGCTGTGAGGCAGCAGTGCTAACCACTGATTCACCATGCCACCCCTGCCATAGATGTTTTGTACACATCCTTCACCATCTTTTGTCCTCACTGGGATGTATTTTAGTTGTGGAGATTTAAGTAGCTCCTTAAACAACTGCCACTACTCATCTACCAACTTATTCAGGGAAAACCTATCGTCATGCCAATGTAATTTTCTTTGTTTAATTCTAGAACACTACTGTGGGGACTCCACTTTCTCACCCCAAAGTGAATTTTGAATTCTATCATCCTGTGCTCAGTATTCCTCAGAGTATCCTTAGCCATGATGTGATCAATTAATCTCTCCTCATTATACAATACCACACCCAAAGTAACTTGCTCCCTGGTTGGTTCCACAACATACTGCTCCAAGAAACAATCTCTCATACATTCAATATACTCTGTCTCCAGGCTTCCTTTACCAATTTCATTCTTCCAATCTGTGTGCATGTTAATATCACCCATGATTATTGCCTTTCTTACAAGCCTCTAATATTTCCTGTGTCCCAAGCAGAACTACTGTTTGGGGATCTATAGATTACTCCTACCAAGTACTTCTTCCCTTTGCTATTTCTTATTTCTTCCCAGACTGATTCCACATCTTGATCTCCCGTGCATATGTCATTTCTCATTACAGCACTGATCCCTTCCTTCACCAGCGAAGCTAAACCACCTCCTTTTCCATTCAGTCTATTTTTCCAAATGCTGATTACCCTTGGATATTCAATGCCTGGGCCTGGTCTCCTTGTAACCATATCTCAGTAATCACTACCAAATCATACCCTTTTGTTTCTTTTTGCACCATTAATCCATCAGTTTTGCTTCGAATGCTTTGTGCATTTAGATGCAAAGCTTTCAAATTTGTTCTATTGGTAAATTTCTATAATTTTTTATAATTCCTTAGTACATAAAGATTTTCACCAGTTTTGTCCCTCACCTTTCATAGTCTGCCACATCACTAACCTGCACTCTTGCAACCTCTTTTAATTTGGGTTATCTAATTTCCCCTACATCTGAACTGCCAACCTACACCACCACTACCACCCCTCCCACTTCCCCACACCCCATTTATTTAGTTTGAAGCCCTGTCGACAGCCCTAGCTACACAGTTCACTTGGACTCTGGTCCCAGAACTGTTCAGATGAAGATTGTTGAATCGGAACAGGTCCCTTCTTCCCCAGTACTCGTGCCAATGTCCCATGAATTCAAACCCATTTCTCCCATACCAATCTTTGAGACTCGTATTGCCCTCACTCACAGGATTGTTTTGTATAAGGTCATTACTTAATTCTATCTCATTACATGGTAGTTTTGCTGGGGTGGTAGTGGGTGCAGGGGAGGTGGTGTGTGGGGGGGTCGGATGTTGTTTCCTTCAAAGGAGAATCACCTCCACAGCACTAGCTATCACGAGCACCAGCAGAATTAGGCCCTTAAACCGAGACCTGAAACCATCAATTTGGCCCTGGGCAGAAAGGCTGCCAGCAAGCCATCCTGTTCTGGACCTGAATGGAGGGAGGTCACTGAGTGGCAGAATCCCACACTCTCTACCTGATCACCGACCCCCAACTTGTTGGGCTCATTAAATTCCACAAAGGATTTTAAGGTTGCATCAATTTAAGAACCTTACATTGTTCATTGCAGTAGCATTGCTAAAAACCTTGAAACATCTGTGTTCTGCTGGGGTTAGGAGGCTGAGGTGAATTAAATGGCCCCATGAGCTTTTGTAATTATCTAATGATCTGTAAAGGACAAGATGAAATCTTTAACCAGTCTCACATTCACACTTGTGACACACACTGTCTTAGCCATAAGATAAGTTCTACACGTACTGATGAAACCACAGAAATTAGTTTAGTGACTGTGCTTTTTTTTGTTAAAGAAATGGGTACTGCAACAAGCCCCAAACATATAACCATTCTTTGTCCAGACTGTAGGCAGTTTGTCCATGTAACAAAGGGACAATAGTGACTATAATGTTCAGAGAGCTCATGGGTTTCCTTGTCACTAAAGCCCCATTCCTGCATTGTGAGCCTGATCCCCAGCCGACAGCATTGTACAATGAATCCAAGTTCCATGGGCATGGCAGAGACCTGCAGAACCTCCATAACTCTGCTTGTGATCGCCTGGATGGCATAGATCCACCAATGCTGTGTTCCAGTAACAGAAATTGCTGTATCTACATTCATTTTAAAACAGTTATGGAGGGGACAAAACTGGTTCAGAGGTTCAAGTTCTAAACTGGGGCAGGGTGAATTTTGATGGAATTAGACAGAAGCTTGCAGGGGGCAATTGAAATCATCTGTTTGCAGGAAAAGGGACCTCTGACAAGTGGGAGACCTTTAAAAGTGAGATAGTGAGAGTTCAAGGTCGATATGTTGCTGAGAGGGTGTCGGGCAAGGTTGACAGGAATAGGGAACCCTGCATGACAAGGGATACTGAGGTTTTGACCAGAAAAAAGGAGGAGACATGGATCAGGTATAGGCAGCTGGGATCAAGGGAATCCCCGGAGGTATACAAGGGAATACAGGAGTTTACTGAAGAAGGATAACAGGGAGGATGAAAGGGGCACGGGACAGGTTTGGCTTTGAGGATTAAAGTGAATCCTAAGAGGCATTTTGAAAATATGAAAGGAAAAAGAATAACCAGAGAGAGAATAGGACCCCTCAAGGATTAAAGTAGACAAGTATGTGTAGAGCCGCAGGAGTTGGAAAGGTCCTCAATAAATATTTCTTCGTGTTTACCATGGAGAAAGACATGGAAAGGACTTGGGAACTTGGGGAAGTTTGTGATGTTATCTTGGGGACAGTCCATATCACAGTCGAGGAGATGTTGGACGTATTAGAACGTATGAAGGTAGATGACTCTCTTGGTCCTGACCAGAGATATCCAAGAACACTACAAGAGGCGAGAGAAGGAATTGGGAGGATCCTGGATGATTTTTGTGCATCATCGTTAGCCATGGTTGAGGTCCTGAAAGACTGAAGAGTAGCAAATGTTGTGCCATTATTCAAGAAAGGCTGCAAAGAAAAGCTTGGTTACTATGGACCAGTGGACCTAACATCTGCGTTAGTTAAGTTACTTGATAAGATGCTGGGGGATAAGATATCCATCCCCTTGCAAAGGCAGGGTTTGATTTGGAGTAGTGAGTGAGAGATCATGCCTCACAAATTTCTTGGAGTTCTTTAATAAAGTGACCAGGAAGGTTTACGAGGGCAGAGCGGTAGGTGTAGTCTATATGGATTTCAGTAAGGCCACTGATAAGGTTCCACATGGTAGACCGCTCTGGAAGGTTAGATCGCATGGAATCCAGAGAACCTTGGCAAATTGGATGCACAATTGGCTTGATGGTAGGAACCAGAATGTAATAGTGGAAGGACGCTTATCAGACTGGAAGCTTGTGACTGGTGATCCCTGGTACTATGAGGCAGCAGTGCTAACCACTGAGCCACCATCCCACCCCTGCCATAAATGTTTTGTACACATCCTTCACCATCTTTTGTCCTCACTGGGATGTATTTTAGTTGTGGGGATTTAAGTAGCTCCTTAAACAACTGCCACTACTCATCTACCATCTTAACTGTTAGCCTTCTTGATAAACCTACTCAGGCCAAATCTGTCCTCATGCCGATGTAATTTTCTTGTTTAATTCTAGAGCACTACTGTGGGACTCCACTTTCTCACCCCAAAGTGAATTTTGAATTCTCTCATCCTGTGCTCAGTATTCCCCAGAGTATCCTTAGCCATGATGTGATCAATTAATCTCTCCTCATTATACAATACCAAATCCAAAGTAACTTGCTCCCTGGTTGGTTCCACAACACACTGCTCCAAGAAACAATCTCTCATACATTCAATATACTCTGTCTCCAGGCTTCCTTTACCAATTTCATTCTTCCAATCTGTGTGCATGTTAAAATCACCCATGATTATTGCCTTTCTTACAAGCCTCTAATATTTCCTGTGTCCCAAGCAGAACTACTGTTTGGGAATCTATAGATTACTCCTACCAAGTACTTCTTCCCTTTGCTATTTCTTATTTCTTCCCAGACTGATTCCACATCTTGATCTCCCGTGCTTATGTCATTTCTCATTACAGCACTGATCCCTTCCTTCACCAGCGAAGCTAAACCACCTCCTTTTCCATTCAGTCTATTTTTCCAAATGCTGATTACCCTTGGATATTCAATGCCTAGGCCTGGTCTCCTTGTAACCATATCTCAGTAATCACTAACAAATCATATCCTTTTGTTTCTTTTTGCACCATTAATTCATCAGTTTTGCTTCAAATGCTTTGTGCATTTAGATGCAAAGCTTTCAAATTTGTTCTATTGGTAAATTTCTATAATTTTTTATAATTCCTTAGTACATAAAGATTTACACCAGTTTTGTCCCTCACCTTTCATAGTCTGCCACATCACTAACCTGCACTCTTGCCACCTCTTTTAATTTGGGTTATCTAATTTCCCCTACAACTTAACCCCCAACCTACACCACCACTACCACCCCTCCCACTTCCCCACACCCCATTTATTTAGTTTGAAGCCCTGTCGACAGCCCTAGCTACGCAGTTCACTTGGACTCTGGTCCCAGAACTGTTCAGATGAAGATTGTCGAATCGGAACAGGTCCCTTCTTCCCCAGTACTCGTGCCAATGTCCCATGAATTCAAACCCATTTCTCCCATACCAATCTTTGAGACTCGTATTGCCCTCACTCACAGGATTGTTTTGTATAAGGTCATTACTTAATTCTATCTCATTACATGGTAGTTTTGCTGGGGTGGCAGTGGGTGCAGGGGAGATGGTGTATGGGGGGCGGATGTTGTTTCCTTCAAAGGAGAATCACCACCACAGCACTAGTTATCACCAGCACCAGCAGAATTAGGCCCTTAAACCGAGACCTGAAACCATCAATTTGGCCCTGGGCAGAAAGGCTGCCAGCAAGCCATCCTGTTCTGGACCTGAATGGAGGGAGGTCACTGAGTGACAGAATCCCACACTCTCTACCTGATCACCGACCCCCAACTTGTTGGGCTCATTAAATTCCACAAAGGATTTTAAGGTTGTATCAATTTAAGAACCTTACATTTTTCATTGCAGTAGCATTGCTAAAAACCTTGAAACATCTGTGTCCTGCTGGGGTTAGGAGGCTGAGGTAAATTATATGGCCACATGAGCTTTTGTAATTATCTTATGATCTGTAAAGGACAAGATGAAATCTTTAACCAGTCACACATTCACACTTGTGACACACACTGTCTTAGCCATAAGATAAGTTCTACACGTACTGATGAAACCACAGAAATTAGTTTAGTGACTGTGCTTTTTTTTGTTAAAGAAATGGGTACTGCAACAAGCCCCAAACATATAACCATTCTTTGTCCAGACTGTAGGCAGTTTGTCCATGTAACAAAGGGACAATAGTGACTATAATGTTCAGAGAGCTCATGGGTTTCCTTGTCACTAAAGCCCCATTCCTGCATTGTGAGCCTGATCCCCAGCCGACAGCATTGTACAATGAATCCAAGTTCCATGGGCATGGCAGAGACCTGCAGAACCTCCATAACTCTGCTTGTGATCGCCTGGATGGCATAGATCCACCAATGCTGTGTTCCAGTAAAGAAATAGCTGTAACTACATTCATTTTAAAACAGTAATGGAGGGGACAAAACTGGTTCAGAGGTTCAAGTTCTAAACTGGGGCAGGGTGAATTTTGATGGAATTAGACAGAAGCTTGCAGGGGGCAATTGAAATCATCTGTTTGCAGGAAAAGGGACCTCTGACAAGTGGGAGACCTTTAAAAGTGAGATAGTGAGAGTTCAAGGTCGATATGTTGCTGAGAGGGTGTCGGGCAAGGTTGACAGGAATAGGGAACCCTGCATGACAAGGGATACTGAGGCTTTGACCAGAAAAAAGGAGGAGACATGGATCAGGTATAGGCAGCTGGGATCAAGGGAATCCCCGGAGGTATACAGGGAATACAGGAGTTTACTGAAGAAGGATAACAGGAGGATGAAAGGAGCACGGGATAGTTTGGCTGGGAAGATTAAAGTGAATCCAAAGAGGCATTTTGAAAATATGAAAGGAAAAAGAATAACCAGAGAGAGAATAGGACCCCTCAAGGATTAAAGTGGACAAGTATGTGTAGAGCCGCAGGAGTTGGACAGGTCCTCAATAAATATTTCTTTGTGTTTACCATGGAGAAAGACATGGAAAGGACTTGGGAACTTGGGGAAGTTTGTGATGTTATCTTGGGGACAGTCCATATCACAGTCGAGGAGATGTTGGACGTATTAGAACGTATGAAGGTAGATGACTCTCTTGGTCCTGACCAGAGATATCCAAGAACACTACAAGAGGCGAGAGAAGGAATTGGGAGGATCCTGGATGATTTTTGTGCATCATCGTTAGCCATGGTTGAGGTCCTGAAAGACTGAAGAGTAGCAAATGTTGTGCCATTATTCAAGAAAGGCTGCAAAGAAAAGCTTGATTACTATGGACCAGTGGACCTAACATCTGCGTTAGTTAAGTTACTTGATAAGATGCTGGGGGATAAGATATCCATCCCCTTGCAAAGGCAGGGTTTGATTTGGAGTAGTGAGTGAGAGATCATGCCTCACAAATTTCTTGGAGTTCTTTAATAAAGTGACCAGGAAGGTTTACGAGGGCAGAGCGGTAGGTGTAGTCTATATGGATTTCAGTAAGGCCACTGATAAGGTTCCACATGGTAGACCGCTCTGGAAGGTTAGATCGCATGGAATCCAGAGAACCTTGGCAAATTGGATGCACAATTGGCTTGATGGTAGGAACCAGAATGTAATAGTGGAAGGACGCTTGTCAGACTGGAAGCTTATGACTGGTGATCCCTGGTACTGTGAGGCAGCAGTGCTAACCACTGAGCCACCATCCCACCCCTGCCATAAATGTTTTGTACACATCCTTCACCATCTTTTGTCCTCACTGGGATGTATTTTAGTTGTGGGGATTTAAGTAGCTCCTTAAACAACTGCCACTACTCATCTACCATCTTAACTGTTAGCCTTCTTGATAAACCTACTCAGGCCAAATCTGTCCTCATGCCGATGTAATTTTCTTGTTTAATTCTAGAGCACTACTGTGGGACTCCACTTTCTCACCCCAAAGTGAATTTTGAATTCTCTCATCCTGTGCTCAGTATTCCCCAGAGTATCCTTAGCCATGATGTGATCAATTAATCTCTCCTCATTATACAATACCACATCCAAAGTAACTTGCTCCCTGGTTGGTTCCACAACACACTGCTCCAAGAAACAATCTCTCATACATTCAATATACTCTGTCTCCAGGCTTCCTTTACCAATTTCATTCTTCCAATCTGTGTGCATGTTAAAATCACCCATGATTATTGCCTTTCTTACAAGCCTCTAATATTTCCTGTGTCCCAAGCAGAACTACTGTTTGGGAATCTATAGATTACTCCTACCAAGTACTTCTTCCCTTTGCTATTTCTTATTTCTTCCCAGACTGATTCCACATCTTGATCTCCCGTGCTTATGTCATTTCTCATTACAGCACTGATCCCTTCCTTCACCAGCGAAGCTAAACCACCTCCTTTTCCATTCAGTCTATTTTTCCAAATGCTGATTACCCTTGGATATTCAATGCCTAGGCCTGGTCTCCTTGTAACCATATCTCAGTAATCACTACCAAATCATATCCTTTTGTTTCTTTTTGCACCATTAATTCATCAGTTTTGCTTCAAATGCTTTGTGCATTTAGATGCAAAGCTTTCAAATTTGTTCTATTGGTAAATTTCTATAATTTTTTATAATTCCTTAGTACATAAAGATTTACACCAGTTTTGTCCCTCACCTTTCATAGTCTGCCACATCACTAACCTGCACTCTTGCCACCTCTTTTAATTTGGGTTATCTAATTTCCCCTACAACTGAACCCCCAACCTACACCACCACTACCACCCCTCCCACTTCCCCACACCCCATTTATTTAGTTTGAAGCCCTGTCGACAGCCCTAGCTACGCAGTTCACTTGGACTCTGGTCCCAGAACTGTTCAGATGAAGATTGTCGAATCGGAACAGGTCCCTTCTTCCCCAGTACTCGTGCCAATGTCCCATGAATTCAAACCCATTTCTCCCATACCAATCTTTGAGACTCGTATTGCCCTCACTCACAGGATTGTTTTGTATAAGGTCATTACTTAATTCTATCTCATTACATGGTAGTTTTGCTGGGGTGGCAGTGGGTGCAGGGGAGATGGTGTATGGGGGGCGGATGTTGTTTCCTTCAAAGGAGAATCACCACCACAGCACTAGTTATCACCAGCACCAGCAGAATTAGGCCCTTAAACCGAGACCTGAAACCATCAATTTGGCCCTGGGCAGAAAGGCTGCCAGCAAGCCATCCTGTTCTGGACCTCAATGGAGGGAGGTCACTGAGTGACAGAATCCCACACTCTCTACCTGATCACCGACCCCCAACTTGTTGGGCTCATTAAATTCCACAAAGGATTTTAAGGTTGTATCAATTTAAGAACCTTACATTTTTCATTGCAGTAGCATTGCTAAAAACCTTGAAACATCTGTGTCCTGCTGGGGTTAGGAGGCTGAGGTAAATTATATGGCCACATGAGCTTTTGTAATTATCTTATGATCTGTAAAGGACAAGATGAAATCTTTAACCAGTCACACATTCACACTTGTGACACACACTGTCTTAGCCATAAGATAAGTTCTACACGTACTGATGAAACCACAGAAATTAGTTTAGTGACTGTGCTTTTTTTTGTGAAAGAAATGGGTACTGCAACAAGCTCCAAACATATAACCATTCTTTGTCCAGACTGTAGGCAGTTTGTCCATGTAACAAAGGGACAATAGTAAATATAATGTTCAGAGAGCTCATGGGTTTCCTTGTCACTAAAGCCCCATTCCTGCATTGTGAGCCTGATCCCCAGCCGACAGCATTGTACAATGAATCCAAGTTCCATGGGCATGGCAGAGACCTGCAGAACCTCCATAACTCTGCTTGTGATCGCCTGGATGGCATAGATCCACCAATGCTGTGTTCCAGTAAATGAAATAGCTGTAACTACATTCATTTTAAAACAGTAATGGAGGGGACAAAACTGGTTCAGAGGTTCAAGTTCTAAACTGGGGCAGGGTGAATTTTGATGGAATTAGACAGAAGCTTGCAGGGGACAATTGAAATCATCTGTTTGCAGGAAAAATGACCTCTGACAAGTGGGAGACCTTTAAAAGTGAGATAGTGAGAGTTCAAGGTCGATATGTTGCTGAGAGGGTGTCGGGCAAGGTTGACAGGAATAGGGAACCCTGCATGACAAGGGATACTGAGGCTTTGACCAGAAAAAAGGAGGAGACATGGATCAGGTATAGGCAGCTGGGATCAAGGGAATCCCCGGAGGTATACAGGGAATACAGGAGTTTACTGAAGAAGGATAACAGGAGGATGAAAGGAGCACAGGATAGTCTTGGCTGGGAAGATTAGAGTGAATCCAAAGAGGCATTTTGAAAATATGAAAGGAAAAAGAATAACCAGAGAGAGGATAGGACCCCTCAAGGATTAAAGTGGACAAGTACGTGTAGAGCCGCAGGAGTTGGACAGGTCCTCAATAAATATTTCTTTGTGTTTACCATGGAGAAAGACATGGAAAGGACTTGGGAACTTGGGGAAGTTTGTGATGTTATCTTGGGGACAGTCCATATCACAGTCGAGGAGATGTTGGACGTATAAGAACGTATGAAGGTAGATGACTCTCTTGGTCCTGACCAGAGATATCCAAGAACACTACAAGAGGCGAGAGAAGGAATTGGGAGGATCCTGGATGATTTTTGTGCATCATCGTTAGCCATGGTTGAGGTCCTGAAAGACTGAGGAGTAGCAAATGTTGTGCCATTATTCAAGAAAGGCTGCAAAGAAAAGCTTGGGTACTATGGACCAATGGACCTAACATCTGCATTAGGTAAGTTACTTGATAAGATGCTGAGGGATAAGATATCCATCCACTTGCAAAGGCAGGGTTTGATTTGGAGTAGTGAGTGAGAGATCATTCCTCACAAATTTCTTGGAGTTCTTTGATAAAGTGACCAGGAAGGTTTACGAGGGCAGAGCGATGGGTGTAGTCTATATGGATTTCAGTAAGGCCACTGATAAGGTTCCACATAGTAGACTGCTCTGGAAGGTTAGATCGCATGGAATCCAGAGAACCTTGGCAAATTGGATGCACAATTGGCTTGATGGTTGGAAGCAGACGGTAATAGTGGAAGGACACTTGTCAGACTGGAAGCTTGTGACTGGTGGTCCCTGGTACTGTGAGGCAGCAGTGCTAACCACTGAGCCACCATCCCACCCCTGCCATAAATGTTTTTGTACACACCCTTCACCATCTTTTGTCCTCACTGGGATGTATTTTAGTTGTTGGCATTTAAGTAGCTCCTTAAACAACTGCCACTACTCATCTACCATCTTAACTGTTAGCCTTCTTGATAAACCTACTCAGTCCAAATCTGTCCTCATGCCTATGTAATTTTCTTGTTTAATTCTAGAGCACTACTGTGGGGACTACACCTTCTCCCCCCCAAGTGAATTTTGAATTCTCTCATCCTGTGCTCAGTATTCCTCAGAGTATCCTTAGCCATGATGTGATCAATTAATCTCTCCTCATTATACAATACCACAGAAACAATCTCTCATACCTTCAGTATACTCTGTCTCCAGGCTTCCTTTACCAATTTCATTCTTCCAATCTGTGTGCATGTTAAAATCACCCATGATTCTTGCTGTACTTTTCTTACAAGCCTCTAATATTTCCTGTGTCCCACAGCAGAACTACTGTTTGGGAATCTATAGATTATTCCTACCAAGGACTTCCTCCCTTTGCTATTTCTTATTTCGACCCACATCTTTGATTCTACATCTTGATCTCCCGTGCATATGTCATTTCTCATTACAGCACTGATCCCTTCCTTCACCAGTGAAGCTAAATCACCTCCTTTTCCATTCAGTCTATTTTTCCGAGGCCTGGTCTCCTTGTAACCATATCTCAGTAATCGCTACCAAATCATCCCCTTTTGTTTTTTTTGCAGCTTTAACTCATTAGTTTTGTTTCAAATTAGTTCTACTGGTAAATTTCTGTACTTTTTTATAATTCCTTAGTACGTGAAGATTTTCACCTGTTCTGTCCCTCACCTTTCATAGTCTGCCACATCACTAACCTGCACTCTCACCTCCTCTTTGGGTAGTACTTGGTAGGAGTAATCTATAGATCCCCAAACAACAGTTCTGCAGTGGGACACAGGAAATATTAGAGCCTTGTAAGAAAGGTACAGCAATAATTTGTGTTATCTAATTTTCCCTACAACTGAGTCCCCAACCTACACCACCACAACCACCCCTCCCACTTCCCAAACACCACCCAATTAGTTTCAAGGCCTGTCGACAGCCCTAGTTACGCAGTTCACTTGGACTCTGGTCCAGCACGTTTCAGATGAAGACCATCCAATCGGAACAGGTCCCTTCTTCCCCAGTACCCGAGCCAATGTCCCATGAATTCAAACCCATTTCTCCCATACCAATCTTTGAGCCTCGTATTGCCCTGTTTGATCTTATTGACCCTGTGCCAATTACCTTGTGGCTCAGGTAGTAATCCAGAGATTATTACCTTTTTAGTTCTGCTTTTAAATTTAGCTCCTAGCTTTTCTTACTACCTTAATTTTATCTACGCCATTGGTACCTACGTGGACCATGACAAATGTTCCATATGCCAATGCAAACAACCTCTCTGTTTCTATATTATCTATTTCTTTCAGAGCAGTCTACTATGTGGAACCTTATCAGTGGCCTGACTGAAAACCATATAAAGTACACTTACCGCTTTCTGTTCGACTCACTGGTTAGCTTTCTGGTGGTTAACAGTCAGGCACCATGTACCATTGGGTTTCTTAACCAGTTACACCAGACTGTTTGAGGAGCTATGCATTTTAACAAGAACCCCTTGCTGTTTTAATTGGGCAATGACGGGTAAAATGACAGCAATAGATCCAGAACAAACAAAATATTGTTTGGTACATGGTGGGGTGACACCGGTGTATGTTACTGGTGCCATCTTTATCGGCCATAGTGATGCTTAATCTTTTGCCCAAATGGTCTCATCATTCCACTTGGGTAAGGTGCCTTATGGACCAGGTAACTTGACCATTTTCAAAATGCTTCAACCGGTCTATCTGGGTCAAGACACCTGTGCCCAGTAAGGCTTGTCTGATGGAACCCTCCCACACTGAGGTGATTATTTCACAGGGGCCCAGCCAGATCAGAAGGGGTTCTGTTTTCTCAGTCTTGAGGTCTTTGCCCCCAGTCCCCAAATCAGTCCTATTCCCTTCCTGTTGGGGTAGGCCATGGCCATCAAACAAAGACAGACAAGTTAACTCGAGGGCACCTGAGTCAAGGAGATAGTCAATTTCCTGGGTGCGGGGGCGGTGCTGAGTTAGTTTTTTTTGTAAGATCAACGAGTTGCTTCAACTGAGACTCCGAGTCCCCTTTAAGTTATTCAAGTAGAGTCATGTGTTCCATCAGGACAAGTTTATTCCATCCAGGAGTCATTTTAGGTGGGTTGGGGTTCTGTTTTCCTCCTGGATCCTTTTCCCTTTATCTGCCATTTTGGTCCAAATGTTGTTGCTTTCCATAACTGTGGTATTTTCCAGGTGGTTTCTCGGTGTCAGTTGGGACAACACTATGCCTGACTCTGAGTTTCCATTCCATGTACAGTTCCAGCTTTCTTCCTTCTCCAATCAGGTCTCTGAGGGAGATGCTGCCCTGCTCCCAATCGCAGCAATGTCACTTCAACATTGCCACAAGCTCGGATTTAAGGCCGGCCACAAAGGCTGGTTTTAATGGGGTGAGTGTCTGCTATTCTATATCGTCTGCCCCATCATCAAAACCAAGCGCTGAGTGTTCCATCCAAATATTGAGAAAATGCTCCGCAAAGTCCCTAACGTTTTCAGTGCCTCGCTGTTGGCAGGCAGTTATTTTGTTTCAATCTGTCTCAGAAACTAATTGGGTGGTGTTTGGGAAATGGAAGGGGTGGTTGTGGTGGTGTAGGTTGGGGACTCAGTTGTAGGGGAAATTAGATAACACAAATTATTGCTGTACCTTTCTGACAAACCTCTCATATTTCCTGTGTCCCACTGCAGAACTATTGTTTGGGGATCTATAGATTACTCCTACCAAGTACTACCCAAAGAGGAGGTGAGAGTGCAGGTTAGTGATGTGGCAGACTATGAAAGGTGAGGGACAGAACAGGTGAAAATCTTCACGTACTAAGGAATTATAAAAAAGTACAGAAATTTACCAGTAGAACTAATTTGAAACAAAACTAATGAGTTAAAGCTGCAAAAAAAAACGCAAAAGGGGATGATTTGGTAGCGATTACTGAGATATGGTTACAAGGAGACCAGGCCTCAGAAAAATAGACTGAATGGAAAAGGAGGTGATTTAGCTTCACTGGTGATGGAAGGGATCAGTGCTGTAATAAGAAATGACATATGCACGGGAGATCAAGATGTGGAATCAGAGATGTGGGTCGAAATAGGAAAAATCAAAGGGAAGAAGTACTTGGTAGGAGTAATCTATAGATTCCCAAACAGTAGTTCTGCTTGGGACACAGGAAATATTAGAGGCTTGTAAGAAAAGTACAGCAATAATCATGGGTGATTTTAACATGCACACAGATTGGAAGAATGAAATTGGTAAAGGAAGCCTGGAGACAGAGTATATTGAATGTATGAGAGATTGTTTATTGGAGCAGTATGTTGTGGAATCAACCAGGGAGCAAGTTACTTTGGATGTGGTATTGTATAATGAGGAGAGATTAATTGATCACATCATGGCTAAGGATACTCTGGGGAATACTGAGCACAGGATGAGAGAATTCAAAATTCACTTTGGGGTGAGAAAGTGGAGTCCCACAGTTGTGTTCTAGAATTAAACAAAGAAAATTACATCGGCATGAGGACAGATTTGGCCTGAGTAGGTTTATCAAGAAGGTAAGATGGTAGATGAGTAGTGGCAGTTGTTTAAGGAGCTACTTAAATCCCCACAACTAAAATAAATCCCAGTGAGGACAAAAGATGGTGAAGGATGGATACAAAACATCTATGGCAGGGGTGGGATGGTGGCTCAGTGGTTAGCACTGCTGCCTCACAGTACCAGGGACCACCAGTCACAAGCTTCCAGTCTGACAAGCGTCCTTCCACTATTACCGTCTGCTTCCTACCATCAAGCCAATTGTGCATCCAATTTGCCAAGGTCCTCTGGATTCCATGCAATCTAACCTTCCAGAGCAGTCTACTATGTGGAACCTTATCAGTGGCCTTACTGAAATCCATATAGACTACACCTACTGCTCTGCCCTCGTAAACCTTCCTGGTCACTTTATTAAAGAACTCCAAGAAATTTGTGAGGCATGATCTCTCACTCACTACTCCAAATCAAACCCTGTCTTTGCAAGGGGATGGATATCTTATCCCTCAGCATTTTATCAAGTAACTTACCTCACGCAGATGTTAGGTCCATTGGTCCATAGTACCCAAGCTTTTCTTTGCAGCCTTTCTTGAATAATGGCACAACATTTGCTACTCTTCAGTCTTTCAGGACCTCACCCTTGGCTAACAATGATGCACAAAAATCATTCAGGATCCTTCCAATTCCTTCTCTCGCCTCTTGTAGTGTTCTTGGATATCTCTGGTCAGGACCAAGAGACGCATCCACCTTCATACGTTCTAATACATCCAACACCTTGGATTGTCCCAAGATATCATCACGACCTTCCCTAAGTTCCCAAGTCTTTTTCATGTCTTTCTCCTTGGTAAACACAGAAATATTTATTGAGGACCTTGCCCAACTCCTGCGGCTCTACACATACGTGTCCACTTTAATCCTTGAGGGGTCCTATTCTCGCTCTGGTTATTCTTTTTCCTTTCATATTTCCAAAGTGCCTCTTTGGATTCATTCTAAATTCCCAGCCAAGACTATCCTGTGCCCCTTCCGTCCTCCTGTTATCCTTCTTCAGTAAACTCCTGTATTCCCTGTATACCTCCGGGGATTCCCTTGATCCCAGCTGCCTATACCTGATCCATGTCACCTCCTTTTTTCTGGTCAAAGCCTCAGTATCCCTTGTCATGCAGGGTTCACTATTCCTGTCAATTTGCTCGACACCCTCTCAGCAACATATCGACCTTGAACTCTCACTATCTCACTTTTAAAGGTTTCCCACTTGTCAGAGGTCCCTTTCCTGCAAACAGATGACTTCAATTGCTCCCTGCAAGCTTCTGTCTAATTCCATCAAAATTCACCCTGCCCCAGTTTAGAACTTGAACCTCTGGACCAGTTTTGTCCCTTCCATTACTGTTTTAAAATGAATGTAGTTACAGCTATTTCTGTTACTGGAACACAGCATTGGTGGATCTGTGCCATCCAAGAGGTCACAAGCAGAGTTATGGAGGTTCTGCAGGTCTCTGCCATTTTTCATGAAGACTAGGCCCATGGAACTTGGATTCATTGTACAATGCTGTCGGCTGGGGATCAGGCTCACAATGCAGGAATGGAGCTGAATGAGGAAGACAGAGTTTTCAGCACTTTGTGACCAGATTAACTATGTGCTGAGTAGACTGCTTAGCCAATTACTGTCCAATTACTGGCAATTATGTGGAATTTACATTTTGTAATAAACCATTGTTTGGCTATTAATTCAGTACTAAAAACTGGATTCTGGGTTCCTGATGTCCGAGGTTACAGGAGAGAGTAATTAATGTGTGTCTGGTTTAATTATTGTACAATAACTTTAAAAGCATGAATTGTGTGACTTTGTTCTTTTAATAACTGGAGCTTTGGATTTCTGCTATTTTTATAAAAACAAAGTTATACAGTCTCTACTGAGATTCTCATAAAAGAGAAATTGCTGGCCCCAAAACAGAGGACCATTAACAGCTAAAGGGAGAACCCAGAGGAGAGGCTGAGTGGTCAGAATAGAGCCACAGGAGCAGGGAGTTGATTGAATGGAAAAGGTCAACTTGAAAATGGCACGACAGTAAAAAGAACAGAAGTTAGAAAAAGATGCAGGTTCGGGCGAGTGAGGGAAGGGCATTCAAGGACATTTTACAATGTGGGATATTGGAAGGGCGGGATGTAGCAGAGTGAGCTGTTTGGCCAGTCTCGATCTTAGTGACAAGGAAACCCATGAGCTCTCTGAACATTATATTTACTATTGTTCCTTTGTTACATGGACAAACTGCCTACAGTCTGGAGAAAGAATGGTTATATGTTTGGGGCTTGTTGCAGTACCCATTTCTTTAACAAAAAAAAAGCACAGTCACGCAACTAATTTCTGTGGTTTCATCAGTATGTGTAGAAATTATCTTATGGCTAAGACAGTGTGTGCTCACAAGTGTGAATGTGTGACTGGTTAAAGATTTCATCTTGTCCTTTACAGATCATTAGATAATGACAAAAGCTCATGTGGCCATTTAATTCACCTCAGCCTCCTAACCCCAGCAGGACACAGATGTTTCAAGGTTTTTAGCAATGCTTCTGCAGTGTAAAATGTAAGTTCTTAAATTGATGCAACCTTAAAATCCTTTGTGGAATTTAATGAGCCCAACAAGTTGGAGGTCGGTGATCAGGTAGAGAGTGTGGGATTCTGCCACTCAGTGACCTCCTCCATTGAGGTCCAGAACAGGATGGCTTGCTGGCAGCCTTTCTGCCCAGGGCCAAATTGATGGTTTCAGGTCTCGGTTTAAGGGCCTAATTCTGCTGGTGCTGGTGATAACTAGTGCTGTGGTGGTGATTCTCCTTTGAAGGAAACAGCATCCCTCCACTTCCCCCCTCCCCTGCACCCACTACCACCCAGCAAAACTACCATGTAATGAGATAGAATTAAGTAATGACCTCATACAAAACAATCCTGTCAGTGACAGGTCTCACAACATGATAGAATTGCACATTCAGTCTGAGAGTGAATGGAGGTCTGAAACCAATGGTTTAAATGTAAATAATTACAAAGAGTATGAATACTCAATTTGTGAAAGTGCAGTGGGAAAATAGGTTAGAAGATATTGTTCTAGATAACTAGTGACAGACATTTGAGGAAATAACCAGGGTTGGAAGATTGAGCTGTCGGGAGAGGTTGAATAGGCTAGAGCTGTTTCCCCTGGAACATCGAAGGCTGAGGGGTGACCTTATCGAGGTTTATAAACTCATGAGGGGCATGGATAGGATAAATAGACAAAGTCTTTTCCCTGTTGTGGGGGAGTCCAGAACTAGAGGGCATAGGTTTATGATGAAAATGGAAAGATATAAAAGAGACTAAAGGGGCAACATTTTCACCGGGAGGGTGGTGCATGTGTGGAATAAGCTGCCAGAGGAAGTGGTGGAGGCTAGTACAATTGCAACATTTAAAAGGCATCTGGATGCATGTATGAATAGAAAGGGTTTGGATGGATATGGGCCGAGTGCTGGCAAGTGTGATTAGATTGTGTTGGGATATGTGGTCAGCATGGACGAGTCGGACCGAAGGGTCTATTCCCATGCTGTACATCTCTCTGACTCTATGCTGTAAAACATACTCCATTGAGAAAGAAAGATGTACCATCTTTGGTGAACTCGGGATGTAAGGATTGCATCCAACTGAAAGTAAAGACCTATAATGCCACAAAGATTAGTGATACTCTGAGTAAAGAGAACATTTTAGAAACCAGATAATATGACTTTTGAAAAGGGGTGTAAAAGAGTTAGAAAATTGCAACAAAAAAACATAAAAATGGATAGTGAAAGCTTTGACAAATATGTATAATGGGAAAGTGTAGCTAAAGTGAGCACTTGTGTCTTGAGTTGAGATTGATAAATTCATAATGGGAAACAAAGTAATGTCAGAGAATGAAACGGTATTTTCGATGTATTTTCACAATATAACATGGAAAAGTCAAGAGGGAGAGAGAAACTCAAAACAATCAAGATCACCCAGGCTAATGCAATGAGAAACCTCGTTCCCTGTTCATGGGCGTTCTCTGCCTAATCAAGGAAACAGGCATCAGGATACTGGTTTCAGCTGGAAGGATTTCCCCTCCTCTTATTCCTTAGCCCCTCCCTCAACTTGCTCTTCTGCCTGGCCCCTATTCCCACTGCCAATAACTCCACTCCTTGCAACTTTCACCCAAGTAACATTTGCCTCTAACTGGGAACAATCAGCTCTCGCACTGTGTAGTACCAACAGTGGCCATATCTCCCTGTGGCACTGCTGGTACTGGCGAACTGCTGATGTTTAATTTAGTGACAGCTTTCATGATATGGGGTTTCTGTCTAACTGGAGCTTTATCAGACTTGAGGCTGGTGGAACCAATGCTTTTATTCCTGCTTTAGTCTACTTCTTAACAACATAACCCAAAATGAATGGATGAATGTTGATGGAACTTGGTGAATGTGTTATGGCCAAAGAACGTTTGGTCAGTTTTAGTAATTGTTTTTCACTAATATGCCAATAATTGTGGATTTTAAAAAGAATCTATTAATATCATGAAATAGACCAATGTTGTGTTTTTAAAGAATTTACAGTGTTGTTCAATTTAAAATGTTGATTGTTTTAGAATGTTGCTGCATGTTTCAGTGTGAAAATGAGAGGGGAGGTTTCATAGCAGGTTGTTAAATATGGATTAACATCAAGCTGTTCCAGTGCGATGTGAAGTTCTTGATAAAGAGACTTCTTTTTATAGTTATAGAACATCAGCCAGGCAGTCAAAAGCCTCGATGAAGAGATCCATCTCTCTAATATATTGACACTGTTGATGAGCTCACACAGTATGATCAGTGTATGTGTTCTGAGTGCTGTCTTCACTTGATACATGCTGTACCTGATTTCTAACATTTTGTGATTCAGGTAAAGATGCCTAGGTTTCTCTGTACCACACATTCTCCCCATCAAATATTATTATGCAAATAGCAACCTCATATTTTCCATAATATGCTCTATTTGCCCAATGTAGCCCATTCACTTAATGTCTTTGTCGACTCTTTGTATCCTCATCACAACTGAACCTCAACTTTCCAATCGATCTTTGTATCATTTGCAAATCTGGTTACAATACAGGAGCTGCCTTCCTCAAATTCAGCAATTTAGTCGCTTGAGGCTTCAGCAGTAATTTCTGCAGGGCTACATTAGTTACAATTTGCCAAGCTGAAGACGAGCAGTTTATCCCAATTTATCTGTTACAGGTCAGCTAACTAATCTTCTATTCTTCCGAATACATCTTCCTGAAACTTCAGAGCCCTTACCTTGTACAGGAACCAATTTGTGAAATGTCCTTATTAAATGCCTTTTGGAAATCCATATACACCACATTTAGTGGTATTCCTTTATCTTTCCTGCTTGATATATCCTCAACAAAGGACTCTACATTTTTGCTTGGTAGTATGGAATTTAAATGTTAGTAAATGGAGACAAAAGATTGAAATGCTTCAACTTGCACACCTCAGAAGGGGGATGCAAGAATCAGGCTTGAATAAAGGGACAGCATTTTATGCAGCATGTGAACAAAATGCTGATTGGTTAGGTCAGCATTGGCATGATGATGCCACAAGAGCAGTTATCTGTCAATCTTAATTCTCAGTCCTGGCAGAGAGATTCTATTGGGTCAGGGTGTTACCTCAGGGATATTGCAGTGATTGCCTGTCACTGTGAAAAAGGTGCAATGCATCCACAAATTCCTTTGGTTTTCCCTCCAACTTCGATGTAAGACATAGACCAGCTTTCATGCAAAATAAGATAGAACCGATTGGTAGCAGGATTACTGATCAACATCATGGTCTCCACCATATTCGGGTTGGGGTGCACCAAATTCTTTGGATTTAATCCATTTGTGCCACTATATTGCCTCTTCAGACAATTATATGACAGACAATACTCACTTAGAAGTGGTTTGTCAGCATAATTAAATACCACTAAACATGTGATAAGTCTCTCTGAATATGTTCTCCAGTGAGGCTCAGTGCAAGCTCAAAGAACAGCATGGCATTTTCCACTTGGGGCTCCTGCAGTCTTCAGGAATCATGATTGAGTTTGATAATTTTAGAAGCTGAGCCCTTCCTTCCGTGTCTTTGATCATACCATGGGTTGCTTTTAGCCAATTTCGCCCACTCAGTCTCCAGTCTCCATTATCATCTCTCCAGACTTTCTTCTTCCCTGGCTTACTTTCAACCATCTTTTTGCTGACTTCCCTTCCTCTCCTCCCTCCTTCTCTTTCACCCTCTCTCTCTCTCTCCCGCTCTGCCTCCCCTCTTTATCTCTCTTGACCTATCTGCTCACTATCCACGCCCCACCACATCGTCCATCATCAATATAAAGACCATTTTCCCTAAATGCCATCAGTTCTGAAGAAGAGTCACTGGATTTGAGATGTTAATTCTGTTTTCTCTCAGAAATATTGCCAGACCTGCTGAGTTCCTCCAATGATTTCTGTTTTAAAAAATTACTCTCTGTTTCCAATCCACATTACTGCTAGCCCTCTTATTCCAGGTGTTATAATTTTGCTCAAGTCTGTTGTGCAGCACAAACACCTTTTGGAAGTTCATGTGTAGGTCATCAACAACCTGCCCTTCATCAACCTGCTGTTATTCTCTTCAAATTCCAGTGAGTTAGTTAAATACAACTTTCCAATAAGAAATCCATTCTAGTTTAGTTAACCCACACTTGTTCCTGTGACTGTTCATTCTGTCCCAAACTATGGTATTAGAATATTCAGAATCTCAACCTGACCTACAAATCTTCTCAAAACTCACTAATTTGGATAGGTACATGGATGGGAAGGTTTTCGAGGATATGGATCAAATGTGGGCAATTGGAACTAGCTGAGTGGGCACCATGGTCAGCATGGATCAGGATGGGCCGAAGGGCCTGTTTCATGCTTATTTCTCGATTATTCTATTGCTCTATAATATTTAAGCTACTGACATTAAACTGGTCTGTAACTGCTAGGCTTATCCTTACATCATTTTGTTTAAACAAAGGCATAATGTTTGCAATTCTCTGTCCTTTGACGACATACTTGAGTCCAAGGAAGACAGAAACATTTTGGATAATATCTCTGCAATTTCTACTGTCACCTCCTTCAATATCCTTGCTTGTATTTCATCTGATCTTGGTGCCTTATCAGTGTTAATGCAGACACTCTATCCAATATCCCGCTCCTCCGCCCTTGAGCCCGCTCCTCCAACCGCACCAAGACAGAACCCCACTGGTTCTCACCTACCACCCCACCAACCTCCGCATACAACGTATCATCCGCCGCCATTTCCGCCACCTCCAAACGGACCCCAACACCAAGGATATATTTCCCTCCCCTCCCCTATCAGCGTTCCGCAAGGACCACTCCCTTCGTGACTCCCTCGTCAGATCCACACCCCCACCAACCCAACCTCCACCCCCGGCACCTTCCCCTGCAACCGCAGGAAATGTAAAAACTTGCGCCCACACCTCCACACTCACTTCCCTCCAAGGCCCCAAGGGATCCTTTCATATCCGCCACAAGTTCACCTGTACCTCCACACACATCATCTATTGCATCCGCTGCACCCGATGTGGCCTCCTCTATATGGGGAGACAGGCCGCTTACTTGCGGAACACTTCAGAGAACACCTCTGGGCCGCCCGGACCAACCAACCCAACCACCCCGTGGCTCAACACTTTAACTCTCCCTCCCACTCCACCGAGGACATGCAGGTCCTTGGACTCCTCCACCGGCAGAACATAACAACACGACGGCTGGAGGAGGAGCACCTCATCTTCCGCCTGGGGACCCTCCAACCACAAGGTATGAATTCAGATTTCTCCAGTTTCCTCATTTTCCCTCCCCCACCTTGTCTCAGTCGGTTCCCTCAACTCAGCACCGCCCTCCTAACCTGCAATCTCCTTACTGACCTCTCCGCCCCCACACCACTCCGGCCTATCACCCTCACCTTTACCTCCTTCCACCTATCCCACCTCCATCGCCCCTCCCCCAAGTCCCTCCTCCTACCTTTTATCTTAGCCTGCTTGGCTACTCTCTCTCATTCCTGATGAAGGGCTTATGCTCGAAACGTCGAATTCCCTATTCCTGAGATGCTGCCTACCTGCTGTGCTTTAACCAGCAACACATTTTCAGCTGTGATCTCCAGCATCTGCAGACCTCATTTTTTACTGACGACTGGGCAGTTTGCTGTGAACAATGGTCTGTTTAAGGTAGGAGGTTACTTACAGGCGGGAGGTGGAGGCGTAGGTAAGATCTTGGCGAGGTGCTCATCCTCATCGATAGTGGGTTCATGTCACACTACAGGTGACCCCACTACACTATACATTCTCTCACACATACTCACACACAAGCACATATACACACACACTCTTACACACAATCACACTCACATACTCTCGCAAACCCTCTCTCATACACACATGCTTTCTCTCAGACACGCACTCAACCCCCCGCCCAGTCTCATATTCACGCTCACAACCTCTCACAAGCATGTGCTCCATTACACTTAGGAACACACTCTAACAAGCGCATGCACACACACATACACATTCTCTCTGTCTGTCTCTCCCTCTCTCTCTCTCTCTCTCTCTCGCGCGCGCGTCACACACACACACACACACACACACACACACACACACACACACACACACACACACACACACACACCTCTGAGGTGAATTTGCATTTGCAGATTTGTATTTGCAGGTACATTCTATTTTGTACAAAAACTCACAATCTGTAGGCAGTCCGTGTGGCATTTTATAAATTCCTACTTTGGAAATATAACCAGTCTGATTCAAGATTGAAATACATACAGACTCTAACCTCACGCCTTTAATGCATTGTCTGAGTTGTAATGCCACCTTTTTTTATAAAAATTTATCTTTTTTTATAAAAACGGTTTTTTTTTATGAAATGTTATCTCACGATTGTGACTTGAAAGAAGTTCTGGGATTTACATATTAATGAATAGAAACCAGCAAACCATTCGAGGTGATTAAAGATTTAACAGCAAGCTAGGTTTGTTCAATTCATCGCATCACTTATAAGTCACTGTGATTGTTTACAATAAATTCTATGTCCTATGATCCTGCCCCCTAGCTACCTGACAAAGGAACTGCACTCCAAAAGTTTGTACTTCCAAATAAACCTGTTGGAATACAACCTGATATTGTGTGATTTTTTTTTAACATTGTCCACCTCAGTCCACCACTGGCACCTCCACATCATATTTAATACAGGAAACGTAGGATCCGTAGTTGTCTTTATAAGGTAACATACAGAAACCAGAAAAATCATACAATCCAACCGTGTAATGTTCCTCAGTCCCCTCTTCTAGCCTGAGCAACTACTCCCTTTCCTTTCTCCGATCGACCCTAAGAACATAAGATTTAAGTCCCAGAATCCCTACAGTTGGAAAACAGGCTCTTTGGTCCCACAATTCCATACTGATCCTCTGAAGAGTAACCCACCCAGACCCATTCCCATTCCCATTCCCCTCCCTATTATCCTATATTTACCCCTGACCAATGCACCTAGCCTACACATCCCCAAAAACTATGGGCAGTTTAGCAAGGCCATTTCACCTAACACGTACATCTTTTGATTGTGGGAGGAAACCTGAGAACCAGAAAAAACCCACAAAGACACTGGGAGAATGTGCAAACTACACAGACAGTTGCCCAAAGCTGGAATTGAACCCTGGTCCGCAGAGCTGTGAGACAGCAGTGCTAACCACAGAGTCATTGTGTCAAGCTGCTACAATACAAAAACATCAGCTCCTTATTTCTCAAATTGCTGGAGAACAATTAGGCCATTTGGCCCATTGGGTCTGCTCCATCATTGTATCATTCACCATTCCTCTGCCTCTGCCGTACCTGCTCCCGAGAGGAGCAATTTCACTCCATCTGGAATGTCCTCTTGTTACAAGGACCACTATCTCTGCTTCCACATGATCAACAATGTCCTCAATTGCAACTCCTCCACTTCCTGCACCTTTACTCTTGGACCACATCTCTCCAATGACTACAAGAATAAAACCTCCCTGACCTCACATTATCCTTGGCCATTTTACCAACTTCAGTCAGACCCCACCACCAGAAATATATTTCCCTCCTCACGCTATCTGCGTTCTGCAGAGACCATTCCCTCCGTGACTCCCTTGTTAGCTCCACGCTCCCCACCAACCGAGAGCCAACTCAAGGAACATTTCAGGGAAATCTCCAGGCCACACAAACCAAACACCCTGTGACTGACCACTTCAACTTCCCCTCCCAGTCCCCCAAGGACATGCAAGTCCTGGACCTACTCCACCACCAAATCAAAGTCACTCACTGACTGGAGGGAGAACACCTCATCTTCTGTCTTGGGGCTCCACAACACACGGCATCAACATTGACTCCAGCAGTGTCCAAATCTCCCCTCCTCCCCACCTTATCCCAGATCCAACCCTCCAGATCAGCACCGCCTTCTTGAACCATCCTCCCTATCCATCTTCCTTCCAACTATCCACCTTTCCCAGCCTCACCTCCATCCCCCTATTTATATCTCAGCACCCTTCCCCCTACATTCCAGATGAAGGGTTTATGCTTGAAACTTTGACTCTCCTAGTCCTCGGACACTGTCTGACCAACTGTGTTTTTCCAGCACCACACTTTTCAACTCTGACTCTCCAGCATCTGCAGTCCTCACTTTCTCCTGATAGTTTCCCACTCCTGTTCTCCTGCTACTCACTGTAACCGTTGATCCCCTTACTAATCAATAATCCATCTCTGTCTTAAATACATTTAATGACTTGGATCCACAGCCTCCTGTGGTAATGATTCACTGCCTCTGGCTGAAAGAATGTCTCCTCCTCTCAGTTCGACGGGGTGGTCATTTGTATAGGTCCAGTCGTGGACCTGGGATTCCTCCTCCACTGTGTACCCAACCCAGGAACACAAGCAAGGACCTCATTCTCTCAGCAGTATGTGTTCTTTAACTTTTTCCTACCAAAATGCACCGCTCACACTGACCCGTACAGAAACGAATGTGCCAGGTGGATGCTCAATTTGCAAGTTTGTTAATGGTTATTATATCATATTGCACGCTACATGAATATAAGCCAATTCACCCTGTTTGATGTGATCAGCAAATTTGGAATTTGCACTTTCAAAAGAGATTCCAGATCATTCACGTAAATATTGATTGTTGTAGGGTATCTTCCCAACTTGATATCTGCTCTTATTCCATGCTTTATGACACTTCTAATTTATTAATAATATTTTATCTTGATTTTTCTAGACCACGGAGGAGTTCAATCAGCGTTTCAATGGATGTAAAGAATAGGAGATTGATCACACAGCGTGTGAGCCCTTTGCAGCAGCGAATCATGTTAAATTGCCTCAGAGAGTTGATTGGAGAACAAGGGTTTTGTGTACTAGAGTGAAGAGCCAGGTGAGATTAAAAATCACACACACCAGGTTATAGTCCAACAGGTTTAATGGGAAGCACTAGCTTTCAGAGCGCTGCTCCTTCATCAGTGGTTGTGGAGACACCCCAGTCCAACACCGGCATCTCCAAATCAGGTGAGATTGGACAGACTTCATACAAACCTTACTCAAGGCCATGTAGAAAATCCCCAATTTATATTATTAGCTCAACATGGAAAACAATAGCATGGAAATGTGTAAATAAACAATCAAAGGCTAGAAACTTCAATGTGGGAAATTGAGTAAGGCAGTTCAAACCTTTTTTACATGGAGGGAGACAAATTCCAATGTTCTTTCTATCTCAGATGTGTATTGTAGACATATATTTGGGTTTGGAAAAAGGAGGAGAAGGTTAGGATAGGAGTTAAGGGATAACTCGCTATGTCCCAGAAATCCCCTCCTTCTCCCACTCATGTGGACATTCTCTCCCTCTCCTGCTCACAATCACTCTCTTCTAGTCCACTGTGAACCCTCATTCACCCTCTCTTATTTCCTCATTCCCTCATACATGCTCTCC